>NC_073235.2:92551212-92854242 GCF_029281585.2 Gorilla gorilla gorilla
ACCGCCAGGCAGAACTCCAGGCATTCAGAGCACACATTTGCCTGGACCAGCAGCCTGAGCCTCCCACCCTTCCTGGAGCAGCAGGGCTCTCTCCCCTCTATGCTCAGGCAGACCACCAGGCATTCAGAGGTCAAAAAGGACAAAGGTCATTACATAATGATAAAGGCTCAACAAGAAGACTTAACTATTCTAAATATATATGTACTCAACATTGGAGCACCCAGATTCATTTAGGAAAAAAAAAACTACTTCTAGTATATAAAAAGACTATAAAAAGACTTAGACAGCCACACAGTAATAGTGGGGAACTTGAACACCCCACTAACAGCATTAGACAAATCATTGAGGCAGAAAACTAACAAATACATTCTGGACTTAAATTCAAAACTTGACCTATCTAATCTAATAGATATTGACAAAATACCCCCACCCATCAACCACAGAATATATATATTCTTCTCATCTATACATGAAACATTCTCCAAGGTTGACCACATGCTCTGCCATAAAGCAAGTCTCAATACATTTTTTAAAAATGGAAATAATACCAACCATACTCTCAGATCACAGTGGAATAAAAACAGAAATCAATACAAAGAAGATCTCTCAAAGCACACTAATACATGGAAATTAAACAGCTTGCTCCTGAGTGACTTTTGGGTAAACAAATTAAGGCAGAAATAAAAAATACCTTGAAATAAATGAAAACAGATATACCCAAATCTCTGGGATGCAGCAAAAGCAGTCTTAAGAGGAAAGTTCATAGCACTAAACACTTACCTCAAAAAATTAGAAAGACCCCAAATTAATGATCTAACATACACCTTGAGGAGCTAGAAAAACAAGAACAAACTAACCCCAAAGCTAGCAGAAGAAGAGGAATAACTAAAAAAAAAGAGTAGAACTGAATGAAATTGAGACCCAAAAATTCACACAAAGAATCAATGAAATCAAAAGTTGATCCTTTGAAAGGATAAACAAAATCAATAGACTGCTTGCTAGATTAACAAAGAAAAAGAAAGATCCAAATAAGCACAATCAGAAATGACAAAGGCGACATTACAATTGAGCCTACAGAAATACAAAAGATTCTCAGAGACTACTATGAACTCCTCTATGCTCACAAACTAGAAGATCTAGAGGAAATTGATAAATTCCTGGAAACATACAACCTGCCAAGATTGAATTAGAAAGAAATTGAAACCCTGAACAGACCAATACTGAGTTTCATAATTGAATCAGTAATAATAAAATAAAAAGACCTACCAACCAAACAAAGCACCAGAGCAGATAGATTCACGGACAAATACTACTAGATGTACAAAGAAGAGCTGGTACTAATTCTACTGAAACTATTCCAAAAAATCAAGGAGGAAGGACTCCTTCCTAACACATTGTATGAAGCCAACATCACCCTGAAACCAAAACCTGGCAGAGACACAGCAAAAAAAGAAGACTACAGGCCAATATCCCTGATGAACACAGATACAGAAATCCTTAACGAAATGCTAGCAGACCAAATCCAGCAGCACATCAAAAAGTTAATTCACCACAATCAACTAGTCTTCATTCCTGGGATACAAGGCTGGTTCAACATATGCAAATCAAATGTGATTTACCACATAAACAGAATTAAAAACAAAAGCATTATGATTATTTCAATAGATACAGAAAAAGCCTTGGCTAAAACCTAACATCCTTTACTGAAAAAAACCCTCAGCAAACTACCCATGAAAGGAACATATCTCAAGATAATAAGAGCCATCTATGACAAATGCACAGCCAACATCATGCTGAATGGGCAAAAGCTGGAAGCATTCCCCTTGAGAAGTGGAACAAGACAAGGATGCCTACTTTCACCACTCCTGTTCAACATAGTATTGGAATTCCTTGCCAGAGCAATCAGAAGAGAAAAAAATCAAAAGCATCCAAATAGGAAAAGAAGAAGTGAAACTATCTCTTGTTGCTGACCATATGATTCTATACTTAGAAAGTCCCAAAGACTCTGCCAAAAGGCTCCTGGAACTGATAAATAACTTCAGTAAAGTTTCAGGATACAAAATCAATGTACAAATATCAGTAGCATTTCTATACACCAATATTGTTCAGGCTGAAAGCCAAATCAAGAACACAGTCCATTTATAATATCCACAAAAAAATAAAATACCTACGAATATATCTAACCAAGGAGGTAAAAGATCTCTACAAGAAGAACTGCAAAACACTGATGAAAGAAATCATAGATGACACAAACAAATGGAAAAATATTCCATACTCATAAATTGGTAGAATAAATACTATTAAAATGGCCACACTGCCCAAAGCAATCTACAGGTTCAATATTCCTATCAAACTACCAATGTCATTTTTCACAGAATTAGAAAAAAAATTCTAAAATTCATATGCAACAAAAAAGAGCCCAAATAGCCAAAGCAATCCTAAGCAAAAACAAAAACAAAAAGCCAGAGGAATCACATTACCTGACTTCAAACTATACTATAAGATCACAGTAACCAAAACAGCATGGTACTGGTACAAAAACAGACACATAGACCAATGGAACAGAATAGAGACCCCAGAAATAAAGCCTCACACCTACAGCCATCTGATCTTTGACAAAGTTGACGAAAATAAGCAATGAGGAAAGGACTCCCTATTCAACAAATGATGCTAGGATAGCTGGCTAGCCATATGCAGAGGAATGAAACTGTACCCCCACATTTCACCATATACAAAAATTAACTCAAGATAGAGTAAAGATTTAAATGTAAGACCTCAAACTGTAAGAATCTTAGAAGAAAACCTAGGAAACACCATTCTGGACATTGGCCTTGGGAAAGAATTTATAACTCAGTCCTCCAAGCAATTGCAACAAAACCAAAAATTGACAAGT
Source organism: Gorilla gorilla gorilla (assembly GCF_029281585.2). Taxonomy (NCBI): domain Eukaryota; kingdom Metazoa; phylum Chordata; class Mammalia; order Primates; family Hominidae; genus Gorilla; species Gorilla gorilla. The sequence continues at coordinate 92,554,106 of NC_073235.2, forward strand.
AGGATGTAATTAAACCAAAGAGCTTCTGTAGAGCAAAAGAAACTATTAACAGAGTAAACAGGCAACCAACAGAATGGGAGAAAATATTCACAAACTATGCATCAGACAAGGGTCTAATATCCAGAATCTATAAGGAATTTGAATAGTTCAATAAGCAAAAAACAAATAACCCTGGCCAGGCATAGTGTGTCACATTTGTAATCCTAGAAATTTGGGTGTCCAAGATGGGTGGATCTCTGAGCCCAGGAGTCTGAGACCAGGCTGGGCAACATGGCAAGACCCCTTCTCAACAAAAAATTCAAAAATTAACCAGGCATGGTGGTGTGTGCCTGTAGTCCCAGCTACTCAGATGGCTGAGGTATGAGAATTGCTTGAACCTGGGAGGTTGAAGCTGAGTGAGCCATAATCTGCACCACCGCACCCTGGCTTAGGTGACAAAGCAAGACCCTGTCTCAGACACAACAGAACAAAACCTATTAAAAAGTGAGAAAAGAACATGAACAGACACTTCTCAAAAGAAGACAAACAAGTGGCTAACAAACATGAAAAAGTGCCCCCCATCACTAATCATCAGAGAAATGCAAATCAAAACTACAATGAGATACCATTTCATGCCAATCAGAATGGCTATTATTAAAAAATGAACAAACAGCAAATGCTGGTGAGGCTTCAGAGAAAAGGGAATGCTTATACACAGTTAGTGGAAGTCTAAATTAGTTCAGCCACTGTGGAAAACAGTTCGGAGATTTCTCAAAGAACTTAAAAGTACTGTTTGACCCAGCAATTCCATTACTGGGTATATATCGAAAAGAAAAATTGTTCTACCAAAAAGACACATATACTCATATGTTCATCACAGTACTATTCATAATAGAAAAGACATGGAATCAACCTAGGTGCCCATCGATGGTAGATTGGATATAGAAAAATGTGATATATATGTCTCAAATAATTATTAATAGTCTCTTTCACTCTTTTTCACTCAATTTGAGTAATAAGTTGTATGAATACCATAATTACTGGCTGATTGATTTATTGAACCAAAGTACCTACTTCGTGGTCTCCCTCTATTCCTGCTCATAAAATCTCATTGAGACTCCTGGTTTATTGGATTCCTCTTATTTTATTCTAATTTACAAACTCTCCCCAGACATCTTATAGCCTTATTTCTTGCCTAGCCAGTTTAGACTGAGCTCTTTGTTGAAAAGTACCCTATATTTCACTATTCCTCTTTTTTTCCTCTGCCTTACAACCTTTCAAATCTGTGTCTGAAATAATCCACTTGATTTCTTTGCTCCTTTACCTGAATTGATATATTTTGTGATTTTTCTTTAGCAGCAGAGTGAGTCGATGTCACTATGAATTCATTGTCTCCCATCTCAGCTGAGCCCTCAGGGCTTCCTGGTAATGCTCCCATGTGGTTCCTGTCTCTGAAATCCTGCAAATCTCAAACATGACTCTGCCCTAGCACCGATCACACTGTATTGGGTTTTGGGTTTGTAAATCTGTTTATCACACTAAACAGAATTGCTTGGGGTTAGGGCCCTTCTCTTATTCATCTTTATTCCTCTAGCATCTAGCACATTTCTTAGCACATTGTAAGTGCTGGAAATAAGTGCATGAAAAATGAATGAATGAGGACTGGAATGAATAACGAGGCACTAATGCAAGAAGCATAAGTAAGAAAAAAGAAGTTAATTGCAGTTTTCATATTGTGTGACAAGATTAACACCTGACATAAACTTTTCAAACTATGGCAAAAGAGACAAACATACATTTTGTTTCTTATTTATAAGGTATGTGAGACATAATAATAATTGAAAGTATAGATACATCAACATAGGATTTAACTATATTTTTGTGCTTACATCTAAATGGCCTCATATGCCTCTATGATATCTGTTCTGAGGAGCCTAAATTACATTGAGACTCAAGGATATCTGAACATTTTGTCACTGGAGGTTGCTAGCTTATATATTCAAAATATACTGTCAGCCTTGTAAAATATATTCAGTTTTACTGAGTTGCTCTGCTTTCTACCTTAAGAAAATCTCTTTCCTACATTTCTAACCATGTGGGCCATTATGTGGAAGTACTCAGGCTAATCCTAATCCTAATTCTGCTTGTCCACTGTTCGTTTGCCCTATCCTACCTCTGGTGACTTTCCTGTTCTTAATTGTTTTCCAGCACTTGACCATTAGTAGTCTTAAATTCCTGGCCTCTCTCCTTACCACCAGTTATCTAAATTTCTAGATTATTCTGAATTTGCTATCCATGGGACCTTTATCTCTTTGATAGAGATTAATTCTTGTCTGTGCAAATCCTAGTCATAGTCCAACTGAGGTATCTTATAGCAATCATCATCCTAAATATCCAGGAAATTCAACAGATTCAACAATATGCTTTTCAGTGACTATATTATTTGTCTGTGTCTAAAAATCTAAAAAAAAATAAGTACTACTACTTCACTATAATGTGTTTTCTCATTAGGATTTAGGGCAAACAATTGTCTAGCAACTCAAGAAGTGTGTTTTTTGTTGTGGTAATGTTAAGTGGTGACCATCACTGAGGAACAGCTTAAATTCACCAACTGAGGAGATTCTATTCCTAGATCCTACTATTCTGCCAGCAAGAAACATAAGCTGGAGAGAGAAGACTTGAAATTAGAGACTGCCAAGTAATCTTTGGCAATGATGTGGGCCACATCTAGGTGTACTGAGGAGAAGGGCCATATTTATATGAAATAATGCTCTTCTTACTCAAATGTCTATGGTATTCTTCTGTGATTTAATATTAAATGTTTATTACTCAATATCTAAAATGTGAGAGGAGGGTGATGTAGTAGAAAGAACCTTCAGAATGACCTGGGTTCTGATTCTGACATTTACTAGGTGTGTGACTTTTAGGAAGCCACCAACTTTCTCTCAGACTATGTCTTTATCTGTAAAATTGGAAAAATAATACTCACTTCACTGGCTTGCTAAGACAATAAATTTAAAAAGAAATTCAAAGTACCTGACAGAACATCTGGTACAAAACAGGCAATTCTTAAAACAAGTTTTCATTCACGTTGTGATTCCAGTATTTTTTTTTTCTGTCTTCTTACTCATCCACACGTACTTGGTCTCAGCATTTCAAGTTGGAAAAGGAAGTTAAATGATTTTCATTTTAGTTTAAGAAATATGGAATTGGGCCGGTTTGCCAATAGGAGTAGGCTATTTAGATGAGTCTATTTGATTTCAGGATGATGTCCAGCCTCATCCTTCAGCAGCATGAGTACTGCTTGTTCCAGAAGTGTATTGCTGAAAGAGTGGGGTCATACGAAGTCAGGCGTGGGTATCTCAAGAAATTAATGCCAGGGCACAGTTTTGGAAACATGGTCATCCAGTAACATTTATTGCTATTCTGTGCAAAGAAACTTAACTAGACAATGTGAAGTGATGCAAAAGAACAGATCGAATAATATAATTTTATAGCATCAAAAATATTTATGTTTGGACTAGACTTCCTAGATTTTAAACATTATGAAAGATCAGAGTCCAGTGCCTTCCTTGAAGCATCCAATGCCTTCATTTTATGGATGAAGAAACTGTGGCTTAGAGAAGTTAAGTAACTTGCTCAAGTTAACAAAGGCAGTTCTCTTTACTGATAATCCAGTACATTTGCCGTGCAACTCTTCTGATGACACAATCTGGTCCTTGTAGAAATTTAAGAAGTTGTCCAAATTCTACATAAGGAAACTCAAAAAGATAATAAACCAATGCAATCATTTCTAGTTATATAAAGGTTGTTAAATTTATTATTGTAAAAAAATTCTGGTTTGTTGTTGTTGTTGTTGTTGTTATTTTTTGAAACAGAGTCTCACTCTGTCCCCAGGCTGGAGTGCAATGGTGCAATCTTGGCCCACTGCAACCTCCACCTCCCAGGTTCAAGTGATTTTCCTGCCTCAGCCTCTTGAGTAGCTAGGATTACAAGCATGCACCAACATGCCCGGCTAATTTTTGTATTTTTAGTAGAGACGGGGTTTTGCCATGTTGGCCAGGCTGGTCTCACACTCCTGACTTCAGGTGATCTGCCCGCCTCAGCCTCCCAAAATGCTGGGATTACAGGTGTGAGCCACTATGCCCGGCCAAAAATTTCTTATAAATGTTTGCAAAGACCACAAGCTATTGTCTATGATTTGCCTGGGAATTATCCTTGGTGCTTAAATGGCAGATTCTCCCTGTAGAATATGGCTGTCTCCTGAAAGAATGCTCAAGTGATTTAAATGACTGGATTCGGGGGCTATGTGTATGAGAAGGTCTCAAATAAGATCTTCATCTTGGCAGCCTGGATATGAAATCCATAATAAATCTCAAAGAGTGGTCTATTGGAATCAGAAGGAGAATGGGAGATTAAGAAGTTAGAATGGAAAGGAAGTGATAGAGCTGGTGGTAGAGGCTATTTTGCCTGTTTGCGGTTTTTTTTTTTTTTAACTTCTGGAATTCTTAGTAAAATTCCATAAATCCCTCATTTGAAGATATAGGAGAAAATATTTTCTCTAAAAAACCTTACACAGAAGACTAACTTACAAAGAAAAGTCAAAGACTTCATAGGTTGGCAAAATTCTTGTGTGAGATTTCTGCTTTCTTTGGCTCTGATTACTTCATAGATGTTGGTTTATAATATTGTGGGAGAAATGAAGGAAGAATCTGTATTAATAAGAGATGTTTTCATAGTATCCTTGACTTAACTGTGATATTATATTTTCTACCTTTCAATTCTCATTGATTTTGCATATGTTATGCCAGAGCCAACGGAAAAGATAGGTGTGTTGTAAGCTATAATTCCAACTCTAGGCAATCAAGAGTTAGAATTATAGGTCAACAAACTAGAAGTGAAAGAATTTGTGTTAATGAAGCATTTCAGCAGATGTAAACAGTATATCTAGGTTTCACCAGTCTGTGGGTCCAACATTTATTTATGATGTCAACATTACAATGCCTGCAGCCACCAACCTGCCTTTAGCCTTTATATTTTCTCAGCTTTTTTTTTTTTTCTGACAGTGTCAGAAAGAGAACTGTCACACAGACACCTTCCTAATCAGACCTCCATGTTGCCCCCTCCGCTGACAGCGGCCTCATGCAATCCTTCCGCATGGGGTAGACAGTGTCTTTCAGAACTCCAGAACTCCAGCAGATCCTCTGCTGGGGATGTTGCTCCACCATATGCCTGCCTCTTGGGAGGGGGACTCTTGCCGATTTGGTCACTCTTCCTAAGCAGGAAGAGGACTTTCCCTCCACTCCTCAAGACCTAAATAATCATCAAGTCCAGAGAGAAGGAAATAATCCCCACTCACCTGCAAGCTAAGGTGTCTTGGTCGCTATTGCCTATCTCAGGATCTGCCTGTTTCTAAAGTCCTTAAAATGGTACTGTCCATTTTCTTCTAAAGAAACCTGTAACTTCAGAGTGTGGACTTGCCCTGTGAGCCCTAGGGAAACAGGGCTCACATAACAAAATGAAATAATCCAACATCAGAAAATCTGGTTCACTTAGATATCCATGGTGCTACTATTAGGCGCCACAATTGAAGGTATGATCGGCCTAGGGCAGTAGCTTTCAAACTTTAGTATGCATCAGGATCACCTGGAATGTTTACAAAATACAAATCGCTGAACCCCAGCTCCAGAGCTTCTGATTCAGTAGGTCTGGGGTAGGGTGAGAGAATTTGTATTTTTAACAAGTTCCCAGATGACACTGATCCTGATGGGTCAAGAACCACATTTTGAAAACACTAGTCCTGGTGTAGATGAGACCTAGAGAAAATCACAAGAAAATGTAATAGTTCAACATCAGGATGTCTGGATTACTCAGTGAAACATGCTGCTTCGTAAGTGTCACATAGTGAGGGTATATTTAGCCAAGGAATGTAAAACTATATTGCAGTAAGTTGAAAACTACCTTTATGAAAACATTTCAGATAAAATATCACAGTATGAGATGGTGAATCATCTCAAAAACTGCCAAGCCTCCCCATTGCATCAACTGTATTCAAATTTTCACAGAGAATAAAGAACATTGTTTTCCAGGGCCATACAAAACAGTGGTCTTTGCATTCTGTTGTAATACTATTTTCCCTTGTGTATCAGGAAGTGAATTAAGCATGTTTTTCTTTAAAGACTCTTTCCTAATAGCTAATCCTGGAGTTAGCCCAGATTCTGCTCAGATGTAACTTGAAACCAGAGTTACAATAAAGAGAATAAATAATAATATTATTGAATAAATTCAGTTGTAGATAACAGAATGGTAAGAAAACTTAGCCATTTATTTCCTTCTCTTACATAGGACAATTATGTCACTTCAATAACATCACTATTTATTATCACAGATTTACCTTGTCTCAAGAATGATCTAGAAGTTGTAACCAGTGATACATAGGAAGATAAAGTTGGAGAATGAAATGCTTCTGGCCATGTCTTATAGCTGTTAATGTATGCTGGCACTTCCCGATGCCGTGTTACCCATCTCTGAGAATGTCCTTCGTCTCTATTACACAGTCTAAGTCTACCATAAGGAGGAGACGAATAATGTAGGGCGCTGTCATTGTAGGGCAGAGAGCTTTCACTGTGCCCCAGGTGCTAATCTCAAAGCACTCAGAAGCTTAAAGACAGGGTGCAAGATCAGAACTATTTCTTTATGACTCTTAATCTTTCTAAAGGGAATCGGTAGAGAATTGGAAAGCAGTGATTCTAATTTTGTGCCAAGGGCAGATGATTTAGTCTTCTGGGAGAGCACAGAGCCCCCCCAGAGCACAAGGAAAGCCCTGACGCATACATGGGCATAGCAAGGGGATTGCTAGCAGCAAGGAGGTTACCGGTTGACAGAGGCATAGGATCTACCAGGTGCCCCAGATATCACATGAAAATGCCTACTTTGAAAACAAAATAAAACTTGTGTTGGAACATATCTGTTGCTTTGCTTCTTTCCACCCCGGAAATGAAATCAGATTCCTTCTCATGGCTGAGTCCCAATACTGGGACTCAGTAATCAAATTACTGACTGGTACATCATCTCAAATAGAAGACTGAGCCTTAGAGTGCCCAGTGTCCATTAGCCATCAAGTGATATTACGTTAATAAACCTAAGTAGAGGTATGATATTACACTGTAAAGGCATTGGGAGGATTTTTATTATCATTCTAACCTAATGAATACGCCAGCATAATCTCTTTCAACCTTAGATAAACTGAGCTAGGTATTTTGAGAGATTAAGTCTTCCAGGACCAGCCTAGGTTACCATTTAAGGCACTTATGCAGGCAATAATAAGCCTCCCTGCCTTAAAATTAGATAGATAGACAGACAGACAGAGAGGCAGAGAAAGAAAGAGAGAAATATCAAAAGGCTGAGTTCTCAGGATCTATATCCTGGGGTTGGGGGGTAAAGAAGCAGAGTTCATACCAGAATGTGCACATATACACACACACAAAACCTAAAAACAATGTTTTTTGTGTTTGTTTTAAATTTTACACACATTATATACTTTGTTTCTGTTTATTATTTTATTCAACATCATGTTTTTTTTGTTTTGTTTGTTTGTTTGTTTTTGAGATGGAGTCTCGCTCTGTCGCCCAGGCTGGAGTGCAGTGGCACGATCTCAGCTCACTGCAAGCTCTGCCTCCTGGGTTCACGCCATTCTCCTGCCTCAGCCTCCTGAGTAGCTGGGACTACAGGCACATGCCACCACACCCAGCTGATTTTTTGTGTTTTTAGTAGAGATGGGGTTTCACTGTGTTAGCCAGGATCAACATCATGTTTTAAAATTTTTTCATATTGCTAGATTTATAAAAAAGTATTTTCTTCCCACTTCTGCATGAGAACGTGGTATACCCCTCCATTTATATTGGCCTTATTTGTAACCTTTAATATAATTTTACATTTATTTATTGTTGATTTATGTAGGGAGACTTGTTAATGTTTTTGTTACAGTTGTAAGTGATATCTTATTTTCTAATTGTCAGAAAGAGGAACACTATAGATTCTTATATGTTGATCTCATATTTACTTCTTATTTCTTTGTATTTACTTAGTTTCAGGCTTGTCTTTTGTTGGCCAGGACCTACAGTATTCTGTATCAAAAAGAAGTACCTGTCTTATTCCCAAATGCTGAATGTAAAGGGAATGCTTTTAAAGTTTTTCTATTAATATGATTTTTAATAGGTTTTTGATAGATAACTATCAAAGTAAGGGAATTCCCTTCCATTTTTAATTTTCTTATAAGCTTTTTATTATATGCAGTTGTTGAACATTATCAAATTCTTTTTCTACATCTGTTGAGTTGGTCAAATGACTTTCCTCCTTTAGATCTGGCCTTTCTGATTTTAACCATACTTGATCATGATGTGGTGTTATTGTTATTATTATTTATAGCATTTTGGGTTCAGTTAATATTTTTAGGATTTTGCATCTATGCTTATATGTGAAATTGCCCATAATTTCGTTTCTTCTCCTGTCTTCATCAGGTTTAGTGTGAAGACTATACTAGCACTATAAAATGAATTGAGTAGCTTTCCCACTAATGGGGAACACTGTAAAACAGTCTCGACTTGGCCAATTTTAGCCTGTCTTTTTTTTATTATTAAATAACTGGCCAGATTTTCTTAGTTCCATTAGTCTATTGAAGTTTCTTTCACCTTGGGAAATTTGGAAATTTAGAAATTTTATTTTTTTCTAAAACTCGTTTCTGTTTCATCAATTTTTTTTTCAAATTTACTAACTTAAAATTCAGGGTATTCTCTCATAATTTAAGAAAACCTGTAAGTCTTTCAGCTATTTTCACTTTTTTGTGCATTATATTGTTTATTCACACCTTCTTTCCTTTTTCTCTTGGTCAGCGTTTTCATTTAGTTTGAAGTCTTTTGAAATTTTCCTCATGATGTTCTCCTTAATTTGTTATCTCTTTAATCAGTAACTGAGACAGGGTCAATCTAATACAACGGGCAAGAGTTTCAAAAAAGACACTCAACATATATTTATGTGTGTGTGTGTTAATATTTTTGTATGCATTCTTCAAAGTTTAACATAGTACTGCATTTCTTTAACAGTATGATCAGTTGAGCCCATTAATAGCATTATAATTATTGCTGTCATCTTTTGGGTCATCATTTTACTCCAGACAGCATGTTGTCTCAACTGCACTATGGATCTCTAGATTTCTACTTCAGAGCTTCTTTATCACCACTACCTGGCATACCTGCAAGAACCTCTCACCCTTATGACATATGGATAAACCAAGAAGTGCAGAGGAATGAAAACCCATGGATAACCGTTAATCAATGAAGTATAGGAGCTAGAAGATAAATATTCCTCTTTTCTATCCCAGGAGTAGACAATTCTGGAGTGCATTCTGCATGACTCCTCAGAAGTCCCTCCCTGGTGGATGGAGTCCTAGTTTGCCCACTATGGTAAATCAACTTGAAGCACCCATAAATTTGCTTTCCTTCCCTGTTTCACTCTTCCCAGTCCCCTACCCCTGTTCCTTGAGATACTTTTACAAAGTAATCTGCCTGCATACAAGACCTTGATTCAGGCTCTCTTTTTAAAGGAAACTAGGATAAGACACTGCTTTCTTCCTGGGTTTTGTTTCTTTTTTTCCTCTCCTACCATCTATTGGATAATCAATTTGTTTCTGTCGTTCTGAAAGTTACTCTTATTTTACTTTTATTCTTCTGTTGGTTACTCTTAGGTTACTATATCACCTAAGAGTAGGGAAAATAGCTAAAGCTTATTGATATCTCAGTCTTTTCCACAAACAAATCAATGAGCTTCACTGGTTCTTATCATACTTTGATCTATATCCATATGCCCCAAGTTCCTGTTTGTGTCATTTAGCATTCTAATTCTGGATTCATAAAGATTGAATGGGTTTATTTGTAGTAATTTCTCATTTAGAAAATAAGAAAGTCTAATTCTTTACTCATTCATACTTTTCATATCTCACTGCCTACTCCTGGATTCATTTCTCTTTTTCCTGGAGAATGGCCTATAATAGTTATTTCAAAAGGGATGTATAATACTTTTTCTGAAATTTATTTCTCCTCACACTTAAATTATAGTTTAGCTAGAAAAGAAAGTGTTTTTTTGTTTGTTTGTTTGTTTGTCTGTTTTTGAGACAGAGTCTCACTCTGTTGCCCAGGCGGGAGTCCAGTGGCGCGATCTCGGCTCACTGCAAGCTTCACCTCCTGGATTCACGCCATTCTCCTGCCTCAGCCTTCCGAGTAGCTGGGACTACAGGCGCCCGCCACCATGCCTGGCTAATTTTTTTGTACTTTTAGTAGAGACGGGGTTTCACCGTGTTAGCCAGGATGGTCTCCATCTCCTGACCTCTTGATCCACCCATCTCGGCCTCCCAAAGTGCTGGGATTACAGGCTTGAGCCACCGCGCCCAGCTGAAAAGAAAGTTTTTAAGAGTAAATATATTTTCCTTCCAAACTTTGAAAATATAATTGTCTTCTAACCAGTGTTGCTATTCAAAAGTCTAATGCCTAATTTGTATTTTTTTAATGTGATCTTTTTGAAATTGTTACCTTCTTTTTGTCTCTGGAAGCTTTTAGAATTTTCTTTTAATCTTTGATATTGTTAAATTTTGTTGTAATTTGTCATCTTTATTTCAAAATGCTCATGTTCCTTAGAGATCTAATTGTTTTTCACCTTAGGATCATCTTTATTCCTTAGCATAATCTACTCCCTTGGTTAATGACATTTACCTGGAACAAAAGCCTAGGCTTTGGCTTATGGGGGGCAGGGGACGAGAGAGAGAGAGAGAGAGAGTGTGTGTGTGTGTGTGTGTGTGTGAGTGTGTGTGTGTGTGAGGGGGAGAGAGACAGAGAGAGACAGACAGAGAGAGAAGGAGAAGTAGAAAGGAGAGGGAAGGAGAGACAAGGCAAGAAGCACATATTTTAATCTGGATTCCATTATTTCCTATTTTCCCTTTCAAGGGTCTACTTCTCCCTTGGGATATTCTCAGTCCCTCCACTAGAGACACTGTTCATGTCTCAGAACAATGCCTTTCTTTGTGATGTCCTTTCCTGGTCAGAGAATGAGGTGAGGAATGGGAGAAATGGTCAGAGGCCTAATGGGCACTACCTCTTCTGACTTCTCACTCCAGCTAGATCCAGAATCTATCCTATTTTCACATGGCTACGCCCAGTTGATACTCTTGCTTTCCGTCTTCCTGAGATGAAAGTAATGGGCAATGTTCTAGGAAGTTCATACTCATGCACTATATGCATGTGTATGTGTACATGTTGATGCATACCAAATGTCCTGTTTTGCACAGCTATAATTTCTATGCAAACCTGCAAGCCCTTGTCAAACTTTCAACATTAAATAGAAGAGGTATATTCTCACGCTGGCCACAGCTCGACTGATTCTGATTGTACCTCCAGTATTGTGATATCACAGGAAAAAAGGGGGAAAATAACAATATGCCATTAGCACTCTTAGTCCATTTTGTGTTTATATTAAAAAATACCTGAGACCAAATAATTTATAATGAACAGAAATTTATGGGCTCATGGTTCTGGAGGTGGGGAAGTTCAAGATCAAGGAACTGCATCTGGTGAGGGCCTTCTTGCTGTTATTCCCTGCCAGAAAACAAAGGGGCAAGAGAGTGCATGTGAGAGAGTAAGAGATTGAACTCACAGCCTCAATCTCTTTTATAATCATCATTTATCCATTCATGAGGGTGGAGCTCTTATAAACCTAAATGCTTCCCACTAGTCCCCATCTCCCAACACTGTAGCATTGGGGATTAAACTTCCAACACATGCCTTTTGGGGGATACAGTTAAAACTATAGCACATTTTCTACCTCAATCCATATCCCAGTTGTAGCCTGCTAGCCCTCCCCTCCATCCTCACCACCATTTTCTGTCTACATTGGGAGTACTTTTTAATTCCTAAGGACCACTCACAGGGTTTGTTTTCACTGCTGAGCATGGCTCTGGGTTTCATAAATTTCCATTTCTCTCTTCTGGTGTGCCCAGAGTTGGGTGTGAGGCAGGAGCTGGCAGCTTGGTTTTAGTTTCCCATCTGGCCCAGAACTGGTTTTGATTTATTCTTAAACTCTTGTATGGCTATTCAACTTTCTAGGAATGTATTTAGGCAGATTCATACTTTTTCCCCAAGACCCATCACCCTACTCTACTAAATGAATTAAAAAACTAGCATACTATGGAAATAATAGATCCAGCTGAAGAGAGGCAGTATAGCCTAGTGATTAATGGTATGAAGGTATGGTGTCAGATGGCCAGGGTTCACATCCCAGCTCATGAGACTCACTAATGGTATGACTTTGAATGAGTTACTTAATCTCTCTAGATTTCAGTTTTCTGATCTCTAAAATGTAAGTGGCTAATACAGATCTTTTCTCCTTGTTATTTTTCTTTACCAGCTAGGCTCTGTTGTGGACCTTCCATATCATGTAGGCAGCAGTCAGGTGGCAAGGTGTGGTGGAGCTGAAATATAGTGGCTTTCTTAAAGAGAAAAATACAAAATTATAAAAGGCCCTGTGCAAGTAAGAACCCCTGAGAATGAAATCTTCATGAGCCTCACTGCAAATTTCCTAGGCTACAATGGGAATGAAAATAGATTCTAACTTAGTGTTATCCTATAATGTTATTGTGAAATATTTTAAATTAATATAGACCCTGGCAAATAGTAGTATACAATAGGGTTAGCTTTCATTATTCTTGAAGGAAAAAAAAAAAGGTAAGTAGGGTTCTGTGTTTAAATTCATGTGGAAATGCTACACACACAGTCTTTCATTCTTAGAGTTTCACAATACATGTTAACATATTGTAATAGTAGCACAATAATTTAAGCATGCAGATAATTTGTAGCTTCTTTACTTTGTAGTTGATCTGGTCTTCCAATGCCCATCACCCACTGCTTAGAAGAATGAAACAAAAACAGCAATGCCCAATCCAATCTAAAGTTCTATCCAATATTTTAAGTAATTCTTTTAGATAGCAATAAACTTCTCTTGCATAAAATACTGTCTCTTATCTAGCCTCTTGCTCCCCGAAGAAAGCCAGATATATGAGGAGAGAAGTGTATGGCTTGTAGAAGCTGAAGACATATGGGAAGACAGACTCTTTGGATCCACAATGAATGTGCTACACTCGCTGTCTCCTTTCTAGGCTGGGAAGGTCCCCTTTTTGTTTGGTTGCTAACGTAGGCTGCTGGTACTTTTGGATTAGGCAAAGCTGGTTTTTTGAAAAGATCAACAAAATTGATAGACCACTAGCAAGACTAATAAAGAAGAAAAAAGAATCAAATAGATGCAATAAAAAATGATAAAGGGGATATCACCACCGATCCCACAGAAATACAAACTACCATCAGAGAGTACTGCAAACACCTCTACGCAAATAAACTAGAAAATCTAGATGAAATGGATAAATTCCTGGACACATACACCCTCCCAAGACTAAACCAGGAAAAAGTTGAATCTCTTACTAGACCAATAACAGGCTCTGAAATTGAGGCAATAATTAATAGCTTACCAACCAAAAAAAGTCCAGGACCAGACAGATTCACAGCCAAATTCTACCAGAGGTACAAGGAGGAGCTGGTACCATTCCTTCTGAAACTATTCCAATCAATAGAAAAAGAGGGAATCCTCCCTAACTCATTTAATGAGGCCAGCATCATCCTGATAGCAAAGCCTGGCAGAGACACAACAAAAAAAGAGAATTTTAGACCAATATCCCTGATGAACATCGATGCGAAAATCCTCAATAAAATACTGGCAAACCGAATCCAGCAGCACATCAAAAAGCTTATCCACCATGATCAAATGGGCTTCATCCCTGGGATGCAAGGCTGGTTCAACATACACAAATCAATAAACGTAATCCAGCATATAAACAGAACAAAAGACAAAAACCACATGATTATCTCAATAGATGCAGAAAAGGCCTGTGACAAAATTCAACAGCCCTTCATGCTAAAAACTCTCAATAAATTAGGTATTGATGGGACTTATCTCAAAATAATAAGAGCTATTTATGACAAACCCACAGCCAATATCATACTGAATGGGCAAAAACTGGAAGCATTCCCTTTGAAAACAGACACAAGACAGGGATGCCCTCTCTCACCACTCCTATTCAACATAGTGTTGGAAGTTCTGGCCAGGGCAGTCAGGCAAGAGAAAGAAATAAAGGGTATTCAATTACGAAAAGAGGAAGTCAAATTGGCCCTGTTTGCAGATGACAGGATTGTATATCTAGAAAACTCCATTGTCTCAGCCCGAAATCTCCTTAAGCTGATAGGCAACTTCAGCAAAGTCTCAGGATACAAAATCAATGTGCAAAAATCACAAGCATTCTTATACAGCAATAACAGACAAACAGAGAGCCAAATCATGAGTGAACTCCCACTCACGATTGCTTCAAAGAGAACACCAGGGTTCTTGGTCTTCATGCCGGTTTAGATAAAATGACACGGACACACATGGAGTGGTTTTAAGGAGCAGAAAGTTTAATACGCAAGAAAGAAAAGAGAAGGCAGAAGGAAGAGGCTCCCCTGTACAGAGATAGAGCGAGGCGGGCTCCAAAGCTGAAAGAGGGAACCCCGCGCTTAGGTAGTATCAGCCAGTTATAGGCGATGGCTGGAGGAGGCGGTGTCTGATTTGCACAGGGCTCAGGGGATTGGTTTGACTAGGCATGTCATTCACGTAGCCCCCAGAAAAAAACTGGCCCTCCCACCTTAGTCTTTTAACACGCAAATACAGGGCACCATGAGTTCTGCACACGTGGGGATACGTGGGGGTGGCCATGCTGCCAGGCACATGTGGGGGCAAGGGCAAGAGGACAACCGTGAGAATCGCCATGTTGGGTGGACCCAGTTTCTAACGGCTTGCATTTGCATATTAAAGGTTGCCAGCTAGGGTGTAAGAGCCAGGGTTTTCATGCTAGACAAGAGCTGTGAAAAAAACCTTCCAAGAACCCTTTTTTCATCTCTATCTGCCTAAAATAATTTCTTATTAACTCCTACCACAGTTGGTGTTAACTCCTTGGCTCCCAGTAACAATCCCATGTGACATTCTGAAAAAAAAACAGATATTTGAAAGAAAAAATTGGCCAAAAAGATGAAGTGCAGCAAAGAAATGAAAAGTGGTAATGCTGGAAATGAAATTCAAATTGAACATAAATGGAGTTATAGGAGAAATAGTAGACTGAGGGAATGTTGACATTGTTGCCATGTGAAAGACCCTGGATATATAACCAGAGGAACTTTGTAAAGGCAGACTTATCAACACAAATGAGTAAAGTAGTTGTAATGGAAAATATGACGCTGTCTCAAAGCAGGGGTCCCCAACCCGAGGGCCGCGGACGGTACCAGTCCGTGGCCTGTTAGGAACCAGGCCACACAAGAGGAGGTGAGCAGCGGGCAAGTTTGTTTACAGCCTGAGCTCTACTTCCTATCAGATCAGCTGCAGCATTAGATTCTCATACGAGGGCAAACCCTATTGTGAACTGCTTATGGGAGGGATCTAGGTTTCGCGCACCTTATGAGAATCTCCTGATCATCTGAGGTGTAAGAGTTTCATCCCGAAACTAACCACCCCACTGCCCCAATTTTTCATGGAAAAATTGTCTTCCGCGAAACCAGTCCCTGGTGCCAAAAAAGCTGGGGGGCCTGTCTCAGAGGAAGTGATGCTGGCAAGAAAACTTCACATTAAAGGCAGTCTTAGAGATATTTGATGACACTGAAAGCATAAAGGATAAAATTAATGCTGATACAAACTTAGAAAGGAGTATAACAATTTGCCAAGGCATAGAAAAGACACGGGCTCTATATCGTGTTACATGACGGGAGAAACGAGGCTGGAACCACTCAAACTACTCTCGATTATTTTTGAAGAAATAACTCACTTTAATTCTCTATGTTTTTGATGCTTTAAGTTGCAGTATGCTAACTTATTTATTTTATAAATTTTTAATTTCCCTATATGTTTATAATCAGCAATAGGAAAAATTTTAAAGTTTTGACAGAATTTTTTGAAGTTGTAGAACAACTGTAATTTTTGCCTTTGATTATTAAGCTCTCTTGGCACAGTTTCAGGTAGCACAGTCATTTTTAAAGTCCCACACTTCCATGCAAGGCAGAGATTGCTTGGATGATAAAGGAATTTACCTTACAGGATTGTTGGGCAGATTAAAAGAAGTGGTGCATGTCAACACCAACTATGAGATCTGACATATAGTAGGTTCTTAATGAGTGTTCTCTATTTTATGTGACTATTACCAGCTGCTTATTCTTTTAGGAATTTGGGGGAGTTCGTGTGATTATGTATGACCTATTTTATAATTAAAATTTGATAGATTATTAATGTTGGAAACTTTTTTTAAAAGTGTATTCCAAACTAAAAATCTAAGTCTTTTCTTTTTTTTTTTTTTCTTGACAGGGTTTTGCAATGTCACCCAGGCTGGAGTGCAGTGGCGTATCATGGCTCACTGCAGCCTTGACTTCTTAGGCTCAAGTGATCCTCCCACCCCAACCTCCCAAGTAGCTGGGACTATAGGCATGTGCCACCACACCCGGCTAATTTTTTAATTTTTTGTAAGGACAGGGTCTCTCTATGTTGCCCAGGCTGGTCATAAACACCTGGGCTCAAGTGATCCTCCTGCCTTGGCCTCCCAAAGTGCTGGGATTACAAGTGTGAGCCACCAGGCCTGGTCTATTATTTTCTTCAGAACAATTTTTGATAGCTATCTACCCCGTCCAAAATATTCACAAAACTTATGAGTCATTCACAGACTGGAAACACCACATTTATGGGCACTTCCATTAGAAAAGTATTCAAATGAATTATAAATATGATATTGTTTCATTTCCTTATTTTATTTTCATCTATCTCTGGGTTTTCCCTTTAAAAATAAAAAGTGCCAAGTTCCTTTAAAGTATGCTTTTGGGGATTAAGGAATTAATATTACATGAAGCTCATTTGGGAAACTACTAATGGAAGTACCATAGTGATTATAGACAGGTAGACTTTTCAAAGGAATCAGTTCAGCAAGACTGATTCTTATGTGGGAATTTTAAGACCCAAGAAAAGCAATGGAAACAGAGCAGTAAGTATGTGCTTATTACTTAGAGGTTGGTCCTATATTGAAACTAGAGGCTTAAAATACCCGTGGGATTTTTTGCTTTTGTGTTTTTTTGTTTGTTTGTTTGTTTGTTTTAACTAAGTGATGATGTGTTTTGCTGATGAATGAGAACTTCTTTGAGGGGGAATTTGTGAGTTTTAATGCTCTTGAAAAACAATGTATCTGTTAATGGAATCTAGGCAAGTTACTGAAGTGATTGATAAACTGAGTATGGCTTGTATCAGCTTTTGTCTTAAAGGAGAAGTAAAAATCATTTAACCAATAAAATGGCAAAGTACTTGTCGATAGATATTTTAAAAGAAGCAGTTGAGCTAAGACTGCAACCTAGTGGTGAGTTTGTGACTGAAAAACAGTGACTGCATTCATTCTAGGCCATTGATAAAAGGGGCATTTGAATTCAAGATGAGAATGAACAGGCAGAAGTCCATTGTGCCCTTGTGAAGACTGATCTGAAATCATGGTGGAGCAGGGCTAAAAATGGGGAAAGATGGCTGTTACCAGATCCTTGAGGCTGTTAATTTTATGTATTTTCTACTTTATCTGAAGCTTCTGCTCACTTATGTCAGTTTCTTTGTCTCTTTAAAGATGAAGACCTTGTCAAAACCACTGTAGTTTATCTTCTCACACTGGTTGCACTAACTTAGTTTATTTGTTTAATCAGTTTCACTTTAGGGCAGACTTCTGTTTCCTTTTATTTTTGTAATTAAGGCAATTCAGATCATACTCTTCTTTAATTCCAGTAAGTTTTTCATATGAGAGGATTCCAAGATGATTCTAAATGTCATTCTCATTCTTTGACTCCACAATAGTGCTTGGCTTTTTACTGTGTAATGTAGCCTTTATTCCTTACAAACGCTTATTAGAAACTATATTTATTACAGTTTCACATTGCATTGTATTAATATGGAAAATATTATTGACATGGTAATGCTCAGACTTTGTTCTTTTAATGATGATCACCTCTCTCTCTCTCTCTCTTTTTTTTTTTTTTTTTTTTTTTTTGTTAGAGACAAGGACTTGCTCTGTCACCCAGGCTGGAGTGCAGTGGCATGATCATAGCTCACTGCAACCTTGAACACTTGGGCTCATGCTATCTTCCTACTTTGGCCTCCTGAGTAGCTGGGACTATAGGCATATACTACCGTGCCTGGCTAATTAAAAAAATTTTTTTGTAGAGACAAGATCTCGCTATGTTGCTCGAGCTGGTCTTAAACTCCTGGCCTCAAGTGATCCTCCTGCCCCAGCCTCCCAAAGCACTGGGATTACTGGCATGAGCCCCCCACACACACACTAAATATAGGATATTCAAGAAATATAGCATAAGAACTTGAATATTTTAATTGTTATATAACTTATTCTGAGTTTTTAAATCTACTTGTATCTTAATTTTTCTCATTTTCTCATCAATCATTTTTAAGCATATATTTAAGAATTTGTTCAGTGTTTTTTGATTTTTATTGTCAAATCATCCTTGTTCTTAGCACTCTGATTTTTAGTTAGCTTATATTAACTTTCTTTTATATAGTTTTATTTTACCTGCAAAATTACCTGTGATTTGTTTGTTTCCCCCTTCCAAATCTTTTTCCCTGGCAAAGCTTGATATTTAGGTGTGAAGGTTGGTTATTCTGTGTGCTGTAAAATCAGTCCTGCGCTTTCATAAGGATTATCAAAAGATAATATTATTAGCTTTTAAATTCTTTCTCCACTTCAGGTCTTCCACATTTAATTTAAGTGCATTTTCAGAAAATGTCAAATTATCTCAAATGTATATGCTTCTAAGTTTTGAAGATGTGAATCCATAGCTTCTCTGATAGCTCAGGATTGCAAGACTCACCACAGTAAATTGACTACAGATAGCCCACCCCTGTCAGTGAAATGATGTTGTGATGGCTAATTTTAGGAGCCAACTAACCTGGATTAAGAAAAATCTAGAAACCTGGTAAAGCATTATTTTTGGTTGTGTCTAAGAGGGTGTTTCCAGAGGAGATTAGCATGTGAGTCTGAGCGCATGTAGGTGGAGAAGATCCACCCTCAATGTGAGTGGCCACCATCCAATCAGCTGGGGACCTCATGAGAACAAAAACAGAAATGATGGATGTATTGATCTATCTCCTGGAGCTGGGATACACTAATCTCCTACCTTGGACAACAGAACTCCAGGGATTTCTGGACTCAAGTCCTTTGGACTCAAGGATTTACACCAGCAGCCTCCCTGATTCTTAGGTCTTCTGCCTCATACTGAGAGTTATATGATCGGCTGCCCTGGTTCTGAGGCTTTCAGACTATGAGCCATGCTACTGGCATCTCAGGGTCTCCAGATTGCAGATGGCCTGTCATGGGACTTCTCAACCACCATAATAGTGTGAGCCAATTCCCCTGATAAGTCCCCTTTCATATCTATGCAGTCATGTGTCATCTAACAACAGATGTATGTTCTGAGAAATGCATTGTTAGGCAATTTCATTGCTTTGCAAACATGAGAGAGTATACTTACACAAACCTAGATGGTGTAGCCTACTGCACACCTAGGCTATATGGTATAGCCTATAACTTCTGGTCTACAAACCTGTACAGCATGTTACTGTACTGAATGCTATAGGCAACTGTAATGCAGTGGTAAATATGTGTATATCTAAATATACAAAAGGTACTGTAAAACTACAGCATAAAAGACTTTAAAATGGCAGGAGCGCAAGACCAGCCTGGGCAACATAGTAAAACCCTATCTCTACAAAAAATAAGGAAATTAGCCAGGCATGGTCATGCACACCTGTAGCCCCAGCTACTCAGAAGTCTGAGATGGGAGGATCACTTGAGCCCAACAGTTCGAGGCTGCAGTAAGCTATGATCAAACCACTGCACTCTAGCCTGGATGACAGAGACCCTGTCTTTTAGCTTACTGTAAGTTTCTTACTTTATAAAAACTTTTTAATTTTTAAAGATTTTTCTACCCTTTTGTAATAATTCTTAGCTTAAAACATAAACACATTATACATCTGTACAAAAATATTTTTTCTTTATGCCCTTACTCTATAAACTTTTTTCTATTTTTTTTATTTTTTATTTTTTACTTTTAAACTTTTTTGTTAAAATCGAAGACAAAAACACACACATTAGCCTAGGCCTACATAGGGTCAGAATCATCAATATCATTGTTTCCACCTCCATATCTTGTCCTCCTGGAAGTTTTTGAGGGGCAGTAACACACATGGAGCTGTCATCTCCTCTGACAACATGCCTGCTTCTGGAATACCTCCTGAAGGACCTTCTGGAGGCTGTTTTACAATTAATGTCTTTTTTTTGGAAGTATAAGGAGTACACTCTAAAGTAATGATAAAAAGTCAGTGCAGTAAGTTTGTTTACACCAGCACCACCACAAACATGTGAGTTGTGCATTGTACTATGACATTAGCATGGCTGCAATGATATCCCTAGGTGATAGGAATGTTTCAGCTGCAGATAATCATATGGGACCCTCGTATATACAGTTCGTTGTTGACTGAAACATAGTTATATGGTGCATGACTGTGTCTATGTCCTATTGGTTCTGCCTCAGTGGAGAACGCTGATACAGATGCCCTGTATGTAATTCAGAGATTATATCCAGTGATATAATCCAATGAAACTGTTTTGGATCTCCATTGGTCTTTAGAACAGCTTTCTACAAAGTATAGATTTTTTCACTTGATTTTGGATTTGATCTAAATGAGGCAAACCAAGAAACCAGCCACTCTGTAATCAATGCAAAAATCAATGCTGGAATAGTGAATTGTCTGAAGTGCTTTCTCTTTTCCTACAATTCCATTTATGAAAAACAGTCTGGGATCTTTGTTGGGAAATCTGTCACATAAAGATCATGATGGATAACATGGCACTCTAAAGGCAGTTTCTAGTGAAATAAAAGTTAATGGAGCAAAATGCCTTTCTATAGAGTCATGAATGTAATACTGAGGGGAACAAAATAAATGCTTCCCCACCGTACTTAATTAGGTTTTGGAAGGAAGAGGCAAATTAATAAAACAGCATGGCAATTCCCAGAGGTATAGATTTTCAAGATATTACTTATATAAAGCTATAAAAATGCATAGCTTTTTATAGATATTTTTAATGACTCTTAAAACCTTTTTAAAAACAATAATGTTTTTAATAATTCAGATTTATTAATTATCACAGAATTAATGTATTAAAAATGAGAGTATAGGCTGGGCACAGTGGCTCACACCTGTAATCCCAGCACTTTGGGAGGCCGAGGTGGGCAGATCATGAGGTCAGAAGATTCAGACCATCCTGGCCAACATGATGAAATCCTGTCTCTACTAAAATACAAAAAATTAGCCGGGCGTGGTGGAGCATGCGTGTAGTCCCAGCTACTCAGGAGGCTGAGGCAGGGGAATTGCTTGAATCCTGGAGGTGGAGGTTGCAGTGAGCTGAGATTGAGCCACTGCAGTCCAGCCTGGCAACAGAGTGAGACTCCATCTCAAAAAAAAAAAAAGTGTATATTTTGTACTAGAAATTATCACTATATAGGTACAATTTTCTTAACAGAAAATTGTGTTGTGTAAATATGTATAAGATAGCATAGTTATCTGAAAGTATCCTTTACAATATCCTTGAGAAGAAAAAAAGCTTAATCCTTGAGTAGTGCCATGATTCTCATATGAGATAAACCTACAGAGTTTATTTTTCAGGTCTAAAGAGCTTTACCTCACATTCTAAATACATATAAAAGAAATGTAAGAAATGCTGTTTTATTTTATGTTCTATAAAAATAAAATCTTCAGTTGGTGATTAATTTACTTATCTACAGTAACTCTTGAATATATAATTGTTTAAGAGCACATTATTAGGACTTTAGGTAAGAAAACATAAAGCAAATAGACTTTGACCCACAAAATTACAGATTTGGGGAGGGGCAAGAGTGACAGGAAAAAGTAAAAAAAAAACCAAAGGGAAGATGGTTTTTACTTAAATGATAGGCATAAATAAAAGACATCAAAAGAATTGTCAAGTTCTCTCTCTCAACTTTGTAAGTTTAAATAGACTATAGATGTTGGGAAAGAAGATGTACACACACACTCTCCTCAAGTTTCTGATGTACTTGGCTAAGGACAGACAAGCTTAGTGGAAGCCAGCTGGCCACATCTTCAGCATATTTCAGTACAGCTTCCTTTGGCCACCAGAGCGCCCAAAGAGGGATGTAGAGCTGTAAACAAGGTATAGCACTGTTAAGGGATATATAGCTGCACAAAGTAAGTCTTTCCAGATCTGGAAAGCTTAATTTTGTCTTATACTTTTGTATACCAGGGATATAAATTACTATTTGGAAAGAACTTAAGCAATATGTGCCCTGACTGGAAAAAAAAAAAAAATAAGACATCTGGAACTCTGGTTCTCAAGCCAAACTTGGCAGAAAGCTTATTCAGAGGAAAAAGCAGAATGAATGCTCATATATCGGTGAATGGTGTCCTGACTCTAGCTTTCTAGGATCTTGGGAAGCCCATTTCCACCAACACAGTTTTTCCTCCTCCAACCGCATATCCCCAAATGACCACCAAGAGCAATAAGTAAATGGGATATTGAGAAGTGAATAATGGATTTATGGATAATATATCTTGGACAAGCTGAGTACTTGTGCATATTTGAGACACATGGCAAATACTAAAGCTGTCTAAATGTAGCTTTTATACTATTACAAAATAAAAATATATGTGAAAAAACACCATAAAGTTTATTAGCCACTAAAGATCTGTAGGAGGAAATTATATTCAAGTATTATATTAGAACATGAATAATGTGTTAATCTAAATCTGAGTCAAACCATACCGAGAAGGCAATGTTTACTACCATTGAAGTTATTTTTTAAATGGAGTTATATTTTTATAAACTTATATCAACATCATTTTTGTTTCTTATCTTTTTTATTTCTCCCTTCTCTGGCCATTCCACCAACAGTCCCAGATGGCCTTAAACAATGTTTCCCAAAGCATGGTACATACAGTGCCGATGGTACCTGAGATGGTTTTATGTGGTTCAAGGAGGTTTTACTTTTACAGTCTCTATATATAATAAAACAATATAATGAAACCCATCAACCTGAGAATTCACAGATATAAAATTTAAATCACAGATATAAAATTTAAATAAGTTTATACAAAATAAAATGAGTCAATTTAATAAAGTAATAAGGAAATAACAGTAGGGGTGGCACTCAGAGGGGAAAAATGTGAGGGTGGCACTCAATGTGGAAATACAGCTATATATTTTAAGAGAAGAAACTGATTCTTAGTATGAAATAGCATTGTGTCTTTTTCTTCTAATGGAGCTAATGTCTCTTTAAGGAAGTGAAATAGCAGTTTTCATTGGGGTTTTAGAGAACATTATTTAATGGGTCCACACGCCCTATCAAACTGGTAAAAATCCAATGAGAGGTCACAAAAGAAACCAATCCATCTAAAGAACCTAAAAATGCTTGGAATATACAGAGGGTGTTTTTACAGGGAATCTGGACATGGTAATAACCAAGAGTGTTTAGAGCTAAAGATGGATTAATCAGAAATCTATCCACAAGGCACAAAAGGCAGCCAACCTCTACTCAGCTAATCTATGGTTTTGACACAGGGCAAGTGCTACAGGAACTGTAATGGAGAAGGAGAGGGAGTGCAATGGTACTGGAGTCCAGTGCTGGTTCTGCCAAAGATTAGTCATATGCCCCAGGGCAGCCCATTTAAATCAGGATATTTTAAACACACAAATAATACATGTTTATGATGTATGTCTTCAATGAATGCTTAATAAATGTATTGCTTTTCCTCCTACCCAGAATTGCCATCATAGATTTTTGGTTTGTTTACATGCTTCTTTGCATGTGTTTATGTTCATAAAATTGATGTAACACATATTATACAAAACAAAACAAAGAACAAAACCCTCAATGTAGAAATGTATAAAGAAGAAAAGTCTCTAATAGTATAAAAACCTAAACTTAAGAGCTATGTATCCTTATAGGATTTCCATGTTGCACATCCCCCTTAAGGGGATGCCAGTCAATTGATTATCATAGAAGACTATGAATGATGTCTCCTTGCACTTCAGAAAACAACTACATATGGTAGCTCTGTTTATGAACCTGGAATATTTTTTAATGATATGATGTAAGCATATATGTGTATACCTGTGTTTACCACAATTGAAATTAGGTTGTACATAACATTCTACAACTGGCACATATTTCAGTTTCTTAGAATTCAGCACATGTACATCAACTGGCATATATTTGGCTTCTGTACAAATCAGTACATGTATATCTGCCTCATTTTTTAATAGCTGTAGAGTACTCCATTTACTGATGCCTCATAATTTAATTAATTCCTTATTTATGGATGTCTGGATTATGTCTAAATTTTTCTATAAAAGTGTGGTTGCAACCATGAAAAGTTATGCTGGAAGATTTCAATTAAAAAATTGGACCCATAAATTATTTGTGTAATTAAAATTTATTCACAGACAAAATACAAATGATTTTGCAAATATCTTTGTAAAATATTTGATAGTCAGAATCACTCCCATCCCTCAACATACTTATTTTTAAAAAACAAATAAATACTTGCCATGTGCCCTGATTATGTTATGTTCTTTAATAGAGCAGTCCATTTTAATTGGTTGGGTTTTTCCTTTTTCAAAACAACCAGCTCACAGGTGTCCACACAATACTGAAAAATGAAAGTATTTTCTAAGGTGATGAGGGGGAAAGTAATTAATGTGGGCATAGTATAGTCTAATGTTGTTCTTGGTGGGGTGCAGCATCTGTTAGAGAAGAAAACAGAGGCAATAATATTAGCAAGTAACCAAACCAGACAAGTGGAGAGGTAGAGAGATGTGAGTCTTGTGTAAGTCACCATGATCAGAAGATCCTATAGCTAGCAGGACCTTCAGAATACCTACATGAATAATCTCACAAAGATAGACCTATCTCTAAAGAGAACTGGCTGTAGGTACAACTGTGGACCTGGTGAGACAGGCCTTCTCTGTCCTTCTTCCTCTGAGTGCCTCTCCTCCTTTTAAGAGATCCCTTCCCATCCAGCCCAGGATATTTTTCTATCTTGTGGCTACTTGGTTTACAGAGGCCCTCTTCTATTTTACTATGTTTATTCATTCTTGTAAACTGGGCTGGATTTGGGGCCTGAAGATGTAGTATGTTACAACAGGAATAGACTTCTAGTCCAATTTTTCATATTAGAGATGAACAAACTGAAACCAGGGGAGACTAAGTGACCCTATCACAGATCACACAGAGAGATTTTATAAACTATTTTATAACTAGTACTCTATCATTCATTCCAGATATTTTTCTCACCCATCTACTGAAATTCCTTCTCAGTTTCTCAAAGGAGTATAAGAATTGATGACTAGGTCTTTGTGTCTCTAAGGCATTTGAATTTTAACTGGGGAAAAGGCCTTGACCTGGAAATTTTCTAATACTGCAATTGAAAGTTAGATGTTGGGAACAAATAAGGAGGAAGACACATTGGAGACAGAGAACATCAAATCGTAGTCTTTTCATTCATCAGGCCAGCCATATTCAAACATATCATTTTAGTTAGATACAAGTTTCTAATTTAGTAGATACATACAGTAGTTGCAATGCAAAAAAATTTTAAAAAGCTAAATCCTGCTAGTTTTCTTCTGCTGCCCCTGCAGTATGGTGGAATATAGGTGTTGTTGGTAAGATTCAACTACCTCATGTAAATGTTTTAGGATAATACTGTATTGATGATCAAATGTACAGAGAGATTAAAATAAAGCCTCCTGAGGATGTAATATCTATAGAAAATGACTGGCTTGAGAAGGACCTGGATCTCGCTAGCTATCAGTTTATTCCTATGCTAAATAGTTCTGCACAAGTTTATCATAAGGTACAAACAGCAGTAGATCAACAGAGAAAGAGAATAAGCAAATTAGTGCCAGAGTATGAAAATGTATATAATGGATTTTTAGGGAAAACTCATTGTTTCTTTAAATCAATCCTACCCTACACTGGCCTCTCTAAATGTTAGGTATTCGCTATATTTGTTGTATAAATGTGACACTAAATGTAAATGCTCAGATAGATATGATCATTTTGCTGTAAGGGGTCCATGGCCAGAGACCAGAGTGAAGGCTGTGAAATTATAAGAAATATATGTATTGGTCTCTGCCCCCATTCCCTGTAACAGGGCTCCTGAAATCCTTGTAATTTCCTGAGTGATAGGGATGCTAGGAGAATCTTTTGTTCTAATATTTGGTCTTTGACCCTGGTTCCTGACACAGCGATCCTAAATATCCCTTGTAGTTTCCAGGGTGATAGAAGCATCTTTTGTTCTAATGGGGCAACTCTTAGTGGGCTCCTAGATGGGGAATGATCACCAGAAAGACTAAGCCATAGTTATAAGGTTGGAGCTTTCACTATTCTATTCCCCATTCTCAGGAAAGGGAAGACAGGTTGGAAATGGAGTTAATAATTGATTATACCTACATGATGAAACCTTCATAAAAATCCCTGAACTATGGGGTTTGGGGAGCTGCTTCTGGACAGCAGAATGGATAGTGGAGGTTCCTGGAGGGTGAAGTGGCTTGAGAGGGTATGGGAGCTCCATGTGCCTTCCCACATACCTTCCCTTATGCATCTCTTCCCTCTGGCTCTTTGTATCCTTTCTTTATAATAAATGAGTAGAGGTAAATAAAGTGTTTCCCCAAGTTCTGTGAGCTGCTCCAGCAAATTAATAGAATTCAAGGTGGGGGTCATTGGAAGTCCAATTTATAGCCAGCTGATCAGGCCACAGCCTGGGGTTTGCAGTTGGCATCTGAAGTTGGGCAGTCTTGTAGGATCAAACCTGTGGGATCTGATACTATCTCCTGTGGGATAGTATCAGAATTAAACTGAATTAGAGCTGGTGTCTGCCACAGAATCTGCCAGAAAATTGCTTGGTATGTAGAGGAAAAAAAATCCACACATCTGATGTCAGAGGTGTTGAGTGACTGTGAAAGTGGAGGTAGGAAAAACACTCGGGTTTTTCTATATCACAACAGTCTCATATATAGAAAACCTTAAAGACTCCACCAAAAAAAAATTTGCACTAAAAAATAAGTTATTTTGCAGGATACAGAATCAACATATAGATAATTATAGCATTTCTTTATACTAACAACGAGCTATCTGAAAAAATCCAGAAAACCAATTTAAAATAGCTACCAAAAAAATAGGAAGAAATTTAACCAAAGAGGTTAAAGATCTGTACACCGAAAGCTATAAAACATTTATGAAATAAATTGAAGACACAGAAAGATATCTTGTGTTCATGGATTAGGAGAACTAATATTGTTAAATGTCCATATTACAAAGTGATCTACAGGTTCAACATAATCCCTATCAAAATTCCAATGACAATTTTCACAGAAATAGAAAAAATAATACTAAAATTTGTATGGAACCACAAGAGACCCTGAATAGCAAATGCAATCTTGAGCAAAAAGAACAAAGCTGGAGGCATCACACTGTCTGATTTCAAAATATAAGGCAAGGCTACAGTAATCAAAACAGCATGGTACTGACATTAAAAACAGACACACCGAATAGAGAGCCCAGAAATAAATCCACGCTTTTACAGTTAATTTATTTTTGGCAAAGATGTCAAGCATATACAATGGGAGAAAGAACAATCTCTTCAATAAATATTGTAGGGAAAACTGAATATCCACATGCAGAAGAATGAAGTCAGACCCTTATATCACACCATATAAAAAATCAACTCAAAATAGATGAAACACACTTAAACATAAGACCTGAAACTGTAAAACTACTAGGAAAAAACACAGGGGGAAAGCTCTATGACAGTGCTTTGGGGGATGTTTTTTTTGGAGATGACTCCAAAAGCACAAGCAACAAAAGCAAAAATAGACAAATGAGATTACATCAAACTAAAAAGCTCTGCACATAAAGGAAATAATCAACAGAGTGAAAAGACAACTTACAGAATGGGTGAAAATATTTGCAAACCATGCATCTGATCCTTAAGGGGTCAATATCTAAAATATATAAGCAACTCAAACAATTCAATAGCAAGAAAGCAAATAAGCCAATTTAAAAATGTGCAAAAGGCCTGTAATCCCAGCACTTTGGGAGGCCAAGGTGGGCGGATCATGAGGTCAGGAGATAGAGACCATCCTGGCTAACACAGTGAAAACCCGTCTCTACTAAAAATACAAAAAAAATTAGCCGGGCGGGGCGTGGTGGCGGGCGCCTGTAGTCCCAGCTACTCGGGATGCTGAGGCAGGAGAATAGCGTGAACCCAGGAGGCGGAGCTTGCAGTGGGCCGAGATCACGCCACTGCACTCCAGCCTGGGAGACAGAGCGAGACTCCGCCTAAAAAAAAAAAAAAAAAAAAAAAAAAAAAAAGTGCAAAAGAACCTGAATAGATATTTCTCAAAAAAATACATATAAATGACCAAACAGGTATATGAAATAAACATGCTCAACATCATTAATCATCAGGGAAATTCAAATTAAAACTCTAATAAGATATCACCTGACACCTATTAGGATGGCTATTATCAAAAAGATGAATAAGTGTGGAAGGTAAAGGAACTGTTATATACTGTTGCTGGGAATGTAAGTTAGTGTGAAAAGCAGTATGAAGGTTCCTCAAAAAAACAGATCTACCATATGATCCAGCAAAGGAAAGTATGTTGGTGGGATATCTGCACCCCTATGTTCATTGAGCACTGTTCACAATAACCAAGATATGGATTCAACCTAAGTGTTCATCAACAGATGAATGGATGCTATTCAGCCTTAAAAAAAGGAGATAGTCTTGCCATTTGCAATCACATGGATAAACCTTGAAGATATTATGTTAAGTGAAATAAGCCAGGCACAGAAACACAAAAACTACATGATCTCGCTTAAATGTGGACTCTAGGAGAGTTGAACTCATAGAAGCAGAGAGCAGAATGGTGACTGACTGGGTCTGGGGTTGTAGAAAGTGGGTATTGAGGAAATGTTGGTCAAGGACACAAAATTTCAGTTATGAGAAATAAATTCAAGAGATTTCTTGTACATTGTGCTGATTGTATTTAATAAAATGTATTATACACTTGAAATTTGCTTAGAGAGTAGATTTTAAGTGTTTTCATCACAAATACATGAGGTAATACATATGTTAATTAGCTTACTTTAGCCATTCCACAATGTATACATACTTCAAAACATTATGTTGTATACCATAAATGTATATATTTTTTGTGAATTTTTAAAAAATAGTTGTAGCATTAGGACTGATTAGTGAGAGTGTACAAATGAAACCCATGAGCTAAAAACAGAATTAGAAGACATGGTAAATAGGAAAGGTGTTTGAACTTATATGGGCTCTCGTTCATTGAAAATATAAAATACTACTGTTAAAGGTGAACCCTGCTAGAAATTGATGTTACTCCTGGGACCAGGGATGCAATAGTTTTATTAAATGATGCTTTGTGGGATATAGCTTTAAAATAAACTATACAAATCGAGAAAGGATTAACATATAACTGGTTGGTTTAAGTTTATCAATTATTGGTATTTTATTAAATGCTCTTAAAAATGTATTTATTACCAAAGATGTTGAATGATTAAAAAATATATTTATAACATGGGTACCTTTTAGTTTAATACTTAATGTCATAAGGTTATTATAACCATTACATCTTATAATTATTTACAGAGACGCCAGTAATAAAACCTTTAATATTTTTAGAAAATTCTCAAATTTTAAATGGCATAGTGAAATAGGATGAATTTAAAAATAAGAAGCTTATTTCCTATTCCCAGATCTCCAATGGTTATTTAAGTCTCTGCAGGGAAGTTAACTTTAAATGTGTGTGTTTTAATTTATCCTTCTGTTAAGTTAAATTAGATCTATTTTCTTAATCTGCATTTTCCCAAGGGTGCATTTTTCTGTATTACTATTCTATATTGTTAAATACTGAAGTTGCTTAGAGTTGTTTATAAATGACTATGAACAGTGATAAGTATCAGTGTTCATAAATATTTTTCTTTATTTGGAGTATTTATTATATATTCCTATAAGTAGAATAATTGATATTATAACTCTTCAAAGCTATGGGATCATTTAAATTTCAGGAACTTTCAGGATTTAAAATTTTAACAGGGTCTTCACTGAAGGCATCTTATTTACTATTCATTTGTCACCACTTTAATAATCGAAAACATTTTAAACAACTTTTTTATGTTAGTATTTGGATTACTAAAAGGTGAATTTGTTATCTATTTCGGCATGAATAATTTTAGGGTGATTGAAAATGAGGTAGATTTTTTTCCCAGTAACTTCTCAGTCACATTTTCTCCCTCCTACCTACTAGGCCAGATGCACTAGATGTAGTAAATAAGAACTGAGTTCCAGTCTCAGCTAGCATTTCCCTTTGTTCTTGCTACTCAAGGTGTGGAACATGGTTTGTAAAATCAGTATCATGGGAGCTTGTTTGAAATGTAGAATCTCAGCCTTCATCCTATACCTATTCAATTAGAATCTGCATTTTTAAGGATCTCTGCGTGATTCATATGCACACTAAATTTTGAAAAACTCTGCTTTATGCAACTTACAGCAGTTTACTGAATCTCTCTCCTCCTTGGTTTCTCTTCAGTCAAATGATGGGGTTGGCCAAATAATGTGTAGAAATTTTAAAACTGGAAGGAACTCATAATAAGGATTATTGGTTTAGAGCATGGGTTCTGAAACCAGTGTTGTCTGAGTTCGAGTCCCAGCTCTACGGCTTACTGTGTTACCTTGGGCAGATCATATAGCATCTCTGTGCTCCAGTTTCTTCATTTGAAAAATAGGGATTATAATGGTATCTATTTCAAGAAGTTGTGATATTTAAATGTAATAGATGTAAAGTATGTAGATTAGTGCTTGGTACAGAATAAGCACTATACAAACATGAACTCTTCATGATTTAAGATTCTTGATTGACTAGCATTCTAGAACACATGAAGATGCCAATTTACTTGAAAGATACCAGTTGGGGCATTCTCATTATTAGTATGAGTTTGAAGGACTAAGGAAAGTGCCATGGAGGAAGTGGGAATTTGGAACAGTTTTATGGGATAACTAAATTTGAGACTGATTAGAAACAAAAGCATTAGGGGCATTCCAGGTGAAACAAAAATTCCTGGCATGTAGTAGACACCCATATATTTATTTGGTGTCTTCCTTCTAAGGAACCAGCAAATATATGGGTGTCTACTACATGTGAACAAATAAATATATGGGTGTCTACTATGTGCCAGGAATTTTGAGGAAGGGATAAAGTGGCTAGAATCAGAAAGTTTGTTAGGCAGCTAAGGAGCTAAGATTGAATCCTCTTAATTCCAAACTTAAAAATGTTAGCTTTAACTGCCGGGTCTGTCCCACAGACCCTCGCCCAGCAATGGATGAAAGGAGTACTCAGACACAGGTATGCAGTATAAGAGCAGCTAGGGGACTGCCTGGCACTAGCAGCCCAAGAGTGAGCAGTCTTGATAAGCTGGAGCTGCTTGCTTTCATTCAGCATAGACAAAATGCCAAAAGCCTGGAGCAAACACAATCTGCAGGTAATTAACATTATTGTTCCCCATTTTAGGGAGCAGTCATGCGCGCAGATGATCAAATGTTGGTTTCTGGACAACATAAGTAAACAAGCCTGTTTGAGATAAATTCCCCTACACTTCCTTGTACCTACTCTTTGCCCTCTGCCTCAGGGTCAGAGAACAGCTGCCTTCAGCTATTCTCCCCCAAAGGTATGCAGAGCCAGAGCCTTCTGACCTTTCAGAAGGCCTGCTTCTTTACCTATAGTTTCTCCCACCACTCTGACCAATCTCCCACATTTAACTGTGAGAAATAGAGAAATCGTATTCTTTTCTGGCAAATAGAATAAAGTAAATACAGAAAAGCATTAGTAGATGGAATGGGTTAGTAGAAAAGAAAGCAAAAGGATAAGAACCAAGATTTGGTTATTAGATTTTGGAGAATATGTAGTGCAGGAAGCAATTATGACTCTAAGATTTTAAGTCTGAAGGACCAGGAATGTGCTTTTGGCAAAAATGGGAATATGGTAAAAGCTCCTTTGAGGAAAAGATTGCTTTTGGAAATGTCGAAGGTAGTACATCCAGTAAATGTGTCGACGTAGCAGAATGCACTTCATTCAGAACAGGGACAATCATACTTTTACCTTTTATTTTTTGTATTGTTGATCACATTACTAGAATCAAACTTTTAAAATTGTCATATTATGTCATCCATATCATCAATAAGCTAGGCAATCGAGCTTTGCTTTATCCTAATAATGTCAATTTTGTGCAGAAAATGGTTGAGTCTATAAAAATTTGAACTTCAAATTTTTGATAAGCAGTAAGAAAATATAAAACAAAGGAAAACTTTAAAATTCTGGAATGATTATATCTTTGTGTCCTTTATATAGTTCAAATTCTCAAATTCTGTCTACCTAAATATTTTTTAAATGAATTAAATTGAATGGTTTGCAGTATTGGCTTTTTGTGAACCAAAAAAAGAACTTGAAAGACAGTAAGTTTCAGCTCTATTATTTCATTATCCTGGTCCCTGGATAACATTTATATTCAGCCTGAAATGAATTAAGAACAAATGAAATATGTAGCTTTCAGACTTCTCTAAAGCACTCCTAGACCTAGATGACAAAGGTCTTCATCTTTTTGTCCAGGAAATAGCCTAGTATGGTTTACTGTCCCTGAGACTATTAGCCATCATAAATAATATTTACCAGAGTCTTTTGCCTTTAAACTACACAGGAGCAGAAAAACTGATCGGAGGGTGGCATGTGTGTTATAATACTGATTATTGGGTGAAAAGTGCATTTGTGAGCAAATCTGGTGCTGCCTAGCAACTGTTTCTAGGCAGAGTGGCTGGGAGCCAGCTGTTGTCATCATTCAGGAGCTATCAGCCTATTTCTACATACTTTATATCTGTTTTGGATTATTTGGATTCCAGTTGTCAGGTACAGTTTTTCTTAGCAACTCTTAAGGCAGTACTAAATATTTTGCTTTTTAGTGATTGACACACCAAACCCTTACTTTCTACCCATCTCTGAATGTAAAAAATACACAGCTTTTTAACAATAATGGAATATATGTCTGAAGTTGGGTACTTTCGTATTTTGAAAAACCACTGACATCCATTCCTTTTAGGCCTAAACTCTGGCACATTCTTAAGTGGTCTAGGATTACACCCAGGTTTCTACCTACTACTGAGAATGTAAGAGGTGGTATGAAACATGCTTCAGAAACTTTTAACTCGTCTTCTGAAAAATTCATTCCTGGCCTTCTTTGTGTAGTTACTACTTTCACTACTGATCATGATTTATTTTCTTGCCCCTGACCCTTGCAGCAGGATAGAGCTAAGTTAACAGAAGTGAAGCAGTAGACGGTAGAGTAACTAGAGGTTATGCCAGAACTTGATGAGGAGTAGATAGGCCATATTAGTGGAGTAGAAGTCCCTCCAGGGAGAAGAGTGCTCACAAAAATTGAAGGAGTATACAGTAAGTACTATAGCCTAATACTGTTTGAGTACTTCCCGATACTCCTAGGCAGTTCAGCTCCTCTAATTCTGTCCAAGCTTCTTGTTCACACAGTCACTAAATACTTAAGTGTACACTTGCATTCAGTCAACAATGCATTCATCCTTTTATCCCCATGGCTGCTGAGAAGTCTCATCCACTCTCCTTGCTCATTTTCTTACAGCTGTCCAGTCTCCTAACTCATTCCTATTTATCTGCAAACCCACTTCCTCTGTGCCCTCAACCTTTTAACAGGGCACTCCATCACATCTTTTAAAATTGAAACCCCAAGGAGCTTACTTCATTTTCAGTTCCCTCCAACAGAGCCTGTTCTTTGTCCATACCTCATTCATAAGCCAAAGCCAGGAGATAGGTTTTTATCATCTTTAGCTCCCTATGCCACTTCCAGGCCATTTTCACGAGAAGCCCCTCTTCATTTGGGAGACAATATAGGACTTAAGAGATAGGATTTGGACGTAGACCCTTATTTGGGGATGTTAACCTTTATGAGCCTCAATTTCCACATCTGAAAAGAAGGATAAGAATATCATTTGGCGAAGTTGCTATGAGGATTAAATTTATGCATTCTTTTCACAAGCCTTTGTGGATTACTATGTGCTAGGCACTTTTTAAAGTACTCAACAAAACAAATAATTCCTACTCTCATGAAGCTTGTAGTTTCATGAGGGGGAATAAAGTCTTCTTTAAACAAGTAAATACATAAACACAATGACAAAATCTGATATGAAAGAAAGTATATCAAGTGTTTAATTGGAAGTAAAATTTAGATGGTGGTGAGCTGGTTAGGAGAAAGGCTTGGTTAGGAGGTGACATTTAAAGTTACAATAGAAAGATAAGTAGGATTTAGGCAAAGGAGCAAAGGATAGAGGGCATTAGAGAAATAAGGCAGCTTGGCACT
Organism: Gorilla gorilla gorilla; assembly: GCF_029281585.2. Lineage (NCBI taxonomy): Eukaryota > Metazoa > Chordata > Mammalia > Primates > Hominidae > Gorilla > Gorilla gorilla. Next base: position 92,588,779 of record NC_073235.2, read on the forward strand.
TTCTAGAGACTGAGAAAAGGCCATTATGAAAGGGAGAGGTGTTACAGAGTGCAGTCAGAGATGTAGGATGGGGCAGAATTTATAGGACCTGAATATGAAGGCTATATTAGTCCATTCTCACACTGCTGTGAAGAAATACCCAAGGCTGAGTAATTTATAAAGGAAAGAGGTTTAATTCACTCACTGTTCTGCAGGGCTGGGAGGCCTCAGGACACCTACAATCATGGCAGAAGGGGAAGCAAACACATTGTTCTTCGCATGGTGACGGCAAGGAGTAGTGCTAAGCAAAGAGGGAAAAGCTCCTTATAAAACCATCAGATCTCCATGAGAACTCACTATCACAAAAACAGCAGCATAGGGGTAACCACCTCCATGATTCAATTACCTCCCATGACATGTGGAGGTTATGGGAACTACAATTCAAGATGACATTTTGGTGCAGACACAGCCAAACCATATCATTCCACCCCCGGCCCCTCCCAGATCTCATGTCGTCACATTTCAAAACACAATCATGCCTTCCCAACAGTCCCCCAATATCTTAACTCATTCTATCATTAACCCAAATGTCCAAGTCCAAAGTCTCATCTGAGACAAGGCAAGTCCCTTCCATCTATGAGCCTGTAAAATCAAAAGCAAGTTAGTTACTTCCTAGATACTATGGGGGTACAGGCATTGGGTAAATACACCTATCCAAAATGGGAGAAATTGGCCAAAATGAAGGGGCTACAGACCCCATGCAAGTCTGAAATCCGGTGGGTCAGTCAGATCTTAAAGCTCTAAAATCTCCTTTGACTCCATGTCTCACATCCAGGTCACACTGATATAAGAGGTGGGTTCCCATGGTCTTGGGTAGCTCTACCCCTGTGGCTTTGCAGGGTATACTCCCCTCCTGGCTGCTTTCATGGGCTGCTGTTGGGTGTCTGTGGCTTTTCCAGATACACGGTGCAAGCTATCTGTGGATCTACCATTCTGGGGTCTAGAGGACAGTGGTCCTCTTCTCACAGTTCCACTAGGCAGTGCCCCAGTGGGATCTCAGTGTGGGGGCTCCCACACCACATTTCCCTTCTGCGCTGCCCTAGGAGAGGTTCTCCACATGGGCTCCATTCCTGCAGCACACTACTGCTTGGACATCCAGGCATCTTCTGAAATCTAGGCAGAGGTTCCCAAACCTCAGTCCTTGACTTCTGGCCAAACTGTACCTTGGCCCCTTTTAGCCACAGCTGGGACACAGGGCACCAAGTTCTGAGGCTGCATACAGCAGGGAGGCCCTGGACCCAGCCCATGAAACCATTTTTTCCTCCTAGGCCTCCAGGCCTGTGATGGGAGGGGCTGCTGTGAAGGTCTCTGACATAGCCTGGAGACATTTTTCCTATCGTCTTGGGGATCAACATTTGGCTCCTCATTACCTATGCAAATTTCTGCAATGGGCTTAAATTTCTGCCCAGAAAATGGGTTTTTCTTTTCTATCACATTGTCAGGCTGCAAATTTTCCAAATGTTTGTGTTCTTCTTCTTCTTGAACACTTTACCACTTAGAAATTTCTTCTGCCAGATACCCTACATCATCTCTCCCAAGTTCAAAGTTCTGCAGATCTCTAGGGCAGGGGAAAAATGCCACCTGTCTCTTTGCTAAAGCATAGCAAGTGTGACTTTTACTCCAATTCCCAACAAGTTTCTTATCTCCCTCTGAGACCACCTCAGCCTGGACTTCATTGTCCATATCACTATCAGTATTTTGGTCAAGGCCATTCAACAAGTCTCTAGGAAGTTCCAAACATTCCCACATCTTCCTGTCTTCTGAGCCTCCCAAGTCTCTGGGAAGCTCCAAACTTTTCCTTATTTTCCTGTCTTCTTTGGAACCCTCCAAACTGTTCCAACCTCTGCCTGTTATGCAGTTTCAAAGTCGCTTCCACATTTTTAGGTATCCTTATAGCAGCACCCTACTCTACTGGTACCAGTTTACTATATTAGTCTCTTCTCACACTGCTGTGAAGAAATACCTGAGACTGGGTAATTTATAAACAAAAGAGGTTTAATTGACTCACAATTCTGCAGGGCTGGGGAGGCCTCAGGAAACTTACAGTCATGGTGGAAGGAGAAGCAAACACATCCTTCTTCATATGGTGGCAGCAAGGAGCACTGCTGAGCAAAGAGGGAAAAGCCCCTTGTAAAACCATCAGATCTCGTGAGAACTCATTCACTATCAAGAAAACAGCAGCATGGGGGTAACCACCCCCATGATTCCGTTACCTACCACAAGGTCTCTCCCATGACATGTAGGGATTATGGGAACTACAATGCAAGATCACACTTGGGTGGGGACACAGCCAAACAATATCAAAGGAGTTTTACTGTTATTGAGCAAAGGGGGCTTGCTGCCCAATGTGCTAGAAGCCAATATTATGATACCCGGTTTTTGCGAAAAGCTTTATATTGCAAGTTGACTCACAAGAGACACAAGTCAAGCTGAAATATTTCTCCTCGTGCTGACTTTAAGGCAGTAATTTTATTTAAAAAGGTTTAGTGGGTGGATTCTGGGATTAGCAGGTGATTGGCGGAAGGAAAGGTGAGGTCTGGAAAGTCCTCAGGCATGTGCAGCTACCTCTTCATGCTACTTCATGGGTCCCATGTGCATATTCGAAAATGAGTTAGTATGAAACATGCAGTGGAAATTCAGGCTGTGATGTCAGCAGGCTTGTTCTGTGCAGACTCCAGTCGGTCATATTGGTTCCAACTGATTTCAGCCAGCTTCATGATCTTACAAATGGAGGGAATTTCAGTGTTTCAGCAAGTTGTTTCTCTTATCTGCCATCCTGCAAACTCAAGAATTTCTGTTAGTTATGGTGTCTTTAACTCTTTGTGGCACAGTTTCATTACTTCCATTTAAAATGTCATTAGATGCAATGATTTTAAGTAAAGGTATAATATCATTTATGCAATTAAAAGATCTCTGAGGACAGTGCTTGGAACACATTACTTACTTGGTAAATGAAGTTATATTCACATGGTCCTTGCTCTCCAATATTTATGAGGTATAATGTATCTGGGTCACAGTTTTGCTCTCTACCCCAAACTCTTGCCACCACTCTTTGATTAGCTCAGCCAGTGTTCCCACTTCAGAACTCCTTGACATCCACAATTCCAAGGGGCCACTCTTTGGAGCTTCTCTGGACCAGAGGCTTCCCTATCTGTGAAATCTTATATGCCAGTAAACTTCTAGGCCTCCACAGTGGTAAGAAATGAGGATGAAAAGAAAGCCAAGTTGTGAAGGGTTGCTTTGAGGCTAACAAACTGGTACTTTTGATACCAGTGGGCTGGGGGAGGTCCCCAAATGCTGGTGGGACCTTGACTGCAGCCACTGTGCAGGCTCTTGATACCATCGCAGGAGTGAATTCAAGGACAAGTCAGAAAATAGTGAAGGTTACAGAGATTAATTGCAAAGGGAAAAGTACACCCTCAATAAAAGGCAGTGTGGGTGTCCTCAAGAGAGTCACCCACAAGGGGGTTTGGGGCTGCTACCTTTATGGGTTTCCTTAACCAAGGGGTGGAATATTCACGAAAATTCCTGGAAACAGGTGCAGATTTCTGAGAACTGCAGTACCACCCATTTTTATACTAAATATGGATGTTCTTGGAACTGTCATGGCACTGGGGGGCGGGGGTGTGTGATTTAGTATGTTAATGACCATATAATAAGGTCCTATTTGTGAAACCTAGGTAAAATCCAGTGCCATGTTGGGTCCAGTCAGTCTTAGCCAGCTTGGTCCACACCTTGTTTTTCAGGGTTTTATCAGCCCATAGTCTCTAGTCATGTGTAACTGCTGCCTGGAGTTTTTTTTTATTCTCCTGCAACCACCTTGTATTATTCGTGTCAAACTTTATCCTGTAGGAAAAAAAAAAAAAAAGCAACACTGAACTTTATAGTTCCCTAAATACCATGGCACATGCCATTCCCTGTGCTTGAAATGTCCCCTCTTTCCAGGATCACCTTCAAGCTCTTAGTCATCCTGTAGATCTAGCTTGGCTCTCTTCTCTTCTAGGAAGCCTTCCTTGGCAAATGGAAGTAGTTAATCACGTTACACCTCGCGTATAGCTCTTGGTGTTCTTGTGCCTTATAATCATATGTTTATGTTTTTGGCTCCCTGATTTGAACTCTTTGAAAGTGAGAACTTCTATCCATATTATTGTGTTCTCAGTGTCTGACCTAAAGGATTTCTTCAAGAGTTTTTGAGTTCTCAAGTCTCACTAAAAAGAAAGTACCCTAATAAAAAGTTGGCAAATTGGCTGTAAACAATTGGCAACTTCCCTGTATCATAATCTAAACCACATTACTTTGCTGAAGTTTATTCAGATATCTTTGCTCTAAAACTTGGCACCAAATTCTAAGAAAATATTCTATTTTATTCATTTTAATTATTTGATTCAAATATAAAAATATGTTAAAAAACACATAGAAATCTCATTCCTATATTTGCATTTCCACCCTTTTTCTCTCTAGTTGCTATAGTTTAATGTTTGTATTCATGTATTTTTTTATCCTCCCAGTATTTCTTTATGCAAATATAAATGCATCCTTTTCCCTCCTGTCTCATAAAAGTAGTCTAGAATACACGCTGTTTTATTCCTTGCTTTTGTTTTAACATAAAAATTTATTCTGGGCCGGGCGTGGTGGCTCACGCCTGTAATCCCAGAACTTTGGGAGGGCGAGGTGGGCAGATCACCTGAGGTCAGGAGTTCGAGACCAGCCTGACCAACATGGTAAAACCTCATCTCTATTAAAAATACAAAAATTAGCCAGGCACGGTGGCACACCCCTGTAATCCCAGCTACTTGGGAGGCTGAGGCAGGAGAATCACTTGAACCTGGGAGGTGGAGGTTGCAGTGAGCTGATATCACTGCATTGCACTCCAGCCTGGACAACAAGAGTGAAACTGTCTCAAAAAAAAAAAAATTATTCTGGAAAGGCCAGGCATGGTGGTTCACATCTGTAATCCATCCCAGCACTTTGAGAGGCTAAGATGGGAGCATTGCTTGAGCCCAGGAGTTCAAGACCAGCCTGGGCAATATAGTGAGACTTTATCTCTACAAAAAAAGTTTAAAAATTAGCCAGACGTGGTAGCCCATGTCTGTAGTCCCAGCTACTCAGGAGGCTGACATGGAAGAATCACTTGAGCCCAGGACATGCAGGTTGCAGTAAGCAGAGATCACATGACAGAGTGAGACCTTGTTCTAGAGATGTTTCCAAGTCAGTAGTAGATAGAACTCTTCCTTTTTCTTTTTTGCAGATGCATAGTTTTCTATTGTATAGATACACTGTGATTTATTCAACCAGTTCCCTACTGCTGGATACTTGTGTTCTAATTTTTTGCTTTACGAACAAAAAAATTGCAATTGATTGTACAACTATCATATTAGCACAGATACTATCTATATAATATACAGTCATGCACTGCATAACAATGTTTTGGTCAATGACCGACTGCATATACTGTGGCTATCCCATAAGATTATAATACCATATTTTTACTGTACCTTTTCTGTGTTTAGGTACACAAATACTTAGTGTTATAATTGCCTGTGGTATTCAGTACAGTCACATGTGGTACAGGTTTGTAGCCTAGGAGCAATAGGCTACATCTTACAGCCTGAGTTTCTAACTAGGTTTGTGTAGATACACTCTGTGAGTTCACACAATGACTAAATCTCCTAATAATACATTTCTCAGAACGTATTTCTGTTATTAAGCAACTCATGATTCTCTCTCTCTATATATAGTGGGTGTAATATATATATGTATATGTATGTATGTGTGTATATATAACTATATATATATAAAAAAAGAGATTCCTAGAAATAAATCAAAGGTAAATGCATCTGAAATTTTAGTAGATATTTCCAGAAACCCCTTCCTGATGGTTATTCCATTTTTCTTTTTTTTTACATTTTTATTTTTATTTTTTATTTTTCCATAAGTTATTGGGGCACAGCTGGTATTTGGTTACATGAATAAGTTCTTTAGTGGTGATTTGTAAGATTTTGGTGCACCCATCACCCGAGCAGTATACACTGTACCATATTTGTAGTCTTTTATCCCTCACCACCCTCCCAATCTTCCCCCAGGTCCCCAAAGTCCATTGTATCATTCTTATGCCTTTGCGTCCTCATAGCTTAGCTCCCAAATGATGTTTGGTTTTCCATAACTGAGTTACTTCACTTAGAATAATAGTCTCCAATCTCATCCAGGTCACTGCAAATGCTGTTAATTCATTTCTTTTTATGACTGCATAGTATTCCGTCATTTATATATATCACAGTTTCTTTATCCACTCGTTGATTGATGGCATTTGGGTTGGTTTTGCTATTGTGAATTGTGCCGCTATAAACATGCATGTGCAAGTATCTTTTTTGAATTATGACTTATTTTCCTCTGGGTAGATACCCAGTAGTGGGATTGCTGGATCAAATGGTAGTTCTACTTTTAGTTCTTTAAGGAATCTCCACACTCTTTTCCATAGCAGCTGTACTAGTTTACATTCCCATCAGCAATGTAGAATTGTTCCCTTTTCACCGCATCCATGCAAGCATCCACTGTTTTTTGATTTTTTGATTATGTTCATTCTTGCAGGAGTAAGGTGGTATTGCATTATGGTTTTGATTTGCATTTCCCTGATCATTAGTGATGTTGAACATTTTTTCATGTTTGTTGGCCATTTGTATATCTTCTTTTGAGAATTGTCTTTTCATGTCCTTAGCCCACTTATTGATGGGATTGTTTATTTTTTTCTTACTGATTTGTTTGAGTTTATTATAGATTCTGAATATTAGTCCTTTGTCAGATGTATAGATTGTGAAGATTTTCTCCCACTTTGTGGGTTCTCTGTTTACTCTGGTGACTGTTCATTTTGGCGGGCAAAAGCTCTTTAGTTTAATTAGGTCCCAGCTGTTTCTCTTTGTTTTTATCGCATTTGCTTTTGGGTTCTTGGTCATGAAATCCTTGCCTAAGCCAATGTCTAGAAGGGTTTTTCCAATGTTATCTTCTAGAATTTTTATAGTTTCAGGTCTTAGTTTAAGTTCTTAATCCATCTTGAGTTGATTTTTGTATAAGGTGAGAGATGAGGATCCAGTTTCATTACCCTACATGTGGCTTGCCAATTATCCTAGCACCATTTGTTGAAAAGGGTGTCCTTTCCCTACTTTATGTTTTTGTTTGTTTGTCAAAGATCAGTTGGCTGTAAGTGTTTTGGTTTATTTCTGGATTCTCTATTCTGTTCCATTGGTCTATGTGCCTATTTTTATACCAGTACCATGCTGTTTTGGTTGACTATGGCCTTACAGTATAGTTTCAAATCAGGTAGTGTGATGCCTCATTTGTTCTTTTTGCTTAGTCTTGCTTTGGCTATGTGGGCTCTTTTTTGGTCCCATGTGAATTTTAGAATTGTTTTTTCTAACTATGTGAAGAACAATGGTGGTATTTTGGTGGGGATTGCGTTAAATTTGTAGATTGCTTTTGGCAGTATGGACATTTTCACAATATTGATTCTATGCATTCATGAGCATGGGATGTGTTTCCATTTGTTTTTGTTGTCTGTGATTTCTATCAGCAGAGTTTTGTAGTTTTCCTTGTAGAGGTCTTTCAATTCCTTGGTTAGGTATATTTCTAAGGTTTTTTTGTTGTTGTTGGAGCTATTGTAAAAGGGGTTGAGTTCTTGATTTGATTCTCTGCTTGGTTGCTGTTGGTGTATAGAAGAGCTACTGATTTGTGTACATTCATCTTGTATCTGGAAACTTTGCTGAATTATTTTTGTTCTAGGAGCTTTCTGGAGGAGTCCTTAGGGTTTTCAAGGTAAATGATCATATCATCAGCAAACAGTGACAGTTTGACTTCCTCTTTACCAATGTGGATGCCCTTTATTTCTTTCTCTTGTCTGATTGCTCTGGCTAGGACTTCCAGTACTATGTTGAAGAGGAGTGGTGAGGGTGGGCATCCTTGTCTTCTTCGTTCTCAGAGGTAATGCTTTCAACTTTTCCCCATTCAGTATTATGTTGGCTGTGGCTTTGTCATAGATGGCTTTTATTACATTAAGGATGTCCCTTGTTTGCTGATTTTGCTGAAAGTTTTAATCATAAATTGATGCTGGATTTTGTCAAATGCTTTTTCCGCATCTATTGAGATGATCATATGATTTTTGTTTTTAATTCTGTTTATGTGGTGAACGACATTTATTGATTCACATATGTTAAACCATTCCTGCATCCCTGGTATGAAACCCACTTGATCATGGTGGATTATCTTTTTGATATGTTGCTGGATTCAGTTAGCTAGTATTTTGTTAAGGATTTTAGCATCAATGTTCATCAAGGATATCAGTCTGTAGTTTTCTTTTTTGGTTATGTCCTTTCCTGGTTTTGGTATTAGGGTGATGTTGGTTTCATAAAATGAATTAGGGAGGGTTCCTTCTTTCTCTATCTTGTGGAATAGTGTCAAAAGGATTGGTACCAATTCTCCTTTGAATGTCTGGTAGAATTCTGCTGTGAATCCCTCTGGTCCTGGACTATTTTTGTTGGTAATTTTTAAATTACCATTTTAATCTTGCTGCTTGTTATTGGTCTGTTCAGGGTATCTAATTCTTCCTGATTTAAGCTAGGAGGATTGTATTTTTCCAGGAACTTACCCATCTCTTCTAAGTTTTCTAGTTTATGTGTGTAAAGGTGTTCATAAAGTAGCCTTGAATTATCTTTTGTATTTCAGTGGTGCCAGTTGTAATATCTCCTGTTTCGTTTCTTAGTGAGGTTATTTAGATTTTCCCTCTTCTTTTCTTGGTTAATTTTGCTAATGGTCTATCAATTTTATCTTTTCTTTTCTTTTCTTTCTTTCTTTTTTTTTTTTTTTTTTGAGATAGAGTTTCACTTTTCTTGCCCAGGCTGGAGTGCAATGGCACGATCTCGGCTCACTGCAACCTCTGCCTCTCAGGTTCAAGCGATTCTCCTGCCTCAGCCTCCTGAGTAGCTGGGATTAAAGGCATGTGCCACCACACCTGGCTAATTTTGTATTTTTAGTAGAGATGGGGTTTCACCATGTTGGTCAGGCTGGTCTTGAACTCCCAACCTCAGGTGATCCACCTGCCTCAGCCTCCCAAAGTGCTGGGATTACAGGCAAGAGCCACTATGCCCATTATTTTTCAAAGAACCAGCTTTTTTTTTCATTTATCTTTTGTATTTTTATGTTTCAATTTCACTTAGTTCTCTGATCTTGGTAATTTCCTTTCTTCTGCTGGGTTTGGGTTTGGTTTGTTCTTGTTTCTCTAGTTCGTTGAGGTGTGACCTTAGAATGTGAGTTTGTGCTCTTTCAGCGTTTTTGATGTCAGTGCTTAGGGCTATGAACTTTCCTCTTAGCATCGCCTTTGCTGTATCCCAAGGTTTAGATAGGTTGTGTCATTATTGTCATTCAGTTCAAAGAATTTTAAATTTCCATCTTTATTTTGTTTTTGACCCACTGCTCATTCAGGAGCAAGTTATTTAATTTCCATATATTTGCATGGTTCTGAAGGTTCCTTTTGGAGTTGATTTCCAGTTTTATTCCACTGTGGTCTCAGAGAGTGCTTGATATAATTTCAGTTTTCTTAAATTGATTGAGGTTTTATGGTCTATCTTGTAGAAGGTTCCATGCACTGTTGAATAGAATGTATATTCTGCAGTTGTTGGATGAAGTGTTCTGTATATATCTGTAATGTCCATTTGTTCCAAGGTATATTTTAAATCCATTGTTTCTTTGTCGACTTTCTGTCTTGATGGCTGGTCTAGTGCTGTCAGTGGAGTATTGAAATCTCCCACTATTATTGTGTTCCTGCCTATCTCTAGGAGGATTATGGCTGTCTCTGCCGAGTCATGCAGGTTGTCAGGGAAGCGGGGGAAAGCCGGCAGTCACAGGCCTCACCCAGCTCCCATGCAAACCGAAGGGCCGGTTTCACTCCCACTGTGCCCCCTGCAACAGCCCCCAATCTGTTTCCAGGCAGACAGCATGACAGACTTGAAAACATGCCCTGGGCTACCCACCTCCCAGCTGCAAAAGAAAAGAGCTTGGCTCTTCCCCACCCTGTGGAGTCTGCACACAGGATTTGCGCCCTCCCCCGAGTTCTGGTCAGGAGGCTTCTCACCCCATTCAAATTGTTACAAAGTTCAGCTAGAGATTTCCTTCTCTCTGCGGAGTTTCACTCCCTGCTCCTCTGGTCACCCTCCTGATGGATCTCTGTGGTGCCAGGCAGGAATGGCCTGCTAGGGGATGCAGCGAGATCCCAGGTCCTTTCTGCGGCTTCCTCTACCACTGTTTTTCACTCGGCTCTCCAAATTGACTCAGCTCCAGGTAAAGTCAGAAATTTCTCCCACAAACAGACCTTCAGCCTCTCCAGTGGGAGGTGTTTGGGAGAGGAGGGTCTCCCTTTCCCAATTCTGCAGTTGGGGGACTTACAGTATTTGGGTCCTGGGTCCTGCAGGAGCAGTCCACTTCCTTCAGAGGGTCTGTGGGTCCTCTCGGGATTGCTGGTTTGTTCTTGCAGTCAGTATGGAGCTAAAATTCAAATGCGAGCGTCTGCAAACTGCCCTGTCCGGAGCTGCAATCTAGTCCTCCGGACAAAGTATGATCTCTGTCCTCCCAAGAGGAGATCCTCCCATGATCTCCTGCTTTTTTTTTTTTTTTTTTTTTCATTATTCCTTTTTTCTACTCCCACCAGCAATATTTGAAAGCATTTGTTTCCCCATAGCCTCTCCAATAATGTACTATAGGAGTTTTGGATTTTGCCAGATAGTTGAGGAATTCTATCTCAGTGTAATATTAATTTGTATTTTTATTGGTGAAGTTTAGCATCATCTCATTTTTTTAGTGGCTATTTGTATTTTTTCTGTGAACTATTCGTTCATATTCTTTGCTTACTTGTCTATAAAATTGGCCTTTTCATTCACTATTTCTAGAAGTTTTTATATAAGAATACATATAAGCACTCAGTTTGTGCTATGAATTGCAAATGTCTTTCCTATTTGTCATTTCTGTTTTGATTTTGCTAATGGGATATTTTTGACCTACATAAATGTTTGGTTGATTTGTGTTTACATTTGACTATTATGCTATCCAGATTTTTTTTTAATTTTAAGTTCTAGGATATATGTGCGGGACGTGCAGATTTGTTACATAGGAAAACATGTGCTATGGTGGTTTGCTGTACCTACCAACCCATCATTTAGGTGTTAAGCTCCGCATGCATTAGCTATTTATCCTGATGCTCTCCCTTTCCCCATCCCCCCATGACAGGCCACAGTGTTGTTCCCCTCCCTGTGTCCATGTGTTTTCATTGTTCAGCTTCTATTTGTAAGCAAGAATAAGCAGTATTTGGTTTTCTGTTCCTGTGTTAGTTTGCTGAGGATAACGGATTCCAGCTCCAACCATTTCCCTGCAAAGGACATGCTCTAGTTCCTTTTTAGGCTGCATAGTATTCCATGGTGTATATGTACCACATTTTCTTTATCCAGTCTATCATTGGTGGGCATTTGGGTTGATCCCATGTCTTTGCTATTGTGAATAGTGCTGCAATGAACAAACCAAGCAACTATCCAGACTTTGATTTATAGTTAGAAAGGTCTTGGCCAGGCCGGGCATAGTGTGGCTCACGCCTGTAATCCCAGCACTTTGAGAGGCCAAGGCAGTCAGATCACTTGAGGCCAGGAGTTCAAGACCAGCCTGGCCAACATAGTGAAATCTTGTCTCTACTAAAAATATAAAAAATAAGCCAGGCATGGTGGCAGGTGCCTGTAATCCCAGCTACTTGGGAGGCTGAGGCACAAGAATTGCTTTAATCTGGGAGGCGGAGGTTGCAGTGAGCTGGGATTGCGCCACTGCACTCCAGAGCGAGACTCTGTCTCAATTAAAAAAACAAAAAACAAAAAAACAAAACCAAAGAGAGGTCTTGGCCAGGCTCCATGCCTCACTCCTCTAATTCCAGTGCTTTGAGAGGCTAAAGTGGGAGGATCGCTGGAGGCCAGGAGTTTGAGACCAGCCTGGGCAACAGAATGAGACTCCATCACTACAAAAAATTAAAAAATATTTTTAATTTAAGCAAGAAAGATCTTCCCATGATTCTAATAAATATCACCTATGTTGTTTTCTAATACTTTTTATCATTTCATTTCTTTACATTCAAATTGTTGCTCCATTTGGGCCTATTTCTGTATCCCCATAACATAGCAGGAGTACAGAACTGGCTTTCTTTTCTTTCAACTTGCCACTCCATTTCCCCAACACTATTTATTTATTTAAAAGTCCATCTTAACTTTGATTTGGCATGCAGTCTTCATTGTGAACTAAATCCCCATGTGCATTCAAGTCTTTCTCTGGACTTTTTCTACTCTGTTTCATTAGTCTGTCTTTTCATAAGCCAATCCTACATTCTTAATTATTGATGCATTATAGTATGTTTAAACCCCTAATAAGAATAGTACTTTTATTGCTTTTATTTATCAGAATTTCATAGGCTATTTTTTGTTCACTTTTTCCCCCATAGGAATTTTATAATTGGTTTGTCTAGTTCCAGGAAAGAAAATCTACACTTTTTGTTATTATTGTTCCTTAGTAACTTATCAATGTAATACAACTGCTTTATGATAATGAGTCTTTCTGTTAAAGAACACAGTCTTTACATTTGTCTAAGTTAACTTTTATATCCTTTTTATTAGAAAGTTTCTTCTCTAGGTTCTGAACATTTCTTAAATAATTCTTAATACTTTGTCACTTGTTATTATCGATGTGGGATTTACTCGCCCATTCTTTCTTTTTTTTTTGAGATGAAGTCTCACTCTGTCACCTAGGCTGGAGTGCAGTGGCGTGATTTCAGCTTACTGCAAGCTCCGCCTCCCAGGTTCACGCCATTCTCCTGCCTCAGCCTCCTGAGTAGCTGGGACTACAGGTGTCCACCACGACGCCCGGCTAATTTTTTGTAATTTTAGTAGAAACGGGGTTTCACCATGTTAGCCAGGATGGTCTCGATCTCCTGACCTTGTGATCTGCCTACCTCAGCCTCCCAAAGTGCTGGGATTACAGGCATGAGCCACCATGCCCGGCCACTTGCCCATTATTTCTAAGTCATTGTTTACATATATGAAGACTATTAATTTCTATGTATTAATAATTTTATATCCTGCTACTTTGCTGAATTTTCTTATGATCATTTTCATTTGGTATCTGTTGGATTTTTCAGGTATACAATCGTACCATCTGAAAATATAGAAATATATTTTTTTCCCAATTTTTATACCTCTAATTTTCTATGGTATTGGAGGTATAGCCAATCCGTTAGACAATGTTAACTAGTAGTGGTGATTTTGGGCATCTTTGTCTAGTTTCAGACTTTAGGAAGAATATCTTCAGTGTTTCTCCACTAGGAAATGGGCTAGCCTTAAAGTTAAGATAAAATATGTATAATAGTATAATGTTTTCATCAATTCTTATTTTGAGTGCTTTTTAAAAAATCAAGAATAGTTTTGGTTTTTATTAAATTCCTTTTAGCAACTATAAATATAAACATAATTTTCCATCATAAATTTATTAATATGGTAAATTACATTAATATATTTTGTATTATTGAGTTATTCTTGCATTCTTACATAAGCATTGAGAAGGAATCTCACTTGATCATGGTATATTCTCTTAATGTGCTAATTTGTTAATATTTTAGTAAGTCTTCTCAATTGACATTCATAACTAAAGTTGATAATTCTTTTTTGCAGTCTATAAGGCTTTAGTATCATCAATGTTATAACTTATAGTCTGGAATTTTTCATTTTTCTAAAATTGGAACAGTTCAAATAGCATTACCTACTCTCTAAAGATTCCTCTGTGAGATGAGATGGGTACATTTGGGGGTTGAGGAGATATTTGCAACATATGTAAGCAATAATTAAGCTATTCTGCAACCTCTTCTTTAGGATTTCCCTCTATTTCAACACAAAATTTCAGTATTATCTTACAGCATTTAACCTTGATATTTTTAATTATGCTTATGCTTCTATAATCTACTAATTTCTATAGTAATTGACCCCTGTGGAATTTCTGAGTCTGCTGGGGTGACTTTTGAATGATTTAGTTTTCCTGGAAAAATCATTTGTTTCATCTTCCGAGTTTTCAAATTTATTTGCACAGAGTTGTGCAAAGCAGCTTCATAATCACTTTTGTTTCTGTTATTCTTTTCATTTCATTTTTTTTTAATCATTTGCTGTATTTTAGTTTGGAAAGTGAATTAATCTGTCTTATTTTTAGTGTATTTGTTTCTCCTTGTATATTCTATAGCTTTGACTTCATGCAAGTAATTGCTAAGTTGTTTGGTACACAGATATTCATAAATAATCTTCCTTGTGAATTCTCATACTTAGCATTTTTTAAAAGTCTTTATAAATCGCTTTTGGGTGTGAGTTCTGTATTTACTGATTAAAATCACTGCCTGTGCTTTCTTTTAGTTCATATTTGCTCATACTGTTATCTTAATTGAGTTGCATTGTCTTAGAAGTGTCTCTTGTATACAAGACAGGGCTACATTTTGCTTTATGATAGAAGTATATGACTTATTTCATGCACACAAACCCCAAAATTCACATCTAACTATGTTCCACTGGCCAAAGCAAGTTACCTGGCAGTCTAGATTCAAAGAGTAGAAATAAACTTTACTCTTAGGGAGAAGTTACACAATGCTGTGGCCATTTGGATAGGGAACAGACCTACTGCAGGCTGTGAGGTGGACTGCCTGTGTAAGAGCTAACTGGGGAGTGTAGAAGAGATCTGTGTTTGGAGGCAGGTCTCCTACTTGAGTGAAATGTGCAGTTGGCAGACACTCCCACCACTTTTCTAAGGCTTACTTAAGAACCATACATGCACTGGAAGAGAAAGCCAGCATTTGAACTTGTGCTCCTCAGAGTACATGGATGGCTATTCAGTGTTAGCCACAGAAGCAGGGACAGCCAACATAGAGAGCTCCAACTTTCTCCAGTCAAGGAGGGGGACATTTTCTCTCCTCCCTTCCCCTCTTTTGCCCCAATTACAGAAGAGCTACAACAGAGAGAGTAAGGAGGTATCTGGGAACCAGACCCTTGCCCTTCATTCTCACTCTAAGCTGACAGAACCACAGCTTTTGCCTAAGTTAAGGGAGGGTAGGAGAAGAACTAACAACAGAATAAAGTATTTCTGATGGTTGAAAATGGCTGAATGGCTACAGAATCTGGCCAAGATATCATTAAAGGAGCCTCTCCACAGGAAGAAAGAATTTAATAAAGTGCAAAGTATAGACAAGAAAAAGAAAATAGGAAGCAGAGGTGGGTGAAAAAAAGAAGGGGGCAAAATTAATACAATATAATGAATAGAATAACTATTAGATTAGACTAGAAGAGGGTAAGATCCTAGAGGAAGCTGAATGGGGTGGGATCAATGCAGCCTGGACTTGAACAGGAGGAAACAAACTTCATCTTTTAAGACTGGAGGAAAAGGTATTAAGAACTGATATGAACAGGTGATTGTGCAGACAGGAGTCTGGAAAGCTAATAACTTCAATTTTTTTAATGAAGTAGGAAGTAAGAATGTCTAGTGAGAAAGAGAGTAGCTTGAACAATGAGGAGCTTTAGAATAGTCACTGGAATACTAAGGTTGAAATTAATCTAAGGTGGATAGATTAAAAATATTTTTCTCTGTGCTAGCAACAAGCTATAAAAGAGGAAAAAAATTTTAAAGGCCCTCCTGAAAAATAATAGAATGATACATAAGGACATTAAATAATAAATTTTTCGGTATACTTAGTATAAAAACATGAATGCTCCCCCAAATCAAGTAAATGTAATACAATTCTAATTTAAATTTGCATAGGGTTTTGGGGAATTGGATAAAGTGATCTTAAAGGCTATATGGAATAATTAATGTAAAAAGGAAAACTGGTGAGGAGTGACCTGCCTCACTAGATTGGAGCATATCGTGACCTCCTTATAGGCTTTGGTTTTGGCTTAAAAAAAGATAAGTCAGAAGAACAGAATAGAGGGCTCAGAAGTAGACCCAGTACATGTGGATATTTGATATTTAATAAAAATGGTATTTCAGTTAAAAGGAGAAAAGATAGGTTATTTTTAAAATGGTGCTGATCCAACATCCTATTAATCTGGAAAAAAAGTATTAATATATTGAGATAAGTTCCAGATTGATTAAAGAAAAAAGAAATAATAGATTTTATATACATACAAACATCCTTCAAATTGTTGATTAACCAAGATAGGACCTAGAAGTTATAAAGGACAAGACACACATAATTTCCAAATCTGTGTGACAGACGATTAAATTTAAATCAAAAGAAAATGAATGCTATGCTTTATTGAAAAAATTTTAAAAAGGGAATGATAAATTAGGGGAAATTATTTATTTGAAACACATGATAGAGAAGATTTGGGCTATACTAAAGTGCTTACAAATGAATAAAACATAAATAACCAAAAAGAAACAACGGGCAAATTAGATTTGCAGAAAAGGGAATCCAAATGGCCAATAAACATGAAATCATGCTCAGCCTTGCTGGGAGTGAGGGAAATGCAAATAAAATAATAACAATATACCATGTCATAGCCATTAGACTAGCAAAAATTGACAGTGAAAATTGCTGCTGAAAAGGTTTGGGGAGAAGAGTACTCTCATATACGTGGAAATGTTCATTGTTTCAGTCTTTCAAAAATGTAATCTGGTATTATCCATTGTAATTAAAAATACATTTACCTATCCCATCATAGGAATCTATCCCATGGAAATAAAATCACTACTAGGTAAGGCATACACACATTTATGTTTATTGCATCATTGTTTGTACTAATGGAAGACTGGAGACAGAGTGAGTGCCCCTCAGTAGACAAATGGCTCAATATACTGTATTACAGCATACTCATATCATTAGTATCATACAACCATTAAAAGAAATCAATTCGGTTCTTATTAAGGACTTCCCTTGAGCTAGGCCCTCTTTTGATCCTCACCACAACCTTATGTGGTAGGTGGTAATAATGTTACAGGGTAGGAAACTGAAGCACAGAGAGTTTTTAAAAACGTACCCAAGGCCTCACAGAACTACATTCAAAATCTCTCTATTTTCTCTTTATGCCAGTAGATTTGGAGACATTTTGAAATATATTGTTCATCAGTATGAAAATCTTAATACAGAGAAGTATATAAAATAAGATCACAGTATTATAAAACAAATGACTCCCTAAACTTGTACACACACACACACACACACACACACACACACATACATCACAGGATGCTATATATCTAGAATATGTTTCTACTCCAGAAAAGAAGGTTAAATATTAGGTTGTTAACATTTTAACTTTTGGAAGAACTACATTTACTATTCATGGTAAAAAAATTATGGATATAATTTCATAAAGCTATGTATAAAGGAATGACCACTTTTCATGATTATCTGATGGGGGATAGATTTTATATGATTTTTATTTTTACCTTTGTTTTTAATTACTTAACTATTTTTTTAAATGAGCACAGATAATTGAGGGAAGGGGGGACTATATCCATTGTGGGAAAAATTTACATTAATGGAGACATTTTAATGATAATTTTATAAATTCGCCTCAAGACTATGTCTCACATGTCTCTAGAACTTTAAACAAATTAATGCTAACAAGAAAAGGTTTAGTTATTACATATAAGACTTAAAATGTAATGCTCCAAACATCAGGTCTTGAAAGTGAGGGAAGAGAGAGACCCTCTGATATTGTTTTATACTCAGTACCTGTTTTAAGAAAAAAACAAGGAAGTGAAATCAACGACAGGCAGCCCGGCGCCAGGCCCAAAATCGGACCTGGGCCTGCCTGGCCTAAACCTAGTAGTTAAAAATCAACTCATGACTTAGAAACCGATGTTATTCATAGATTCCAGGTATTGTATAGAGGAACATTGTGAAACTCCCTGCCCAGTTCTGTTTCTCTATGACCACTGGTGCATGCAGCCCCTGTCACGTACCCCTTGCTTGCTCAAATCAATCACGACCCTTTCATGTAAAATCTTTAGTGTTGTGAGCCCTTAAAAGGGACAGAAATTGTGCACTCGGGGAGCTCGGATTTTAAGGCAGTAGCTTGCCAATGCTCCCAGCTGAATAAAGCCCTTCCTTCTACAACTCGGTGTCTGAGAGGTTTTGTCTGCGGCTTGTCCTGCTACAAAAGAAGGGTGTTTTTAGCAGAAGTAAAATTCAATCTACATTTCAGTGTATGCAGACCTCTCAAATAAGCAGTTTCATTACAAAAATTGGTGACGTATTTCTCACATTAACAAATTTGAAGTAAATTTAACAGTGTGTTTCACCTATTGAATAGGAAATGGTAAGATTTGTATATAGAGTCTATGTAAATATTTATATACTTTAAATGAATTTTGCCATAAACAAGCTGTACTTACATTACTTTTAATGATATTGATTAAATTGTAAATTCCTGAGGGGATTCATAGTATCACGTTATCATTTAAGAGATTTTTTTCTTTTTTGATTCTGTTCTCCCTGGCTATCATCATCTTGGCATTATGCAGACTTTGTGGTGCAGAGAAATAGTGGACCCAGGTCCCAAAGTTCTCCCTGAATGGCAGAGCATGCATAAGAGGCAGATCTAAAAGTGATGAGGCAGAACAGATATGATCACAGGGCAGAAGCCTCACAGAAGCAGGGGAAACATCCCTGTTTGGAGTTGGGAGTGGGCAGGAGAATTTCTGTTGCTATCCATTTGGAGAGAAGGCTGCAGGAGAAGGGCTATCCTCAGGGGAGGCCCAGGATTCCTGTAGGGCCTGGAGGTGAAGAGACTTCTAAGACAGGATGAGGATGCAGGAAGTTGATTAGCAAGGGATTAGGATTCCAAAGGCTGCAGTGGAAGGGGCTGTGATGCAGGATAATTGTGGGAGTCACCAAAGCTGAGAAAATACAGAAGGGCATAGGGAACTAGACAAGGTAGGAGGTCTGAGCTGGGATTAGGCACTTGCCTTTCTCCCTGTAAAGGAAAGTTATGATTAGTAGCGATTGGCCTCCACCCAACTAGGTACAAATTATATTGGTGCCATAACTGCCTAAGGGTCCCAGGCACTTGGACCTGCCTCCAGTATTTGTTATATGGGCATGGTGACAGTGGTGGAGCAGAAGGGCAAAGTCTCCCAGGAGGCTCACTTGAGTTCTGGGTTGATGAGTACTGTGGTGCTGAGCCTTTGTATTCTCACCGTCTATATAATCACTTACAATGATTATTTTGTGAATATAAAACATCTACTTTCTGGTTATGAGTTAAACTCTTTAGACTCAATTTCTGGGGATTTTTGGTTTTCTTCCCTGAATTCAGGACGTGCCCTACTTCAACTTGGGATGCGGACTGCTAGAGTGTTGTGGTTTTGTCATACTTGGCTGTGAGTGAGACTCATTTCTTTGAGCTCCCTTTGTTTTGTGAAGCTCAGTGTTCCAAGTTCTCTCGTCCCTAAGGTCCTTGGCTGATGACTGCTTCGTAACCACATTCTTCTAGCCAACATGATGTAAACTAACAGAGCTTGCCAGTAGCTCTGTGATCTCTGAGAGATCACTTTAAGAAAAAAGGCTGAATTCATTGACTCACAAAACCAGTCTTTTGGCATACATGGAAGCCAATGAAGAAAGTATGTGAAAAGACAAGTTGCAACAATCCATTCTTAAGAGCCATTGTTGGCCCTTTCTAAATTTCTGTTCTTTTAACTTTTGAAACTGCTGTCTTTGTATCTGAAAACATTAAGCTATTATGAACTAGAATTTGCCAATGCCAAATTGAAAGCAATTTTATGAGTTTAAAATGTCATTGCCAATAAAACGTTACCAAATACTTTCTTTTAGTATTTCAGTGTAGAGTTGAAACATTTCTTTAGATACAGGCAGGGGAAGTTCATTTTTGAAGATATAAGTTATGAGCATTTTAAGAGGGACAATCAGGACCTAGCTGAGGTTTTCATGGATCTAGTTTTGATGTGACTTTCAATCTTAGGTTATTTTGATCTTTTCTTTCTATTTCTTAAATTAAGTTGCTTTGCAAACAACTACATATTTAATGGTCTCAGAATAGGTAAATAACATGGTCATTTTATGGGCTGCTATTGGACATTGTTCTAGTATCCCCAAACTCTACTCCTATCTAATTTTCCTACCTGTCTGGATGGCACTAGGCTTAGAATAAGATTTTTTTTTTTAACCATGGTCATGGTAATATTCGTCCATGTTTCTCTTTAGTGATCCCTACCTCAAAATGCCAAACCCAAATATTAGTCTCTTGGCCTTCTGTTTATTGTTCTTATGAAAATTGCATAGCTTATCTGTGCTAAAAGGGTAGACTTTAAAATTTATTTTCTCCCATGAGGTTTATAAAACGTGACTAAATGAAACTCATGATTTAGCTTTTGGAATGGGAAACAAATTGGAATATTGGGATATAATTCTTTCCCATTTAATGAAAGTATGACTAGACTTTTGACCTACACTGATTCAGGAAAGTGATGTTAAGGCAAAATGTTTTAAGTAATTAGCTCTCTTTCTCAATTTGTGATTTTTTTTTTAAAAAAGAAGAAACTTTGAAAAATTAAAGACAGATACTAAATATTAACTATAAAAGGATTTCAGTATGAGGGATAATAAATGTTTGAAAGATTCCAAGACAGATAAAGTATAAGAATTGCATGGATAAGTAACTTTTAATTCATAATATAAGTGACATTTTCTTATTTACATTTACATGAAAGTCTAGTCATACCTGCTTTAAATGAAATCTAATCAAGTACTTACAGATGAAGAACGCTAAGTGTAACTTTATATTTGGTCTTAAATGATTCATTAGAAAATCCTTGATTTATAGATAAGCAAATTGTCTCTAAGAGACTAGAATATTTTTTAAAGCTCCCCAATTTTTTAGGGCCAAAACCAGAGTTTCAACACAGTTCTCTGGATTATTAGACATCATTAAATTAAACTTTTTTTTCTAAAATATACATAGTGGAAAGAGGCTTCCATGAATTGCAGTAAGGTCTTTGTGCTGGTGCTTGAAGAAAGACCTCATGCTAGGAAATTCTTGCCTCCAGAAATTACCAATATGTCACTTCCTGCAGTGACATATTAATTTGTCACTTTATTTGCCTTAATCAGTCCTACATGGATGGTCCAGTAGGCCTGAACTCAGAATGTAGTTTATACCAGCTTTTAAAAGGCATTTCTTTACCCTATCAAGTAGCATACCTATTAATAGGCATCTAAAATCATACCAAATTTATTTTCCATAAACAGCACATCCCAGCTTCTCAGGCCCACATTCTAAACAAGTAGCAAGTAAGTACACTCTAGGTATAACCATTCCATTATTTACTATTGTCATGTCATCTTATAGAGAGATCTCTTAGATTCAACACAAAATATCCTTCTTTTTTATTTTTGTTGACCTTTTGACAGCCTTTGACTCCTGGCTTAGAAATCAGTTATAAGACAAAATGCAGTAGCTCAGTATTGATCCCCCTGTTACAGATGCTTATGCAGAAGCAGGAACTGAGGAGTAGAAGTATTCTCTTGTTGGATCAGAAAATATTTGCCAGTTCATTAAATAGGAATGTGTTCTGGACTTACTTTTGGATAAACAAGTTGCATTCATTTTTTTCCCTCTCAGCCACGAAAAAGAAAAGACCCATATTCAGATGATATGAGTTTATTATCTGGAACTAGGAGTGACTTAGAGACTACTGGTTCTATTCTCTAATCACTGCCAGAAAAAAGAACATGGCTTCAGATCAACTATCCCAAAATCAAGGTGTTTATTTTTGGTAGACATTTCACCTAGTTTATAACTGACATCTCTATTAATCAAGTTTCCTCAAAGTAATTGTGACCTAGGATGCTCCTTTCTGGTGCAAAGGACATGACATTTAAATCCGGAGAATACCTCTGGATTAAGATGATTATGTGAGCAAACGTGTTTTCTTCTCATAATTTTACCCTTACCTTCTTTATGACTATCTAGTAGAGTAGAAGATTCATAAGCAAGATTAATTAGGATAGTTTATAGGAAACAGAGAAGTTATTATCTTTGTAAATATGAGTAATTTAAAAATTGTAATACAGTAATATTTTAAATTGCTTATACACATATTAATTTTATAACTTTCTGTTTAAGCAGAATATTCTTCTCCCCAGCCACTCTAGGTAATAGTAGTCTAAGTTGGGGAAAAACAGAGTTAAAATCTTTTGAAGGAAAACAAGCCCCAAAATAATGTTGAATATATACAAAAGAGAAGCTTGTAATTAAAAGTCAATGAAAATAAGCTTTGGGAAAAAAGTATAATTGCTAATACTGCCACAAAAACAATACCATGCTTCTCACAAAAGAGAGAAGCAAATTATACTATAATCTCTGCTACTACATTTATGACTATTGAGGTAAGGCAATAAGGATTTATTTCTTTTGTGTTCTCCATCGGTAAAACTGGAATGATAATATTCCCATGTTTACTTAATAAAATACCACGAAAATAGTAAGCTGCTTATTTAAGAGCCTTATTTAAGGTTTAACAATAATAAATACAATTCAAACTTAAGCTCCAATGGACATATCAGAGGATTCCTTTGGAGTTTTCTTATTTAAGACTTTGAGCACATGGAAGCAATTTTTTTACGAGATATTTTAATGAGAATATTTCTTGCCTGGAAAAAAAAATGAAGGTAAATTTAAAGCTGAGAAATTATATATTTGTCTAGATATTTGAGAGTAAATCTATTTTTCATATTCCACCAAAAAGAAAAGAATAAAAGTTCTTATATAAGCAAATACTGTTAAAAAGCAAGTGGAGTGCATTATGTTAAATATGAGTAAGCCTGTTTCAGGATTGACCTCGCCAGATTATTGGATCATCTTGATGTAAACATTATGCAACCGATGTGTTTCTTAACTTTATAGTTTTAGAAATTAGATTTTTATTAGGTCATCCAGGAGATATCAAGTCCTATAAAACTGAGTCTTGCCCTGTGATTTACAAATCTGAGGTCTTAGCCTGAAATTCATAGTACTTCCTAATATATTTATAACTTCCTTTAGTTTTCATCTATTTAACAGACATATCTTGAGTTCCCACTGATTACCAGGCACTCAACTAGGAATTGGAAATACTTAGAAGACATCATTTCTGCCATTTGAGTGAGGATACTAAATGCAAACAATTTATTATAATTATTTATTGTTATGGATACATACATAAAATGTAGTAGGAAGATAGGGGAAAGATCTAAATCAATGACTTAGTATAACTAGGCCCTTTGTTATGAGCTCAATGACCCATTTCCCCATTTTCCAGAAAGAATATGCACGAATTTTAACCAATAACATTATACTAAGTTCCATGTACTCATATGTTTGCATTGTATAAGTTTTTAAACCAGTTATTTTAGGATTAAGATTGCATCTATTAAATCTTTTTCAGCCTTCATTTAGAAAGGGAACATGAGAAGCACTGAAAAGTAAGGCACTGTGATCTACACGGAAACCATATATTGGGCTCACAGCTACTGAATGAGACTGACTGGTGGAGACAGTTTAGTGAACCTGGTAACTTCAGGGTTTTTTTTCTTACTTTTAACTGTGAGACAGAATAGATTAATTGGTGATTTATAGTGAAAAAATACATTTAAAAATTGTTTCATCTCCTTACAAGATATCTATTTGAAAAACTTAGTCCTGCAATTCAATAGGAAGAAAAGGCTTTATTACGGTATGATAAAAGTATGCCTCTTAAAGGCAAATCGGTCAGATGTGTTGGCTCATGCCTGTTATCCCAGCACTTTGAGAAGCTGAGGCGGGCGGATCACTTGAGCTCAGAAATTTGAGACCAGCCCGGGAAACATGGTGAAACCCTGTCTCTATTAAAAATACAAAAAATTAGCCATGCGTGGTGGCACTGTGGTCTCAGCTATTGGGGCGGCTGAGGTGGGAGGATTGCTTGAGCCGTGGGGTGGAGGTTGCAGTGAACTATGATTGCATCACTGTACTCCAGCCTGGGCAACAGAGCCAGACTCTGTCTCGAATAAATAAATAAGTAAATTAATTAATTAAAGGCAAATAAAATTTATTTATAATTTATTTAGAATATTGGTACTTGAAAATAAATTTTTTTCAGTGATTCAATCTACCATAAATTTTTAATAATGCTTCCGTTAAGAATTATTTTATTTAGTCATTTTCAAATATATTTAATCTGATATTTTAGAGGAATGCTATTAGTTCTCAGATGGGCAGATTTTTGGAATATACAAAATATGGAAAAACTTTCATAGGCTAAAAAAGAATAAAAATAAAACTTACATTCCTTGAGTGCACAATATTTGCCAGATATTCTAATGCTAGCAGACATTTCCAGTTTGGGAGCTACTATAAATACAGATGCTATGGATAGTCTTATCTCTTGGAGTACATGTGCATGATTTTTGTTGGTTATACATCTAAGAATGATCATTTCTAAGTCACATCATAGGTATGTATTAGCTTTAGGTGATAATACTAAACATTTCCCAAAGTGGTTGTCCCAAGTTTTCCTCTCATTTACAGTATAAAAGAATCCCAGAAGCATTTACTTCATCTTATAAGAACCAGAACCCTGATTATATTATTAGCATTAGAATTAAATTTAAAAATTTTAAACCAAATAGAGGCCAGTCCTGGTGGCTCACACCTGTAATCCCAGCACTTTGGGAGGCTGAGGCAGGTAGATCACTTGAGGTCAGGAGTTCGAGACTAGCCTGGCAAACATGGTGAAATCCCATCTCTACTAAAAATACAAAAATTAGCTGGGCATGGTGGTGGGCGCCTGTACTCCCAGATACTTGAGAGGCTGAGTCAGGAGGATCACTTAAACCTGGAAGGCAGAGGTTGCAGTGAGCTGAGATCCTGCCACTGTACTCCAGCTTAGACAACAGAACGAGACTCCATCTCAAAAACAATACAATACAAAACAAAACCAAAACTAAAACCAAATAGAATTTCAAGAAATGAAAAAAAATACAGTAACAAAAATTAACCCAAAGCATGAGCTAAGTTGAAAATTAGACATAGCTGAAGACAATTTATAGAACTTTCAATTTACAGAAATTATTCCATATGCAGCACAAAGATATAGAGATGGAAAAATGTGAGCAATTAAGAGACATTGAAGGTAGAATGGGAAGGTCCAACATACGTCAGAGAGGAGTTCCAGGAGGAGAGAATGAGGGGAGGCAATAGTCAAAGAGATAATAGCTGAACAGTATTTATGTTAGATGATAGACATTAATCCTCAGATTTAAGGAACTCAGCAAATTCCAAACAGAATAATTAAACACCCATATCTACACATAAAACTTTAGAGCACCAAATATAAGAAAGAATATTAAAGAAACTATAAAGATTACATACAAAGGAATTGAAGGAATGGAATAATATCTTCAAAGAGCCAAGGGAACATTCCTAGCCAGCTAAAATATTTCAGAAAGAATGTCAAAGAAAGTTGTATTTAGAAAAAGAGTGAGTTTACCACTTAGATCTTGACAGAAAGATTACTAAATGATGTACTAACTGCAGAAGTAACTTAAATCTAGAACAAAGGAATATAAGAAGCACTGGTGAACAAAGAAATTAATATTATAAGTAAAAAAGAGAAATATGCAAAGCAGTTATTTAAAATATGAGAGAATAAAATGAGCAATGTAATGCTGATAGACTTTAAAACTTAGGGAAAATGGGAAATCTTCTGGAAAAATAAAGATTTCCAAAATTGACCCAGCAAGTGTGAAACTTGACTATGTGAAGGAATTAAAAAAAAAAAATCCACTCTTTTTTTTTTTTTTTTTTTTGCTGAGGTCTGCTACACTTTTGCAAAACAGATTGTTCCTATCTTATATAACCTGTTCCAAAGACTGAAATAAATGGAGTGCTTTCCAACTCATTTTATAAAACCATTATAACATTAATACCAATACAGGAGAACTGTTTAAAAACTATAGGTCGATATCACTCATGAACATAATACAAAAATAAGAAAATACATATGCAAACCAAATCCTGCAATGTATTAAAAAGAATTACAACCAAGTTTGGTTTATTCTAGAAATGAATAAATGATTTAGCATTTGAAAATCTATATAAGTTATCACATTAACAGATCAAAGTAGAGAAACCATTTGCTTATCTCTACAGATGGAAAAAAGCAGTAAAAAATCACCCATTCATAAAAAATGTCTTAGAAAACTAGGAATAGAATGGGACTTCCTTGATCTGATTTTCTTAACTGCCAAGCCCTACAACAAACATTGTAGTAAAACATGGAAATATTCCCTTTAAAAGCAGGAACAAAAATAATTCTGCCATTGCTACTGCTATTCAATTATAGCCAGCAAAAAAAGAAAAAAGAAAGAAAAATGAATGACATGAGGACTAGAAACGAAAGACCAATTATTTATTTGATGGAACATTGTCTACATAGAAAATTTTTAAATTATAGATCATCTATTAGAATTATTGAAAGTTCAGCAAGTTAGGATACCATCCAAAATATAAGAAAAATATAGGGTATTAGTTTGTTTTCACACTGCTGATAAAGACATACCCGAGACAGGACAATTGACAAAAGAAACAGGTTTATTGGACTTACAGTTGCATGTGACTGGGAAGGCCTTACAATCATAGTGAAAGGTGAAAGGCACGTCTCACGTGGTGGCAGACAAGAGAAAAGAGAGTTTGGGTAGGGAAACTCCCCTTTTTAAAACCATCAGATCTCGTGAGACTTACCACGAGAACAGCACAGGAAAGACCTGCCCTCATGTTTCAGTTACCTCTCACTGGGTTCCTCCCAGAACGCGTGGGAATTCAAGATGAAATTTGGGTAGAGACACAGCTAAACCATATCATTCTGCCCCGGCCCCTCCAAAATCTCATGTTCTCATATTTCAAAACCAATCATGCCTTCCCAACAGTCCCCTGGAGTCTTAACTCATTTCAGCATTAATTCAGAAGTCCACAGCCAAAATGAGACTCTGAGACAAGGCAAGTCCCTTCTGCCTATGAGCGTGTAAAATCAAAAGCAAGTTAGTTACTTCCTAGATACAATGAGGGTAAAGGCAATGGGTAAATACAGCTGTTCCAAATTGGAGAAATTGGCTGAAACAAAGGGGCTACCGGCCCCATGCAAGTCCAAAATCCAGCGGGGCAGTCAAATCTTAAAGCTCCAAAATGAACTCCTTTGACTCCACGTCTCACATCCAGGTCATGCTAATGCAAGAAGTGAGTTCCCATGGTCTTAGGCAGCTCCACCCCTGTGGTTTTGCAGGGTACTTCCTCCCTCCTGGCTGCCTTCATGGGCTGGCATTCAGTCTATGTGGCTTTTCCAGGTGCACGGTGCTAGCTGTCAGTGGATCTACTATTATGGTGTCTGGAGGATGGTGGCCCTCTTCTCATGGCTCCACCAGGTGGTGCCCCAGTAGGGACTCTGTGTGAGGGCTCCAACCCCACATTTCCCTTCCACACTTCTCTAGCTGAGGTTCTCCATGAGGGCCCTGCCCTTGCAGCAAACTTCTGCCTGGACATCCAGGTATTTCCATTATATCTTCTGAAATCTAGGCAGAGGTTCTCAAACCTCAATTCTTAACGTCTTTGCACCCATGGGCTCAACACCCTGTGGAAGCTGCCAAGGCTTGGGGCTTCCACCCTCTGAAGCAACAGCCCCAGCTATACCTTAGCCCCTTTTAGTCATGGCTGCAGTGGCTGGAACGCGGGGCACCAAGTCTCTAGACCACACACAGCATGGGTAGCCTGGGCCTGCCCCACAAAACTATGTTTTCCTCCTAGGCCTCTGGGCCTGTGATGGGAGGGCCTGCTGTGAGGGCCTCTGACATGCCCTGGAGACATTCCAGCCCGACCCCCCCACCGCCCTCCCCACTCTGTTGTCTTGGGGATTAACATTTGGCTCCTCATTACTTATACAAATTTCTGCAGCTGGCTTGAATTTCTCCTCAGAAAATGGAATTCTCTTTTCTATCGCATTGTCAGGCTGCAAATTTTCTGAACTTTTATGCTCTGCTTCCCTCATAAAACTGAATGCCTTTAACAGCACCCAAGTCACCTCTTGAATGCTTTGCTGCTTAGAAACTTCTTCCACCAGATATCCTAAATCATCTCTTTCAAGTTCAAAGTTCCATAGATCTCTAGGGCAGGGGCAAAATGTCACCAGTCTCTTTGCTAAAACATAACAAGAGTCACTTTTGCTCCAGTTCCCAACAAGTTCCTCATCTCCATCTGAGACATCTGAGCCTGGATTTCATTGTCCATATCATTATCAGGATTTTGGGTCCAAGCCATTCAACAAGTCTCTAGGAGTTCCAACCTTTCCCACATTTTCCTATCTTCTTCTGAGCCCTCCAAACTGTTCCAAACTCTGCCTGTTACCCAGTTCCAAAGTTGCTTCCACATTTTCAGGTATCTTTTCAGCAGTGCCCCATTCTACTGGTACCAGTTTACTGTATTAGTCCATTTTCATGCTGCTGATAAAGACATATGCGAGATTGGGTAATTTACAAAAGGATGAGGTTTATTGGACTTGCAGTTCCATGTGACTGGGAAGGCCTCACAATGATGGCGGAAGGTGAAAGGCATATCTCACATGATAGCAGACAAGAGAAAAGAGAGCTTGTCCAGGGAAACTTTCAAGACCATCAGATCTCATGAGACTTATTCACTGTCAGGAGAACAGCACAGGAAAGACCTGCCCCCATGATTCAATTACCTCCCACCGAGTCCCTTCCACAACACATGAGAATTCAAGATGAGATTTGGGTGGGGTCACAGCCAAACCATATCATATAGCATTCCTGTATAGTCTTTTGTATCCTGCAGCTCAAGCTGGTGAGGTGGTCTGAATGTGAGGGACTATCTCACTAAGAGCATGAGGCACTCTGATAAAGATACGGAAGATTAGGGCCTGACCTTCTCAGTTTCACTGATAACAGAGTAACTAACACTTGCTGTGATTTACAAGATAGAGAAAAGGTCCAAAATTTGACATTAGAGAATTAGGTAGCCAGGCTTC
Source organism: Gorilla gorilla gorilla (assembly GCF_029281585.2). Taxonomy (NCBI): domain Eukaryota; kingdom Metazoa; phylum Chordata; class Mammalia; order Primates; family Hominidae; genus Gorilla; species Gorilla gorilla. The sequence goes on from NC_073235.2 coordinate 92,617,933, forward strand.
TTATGAACAAATAACAGGGAAGCCAAGTTGGATATTTGCATTTCCTATTCCACCACATTTTAGGAGAAGATGTTTAAGCATTATGAAATATGATCAGCTACTCCCTCAGTGAGGTAATATGCATTTGCCTTTGGGGACTCGGGTTAGCATGACTCCACATGGTAACATTGATTAGGCTTAGCTGGTTTGGGCTTAAGATACAGCATATTAGCTGGATGCTTTAAGAGTAGAACAAATGGCTTTAAGTGGCAAGACTTATCAGATGTGATTCTGTGGGAGAAGTATTAATAGCCTTAAACTGGTACAGGTTGTTTTGAAATTAAGCCTGCCAAGATACTTGTTTGTCCTTGAAGATGAGAACATAAGATAGGAGCTGTTAAAATGTATTTTTGCCATTAAAAGTAATGGCAAAAACAGCAATTACTTCTGCACCAACCTAATGTAACAAAAATACCACAGGTTGGGTGGGCTTAAGCAATAGAAACTTATGCCCCAGTTCTGCAGGATGGGAAGTCGAGATCATGGGCGACAGCACAATTGGGTTCTGATGAGGGCTGTCAAGGAGCCAGGGCAAGCAGGCTCTCTGGTTTCTGTTTTTATAGGGGCACTAATTCCATCCTGAGGGCTTCACCCTCGTGACCTAATTACTTCCCAAAGGCCCCATCTCTAAATATGATCACATTGGGGATTAGGGTTTCAACATATGAATTTGGGAGCAGGGGGGAACACAAACACTTAGGCCATCATAGACTTACAAGGCTGAATCCTAGCTGAGTTATTTACTATTATCAGATGTGGTACAGATTTTCTCCATCAGTGGCATACTGCCAGGACCATCAACTTTGGAACTGGGAAGAGACATACTTAGCTCTCTGAACTGTTTCTTCATCTTTATATATGCATATATTATTACCTGTTTTTCATGGTTTCAGGTTTTTACTGTTGGGGATTCAATCCCAGCAATGTTAGTTTCCTTATGTTTCTGTCTCCTCACGCGCTGCCTCCCATCCCCCATCCCCAACCAGGACCCAAAGATGGACTATGTCATATTGATGGGTTTTAATTTTGCTCTGAGAAAAGAGAAGATAACTGATATTAACCATAGAAATTCCTATGAAGCTTTTTTTTAATGGGACAGCAGCCTCATTGTTCACATGTAATCTCAAATTGGGATGATGTATTGTGGTAAAGAGGTTAGATTCACTATTTTCTTATCACTTTATGTAAATTAGATGTGTAGAGTCAAACTCAGTTCTTAGATCAGGCTGGTTGGGAGTCTGGAATGTTGATAAGAGACTGTGTACATTGAACTTCCTTGTACATAAAAACTGATAGTCTTAGATCAGATAAAGTAGCAATGTCTCAAGAATTGAACTCTCTGGAACTGAGCTAACCACTCTCTTGGGAAATAAAATTTTAATTTAACTATCTGATGGGTTCCCAGGAACTGTCTTTAATTGGTGGCTAGTCCTTTAAATTGAGATGGTAATTTAGTTCAAAACCAGGAAGTGTATTTGGGTTCTTAGAAAGACCTCTAGGAAGCCAATCAAACAAGCACCTTTTCTCCTTTCATATAGAGCATGGGTTATCCATAAATTGCCTCTTGTAACCATAATTCCAATTCTTTATTACAAAATGCAAGTAAAATAGAAAAAAAGTTAAAAAAAAAAAAACAGTGCAATTCTCATACTATTTAAAATATTTTACTGAAGGTGAAGGAAGGCCTGAAAATGAAGCCAAAAGAGGTAGGAAAACTGCACTAGTAGCTAATTCCCACCTAACAACCTCTTAAAATAATCATGGTTTTCTTAGAGGTACTCCAAAACTATTCTATTCAACTTTTCAAAATGAAAATCATTTTATTGGACTTTTTTTCTGACTACAAGTATAATCAATCTTCATTGTAAAGTTTTTTTATAAGTTCAAAAAAATACAAGCCTTTCTCTAAAATTCTTAGTTCTCTCAGTCTCAGCTAATAACCTTACCTTGCTTTACTGAGCACTGACGTGATTCCATTTTTCTTCAACTCTACTCAATAAATATATAATTGGTGGATATTTATTTCTCTTTTTTTGGCCAGAAAAAATTTCATATTACTCAAAATACTTAAATTCAATGGACAGTGGTTCCATTAAGTTTTAAGAGCTTCAGATCTTGGTAGTTAGTGGCAAGAATACCCACAAATAGACTAAGTTTATGGGGGGAAAATAACTTGCTGGGGAAAACAAAACATTTTCTTTGAATTCTTTGTTATCGTCTCAGGCATTACGGTAGGCCAGGTCAATATACTTTTTCATCTGGATTTCTGTGGCATGATTGGTTCATGCCACTGATCTCTACCCACATGCTCAGAGTTGCCAAATTTACCCTAAATCTATTCAAGAACAATTTTTTACATCATTTTTACAATTTAAGAATTTTCAACGGGTGTCTGTTCCTTATCTTAACAAATCACCCTAGCTTGGCACCAGCAGGTTGAACACGCCTTGCTAGTTATTCTCTCATAGACTCATTTTTTTCCCATCCATACTTATTCTATCTGCTCCATGCTCATTGCCACGCCTGTTCTTTGGCATAGGCTATATGCACTCATTCCCTTCTTTCAACAATTTAAATGGTAGGATTGTCTCATGGTTCAGATCCAAACTTACCCACTTTTCATTGACCTCCTGTTATTTGCATTTTACAGTATTTTCTGTCCTCTCCCACTATTATGCATTTACTAGTTTGTTTACTTCTAGCTATACTTTAGTTATTTTATAACTATCTTATCTCTGTGGCTGGCTCTATGTTGGAATTGCCAATGTAATATGAAATATAACATCCATGGCATAGATCGTTGTCCAGAAACACAGAAAACCTAGAAAATATCATTGTTCTGAATACTTTATCACCCTATTCAAGCCAAATATTCTACCATCAGAAGTCCACCAGTTTTGTTGACAACCCATCATTTTTTCAAATCTCCATACCTTTACAATGGATACTGCTCATAACAATTAAGGGATTAGGAATTAGATAGGAGGTTTGCTGCCCAGAACTAGGGCCAGATTTAGCAGGCCATTCTAAGGACACCTGAGATGTTGGAAAGCAACATAGAATAATAGAAGGAGCACTGGCTTTGGACTCAGGCCTGGTTCAAATTCAAGTTCTAGCACATATTAACAGTTACCTTATTTTTTCCATTTTCTCATATTTAAAACAGAAATTATACATACCTCACAATGCTAGTGTGATGATTAGATGAGATGGCATGGCCGAGTGCAGCGGCTCACGCCTGTAATCCCAGCACTTTGGGAGGCTGAGGCGTGCCGATCACCTGATGTCAGGAGTTGGAAACCAGCCTGCCCAAAATGGCGAAACCCCGTCCTAACTAAAATTACAAAAAAATTAGCTGGGTGCGGTGGTGGGCACCTGCAATCTCAGCTACTCCAGAGGCTGAGGCAGGAGAATCGCTTGAACCCGGGAGGCAGACGTTGCAGTGAGCCGTGATCATGCCACTGCACTCCAGCCTCGGTGACAAAGAGAGACTCCATCTCAAAAAAAAAAAAAAATAAAATAAAATAAAAATGAGATGGCATGTGAAGGGCTGTTATGGTTCTCAGCACATAGTAGATGTTCAATAAATAGTAACTATTATCTCTAAGTTAGAGTTAATTCTCTACTACATCTGATGAGGTTAGCAGTTAAGTGAAATATCACAAACCATAAAATATTCGTACATAGAATAGTTTCTTATGTTGAATTATCTGGAATTCGTGAGTACCAATTCATTCAACATTTGGCAGTTGGTTTGCTTTCTAAGAAAAAATGTTCAAAAGATTGAAAGCTGCCTCCTTAGCCAAGGACCACAGCAGAACTCACTCTGTCCTCATAGAGGGCATACACTGTAAGACGTCAAGATAATGCCTGTAGTACTGGGGTGAATGTAGTTCAAATGCCAAGTGCACATGAATTTATATTGTGAAACAACTCCTAAAATGATAGAATCTTGGCTTTGAGAAATTTTATTCTTTGTAAAAATCTCCCTCATAGCTTCCCAGATAGATCATCTGACTTCTGCTTGAAAGGGAAGCTCACCATTTCACAAACCAGACCATCGTCTTCTAAGTTATAACCAATAGACAGTCCTCTCTTAAATAAATCCAGAACTCCCTGCTGTATTATACAGTAAATTCCTCTTCAAAGTTTAGCCTGTTAACTTTCTTTAAAATTCAAGATCGAGAAAATTGTTAAGTACAGTGAGTTCTGAGTTCCTCTCCAAAGAACCAGTATGTCAGTATGTTCAGCTTCCCTGTTCTTTGTTCTCCATCTTAAAGTCTGACTTTCTTGTTCTTTACGTCTTCTTGCCCCTAGTTTCAGTAAACAACCCCCTCCTAGCTTCTGTCACCTGCTCTGTCCTTAGTCACCTGCTCTGTCCTTAGTCATCCTTAGTCACCTGCTCTGTAACCATCCCTCCCACCAAAACTACTCACCCTGCCACTCCGGCTCCTACCTTTGCTCTCTTTAAAATAGCCCAGTCAGAATTAGCTTAGACTGTGTGGTCCAACCCTAGCCAATAGGGGAAAAACATAGCAGTAGGGACTAGCTGCATTAGGAATAAGACCCCCTTCCCCTCCCTTGTCTGGTGTGCTCTCACCATTGCTCCATCCGCAAAACACACCCTTCTATAGAAGTAAATTGCCTTGCTGAGAAAACTTTTGTCTGAGGGCTGTTTTCACTTGGTGGCACTGAGCATTTGCTTCCAACACTGCCATGCCTTCTTCCTGCTGGTTCTAGTACTGCCCATCAGAGCAACGCAGATTAAATACAGTCCCGCGTCCATATGAATACCCCTCAGATTTCTCTTCTCATTCTCCATAACTTCTTCAGGATAAATATTCTAATGTCTTCAGTTATGTGGCTATGCCCTCTTTCAAGGTATATTAGTCAAATATTTAATTTAAAAATCATGAGCTAATAAATATGTGAAAGTCCATAATTCCAGGGAGAAGCTAAACTACGTTGATCAAATTGGGACAGATTGTTTTTAACACCCAAGGCAGTGAGACAATGGAAAGTGACTCATACTGAAAGGCACATATGCCCTAAGTAAAAAAACAGAACATGCAATATAATATGAAATTTGAAATAGCAAATTTTGGACCAATGGTTATTGCAGTATTTATCTGACTTTTAACAATGTCTTATACTCACATTTGTAAGCAAATAAAAGTTGGCCCCATCTTAATGCCAAAAATGGTTATCAAAATAAATGTAGGTGAAGACTTATAGAAGCTTGGATTCATGGGCCCAAGCAGTAATGTTCTTCTCTGTTTAAACTGAGATGAAATTATATAAAGCACCAAAGCAAAGAATCATGCTCAACTCCACAAACATTTCATGCCTTCCATGTGTCAGGTGTTGGAAATAAGTACATAAGATACATAGATTACATAGAGTACATAGTTCCTATCCTCAAGATACTCAGAATTTGGTGGTGGGGGTAGGGGTGGTAGAACAAATATAGGTAACCATAAAAGACAACAACAACAACAAAATCAGATGCTTATTTATTTCCAGGCATGTCTACCTCTTTGGGGATTGTTAAATCTACTTATACCATAGAAATATAGTGTCTATTAATGATGCTTTAAAGACTTCAAAATGTATTTAAGTTCAGCATAAAGATCTTTTGACAGATCTTGTATAGGAAGATGAGGCTTGTTTATTGACAGATGCACATCAGTAAACTTAAAGACCAAACTCAGCACAAAAATGAATGCAGAACAACTTTAAGAACCAAACAAGTGAGAAGAAATAGACTGATGGTATAGTTGACAGCTTATATAGTTGTAAATATAATGAACAGAACTGGATTATACATTACACAGTCAGGAGATACTATTCCACAATAGTCTCATGCTCTGCATTAAACTCTTATTTGGAACTATTCCCTAGTTTGGGTTGCCAGACATTTAGCTACACCTGGAGAACCAGAATGGGTCTAGAGAAGCCTAACAAATGTGAGTAAAGAAAATTCTGTGAGAAAAACTAAAGAATTTTTTTCTTCAGGAGTGAGAAGCTCGGAGGGGCTATTTGATTTTTGTCTTCCACATAAGGAAAATGTCAATCACTTCTCACTTCAGTGACATAATGAGTAAGACTATAATGGCCTACAGTACCATTTGGAAAATTTAATTCATAAGAGCTTTTAAGCATATCATGATATATATTAAGATATTATAATGGCAAACTGCCATGGTTTGAATGTTCCCTCCAAAATTCAGATGTTGCCGATGTGATAGGATTAAGAGGTAGGGCCTTTAAGAGGTGATTAGGCCTTTGGAGCTGTTCCCTTGTCAATGGGATTAAAACCCCTTTAAACGAGGCTTCTTGCGGCATTTAGCTAGGGTTCCCCACCTCTGGAGGATCCAGCCCTCACCAGAAAACCTACCAAACCTGCTTGTGCCATGATCTTGGTCTTCCCATCCTCCAGAGCAGTGAGAAAACACATTTCCCTTCTTTATAAATTATCTTGTCTTAGGTATTCTGTCACAGTAGCACAGAATGGGCTAGAACAGAAACTCTGCTGGTAGGTTTACATTTTCACTTGTTTGGCTATATAGGTAATCTAATGATTTGCAATTTGATTCTGGGAAAATGGTAAACAAGAAGAGGTCTTTCCCACAGTGTCATTAAGGTTCACAACAAAGTTTTAAAGCCTGCTTGGGCATAGAAACAACTAGGAGTAGTGAAAAAGAGTTCAGAAAAAGTTTCAGGAGCAAAGTATGAGACATTTTCTTTTTTTTTTGACACGGAGTCTCGCACTGTCACCCGGGCTGGAGTGCAATGGTGTGATCTTGGCTCACTGCAACCTCCACCTCCCAGGTTCAAGCGATTCTCCTGCCTCAGCCTCCCGAGTAGCTGGGATTACAGGTGCCTGCCACCACACCCGGCTAATTTTTTGTATTTTTAGTAGAGACGGAGTTTCAGTATGTTGGCCAGGCTGGTCTCAAACTCCTGACCTTGTGATCTGCCTGCCTTGGCCTCCCAAAGTGCTGGGATTACAGGCATGAGCCACTGCATCCAGCCAAGACATCATTTTCATACCCACTCCTAGTTCTTCATCAAGAAACATTTTTAGGTGTCTTGAGTTACAGAAAGTGTTAAAGAATCAATACACCATTTCTGCTTCTGAATTTTTAAAGCTTTGTATCCTAAAACCTTAATTAGGGTCTGACATGAAAATGTGTCTGTTGCCTACTCAGAGAAGATATCTGGGCCTCTCAGCCAAATCCGAATAAAATCTTAGCAAATACGAGGTAAGTTCACTGTTTTGGAGAGGCCATTTTAGATTGAACACACAAAAACTAGCACATAAAACCTGAATCAGTGAGAAATATATGTAAGAAATAGCCATGTTTTCCAATAACCACTAAAAGATTTTTTTTTCCCTAGACCAGTGGACTGTTATTATATGAGAAACGAAGAGGTAGAACCTAAAAATGAGTTTCCTCAATGGTCATACCTATGTGCTATTCTATCAGGGTTCATATCCCATAATGGTATTTTTTTTTTCTGTCTCCTCAGTAAGTTTATCTTGTTTGCATTTAAATTTTCCTCTACCCACTCAGTTGGCTTTGGCTTCTTATTTTGTAACCTGAGATAAGTTCTGGGGGTAGGGGTGGAGGTGGTGGGAGCAGGTGGGGAGTTAGTGTCATTTTCTATTCTTTATAAATCTTTTCTGTGATTTGCGTTACCTCTCTCTAGCGTACGTGAATTCTCTAGCCTCCATGTGAATGAACACTCGCAAACTATGCCATCCCCCTCTCCAGTCCTCACCACTTCATTATCAGAAAACCGACTGAGACATTTGACTCTCTGATATGCTTGTAAGAGCCCCAGTGGCAGACAAGTGAATCCCAGGGCCCAGATCCTTCCTGACAAGGCCACATCATCTCACTGCTTAGAGTACTTTTAGAAAGGAGGTCCCTTCTGCCTCGCCAGCATAACCTCCCTTGCTTCTCCCAGAGGTGCAAGCTCTGACTGGTCTGCCTGAGGCAAAAATGGAAGTTAAAGGTGCTCGTTTAAGTAGAGAAACCAGTGGAGGGAGTCAGCTATGTACCTCTGTGGTCTGTCTGTCTGACGTGGAAGTTTTATGGGGCTGGGGATGGAAATGGGAGTTCTTTACAGAGCAAAGAGTATGTGAGTGCCTTGATTTGATTCTGCTAACTGCAAGTTTACTATTTAAAATGCAATCCTCAATCCAGCTCAGTATTTGTTTCCTGTCAACAGCATGGACCCTAGGGTGAGATTGCTTATGTTCAAATTCCAGGATTTTATCATTGCTGTTTTTATGACTTTTACTTCTATGAACTCTGGAGAAAACAAAACCACTAAACACTTGCTACAGCCCCTCACCCTAACCACATTCACCTCAGGCCATCGCTGGGTCCTTCCTCACCCCTTTCACTTCATTCCCCAACTTTTAAAAAGTTATCTCAGCACTTTCAAAATCCTGCAGTTTGTCTCTGCCACCACCAGTTTGAGGAGTTCTTGGTTCCTGTCGCCTCTATCCTTGTTCAAGCCCAGGTGAGGACAGAGGGGCAGAAATGCTATGCCCTGACTCCCAGTTCTAGGCTGGGCAGCTGGGAGGAGAGCCAGCTTTCCCGAATCCCAGGGGCAGAAGGCGCCAAGTTCCCTCGACGCGTCTTCCCTCCAAGTCTTACATGGCACCATCTTGACCAGACGCATGGCCTGCAGTCCTGAGGAGAGAAGTCAAGGCTATTTTCCAGGCCCAACCTGCAAGGACCTGTTCACACTGGCCTGGACCTGAGAGAGGCCCCGCAGAGAGGAGAGCAGAGAGGGCCACTCACAGAAGGGTGGCGGTGCGGTCTCCCCACCAGCCCCAGGCTTGTCCCTCCTGCTCTACTCTCTCCAGTGCACACTCATGAGGGCAGCCGGGAAGATGGCAGAGGCCACAGGCTAGGTCCTCCCTTAGTCATCCCTGCCAGACCTGACCTGGGTCTCCCCCACCAGCTTGGCCAGCCCTACGATGGCAAAGGAAGGGTCAGGCTCCAGCCTGGCAGGAGCAGCTTGGCTCGGTGTGTAGGCCTCGCTCCCTCATGGCCCGCTTCATTTGTAGACCAAAGGCTGGTCCAATTTGTTCTCAAACTGAGTGAAAGAAATTTTCAAGTTTATGGATTTCTCTTCTGATGGAGGCCAGAGACTCTCACCCACTTTTTCTTTCCTTCTGACCTGGTAACTGGGAAGTAAAAAACACAAATTTCTAAGTGTCTCCTCTGCCTAGATCACATCAAGAACTGACGCCATCCCCTCAGTGTGGAACCCAGGGGTCTCCTAAGGATGATTCCAGCACTAGGTTGATAGAAGTTTAAAGCTGGGGAAGGAAGAGCACAAGAAAATTACATAACTTAAGTGAAGAACTAGGCCTAAAAGTGGAACCTTGCATTTGAGCATAATTATTTAGCATGGTGTGCCTGAAATATGTAGAACTGAATAATTTGTTTTATGTAAGTATAATCAATTTGTATACATTAAAATTGATACTGGCTGGGTGCGGTGGCTCACACCTGTAATCCCCACACTTTGGGAAGCCAAGGCGGATGGATCACCTGAGGTCTGGGGTTCAGGATCAGCCTGGCAAACACGGTGAAACGCTGTCTCTACTAAAAATACAAAAATTAGCCTGGCATGGTGGCAGGCGCCTGTAATCTCAGCCACTCAGGAGCTAAGGCAGGAGAATCGCTTGAACCTGGGAGGTGGAGGTTGCAGTGAGCCAAGATTGCGCCATTGCACTCCAGCCTGGGCGACAAGAGCAAGACTCCATCTCAAAAAAAAGAAAAAAAATTGATACTTATCAGGAAAATCAATTAATATAGGTATACTTACATTCTATGATTGTCAGGATGTACCAACTCCAATCCCATTAATCATACTAGCATGAAGAAAAATTACATTTCTGGGCCACTGGGTTTGTATATAACCTTAGCTAATTTAAGCCTGGATAAAAATAAGAATGCTTGATTCATTTAAAATCTGAGATTCTGAGCTAGATTTTTGTGTAACTTAAACTTCTCAACTCTTCTGCAATCTAGGTTTATTTTTTACGATAATGTACCTTCAAAGAGCTAAGTCTCAGTTTGTAGATTGTTAGTTTTTTAAGTTCCACTCTCTTTCGTTGTACTGCTGAACTCTGGGCCTCTGTGTCCTCATCTGTAATGTGGAGTCAAAATTATCACTAAGGTCCCTTCAAGCATGAATTTCGCATTGACTAATCCGTTGTAGAACACAAGGAAAATAATGGTTCTTTTGTAGTTCTCTTGGGACTTTTACTATTGCTAGAAATCATGCTGGGCAGATGCAGGCATCACATGGACTGTGCGGGGAAGTGTAACTCAATAATGGCTATGTTTTGAGGCAGTGGTATTCAATGCTTTAAAGAGTGAGAAAATGGCCTTTAGAGATACTTTGTTTGAAAGAGAAACACGCTTGGAAAATGTTCTTGAGTATTTCTGTATGGAAAAGTATAAAATGGATATGTCCTTTAAATGTTTAAGTACTTCCAACACTTTTGCTCTGCATACTCCTGGTGCAAACGAGGTGGGAAGGGCGGAATCCCTGGCCTAGCTCTGCAAGAGTGGGGTTTCAGGTCAAAGCAGGTCTGGCAGCTCTGCCCGGCCCAAGCGCAGAACCCTTAGCTGGGAAGGCCGCGGCCAGGCTGCGGGGCGCCCTGCAGGCGGGCTCAGTGCCCCGGCCCAGCACCTGTTGTCCCAAGGCAGGCCCCGCGGGGGAGAGGCCTTGGAGAGCAGCGCCCCCCTCTCACCAGGGCGGAGCTCAGGAGAGTTCGCAGCCCAGGGGGCCAAGACCAGGGGCAGGGCCAGCGAAATGCCTCGTTGGCTCTTACTTTCATTGACCTCTGCGATGCCTCGCTGGCTTCTGCTTTCATTGACCTTTGCGGGTCTGTTCCCGCTGCGGCGCCGGCAGCTGCTTGGTAGTTGCGGGGGGCGTGAGGGCGGTGGCCCAGACCAACCGGCTGGCAGCCCAGCTCCGCTCCGCCCGCCCCTGCCTCGGACCCTGCGCCTGAGGAAGTATCGAGGCAACCCTCTGCCACCCGGAGTTCGTGGGTCGCTCCCAGAGGGCGCGCCCTGGAGCCGAGCGCCCTTGGGCGGCCATCTGGGGGCCAGGTGCGGGCCGCGAACCCGCGAGGAGCGCGCGGCGGGCGCGGCGGCGACGGCAGGAGGAGGGGCCGGGAGCCCGGGCGCCGCCGAAGGACGCCCCGTCCTCCACATGCTGCCACTTGGCTGAGCCGGGCGCCGGCGAGAAGGCGGCGCCGCTGCCCTGGCAGCTGGACTGCACTTTGCCCCCGCCCGGCCTCAGCTGCCGCCCGCCCAGACGCCAGCAAGCCCCCCTCCCACGGCAGGGCTGCTCCGGGAGCTTCGGAGACCCGCCCCGGGCCTGAGCGCAGGATTCCTCCGGGACCCCACGGCTGTCCGGACGTGCCATGGGCGCGCAGCTGCCGGGCAACGTGTTGTGTAAGTGAACATCTGGGAGGTGGGTGACTGGTGAAGGGCGGGTGTCTGTCGGTCTTTGCTTGTCAGCTGTGCCTTTTAGATTTTTCAATGGCAGAAACCCATGAGTTACAGGAGGCTTTAATTAAACGAGACCTTTCTCAGCCAGCTGCCGTGGATAGAGCCTCACATCTCCGTCCCCTAATCGAGAAGAGTTAGCCCCTACCCCTTCAATTTTGTTCTGGGCTTCCCAGTGAAAGGTATCTCATTATGAGTTGCAATTCCACCCTGCTTCCTACCTGAAGAGTGAGTGAAGATTTTCAGGTAAGAGATTTGCCCGTGAACATTGCATTGATATGCCAAGCTGTCAGGCTTGTGCTCTGAATGGCATATCATGAGCAAAGTATTAGCTCTCGTGCTCTTTGGAGCTGTGGGAGGCTGAATATTGAGGTGAAATGATGCAAATAAGAAATTAAGAGGAGTAGACGGGTAAGATCCTTTAGCCATGAGTTAAGGGGTCAAAGAAGCAAAGCGGAACAATTGGAGTTGTCTCGCTTGTCTCTGGTCTGACACCAGCCCTTCCCCTATCCTTTAGGGAATTAGGTTAACATAAAATTGTAAACTAGTAAATGTTCTTATCTTTTTAGGATCTAGTGTATGTGGCAGCTCTCTCAGGGAAATTTTTAGATAAGAATTCGGAGGAATATGGAATCTACTTTTATTATGACAAAGTATAAATCAAACCAAGATCAACAGTTGGCTATTCCTTTTTCCCTTTGGATGAGGCTGTTTTCAAACACCTAACATGGCTATCATAAATGGCAAATAACATTATTTAGGCATTCTGCTTTCAAGCAGAATGGTCTGGAGGAATAATTTCAGTTTTTAATTTTGTTTTGCCATTAAACAAAAATTATAATCATTACTTATTTAGGTCCACACAATGTTGTAACAAAAGGATGCTTTAAAATTGTAGACCAACCTCCAATCCATTTTATTATCTCCTCTATAGCACTCCTGACAGGCCAGCCACATTTTGATGGAACACTTCAGTGACAGGAAGCTCATTACATTTTTAGGGGTTCCTCCTTTTCTGTTGTTAGCAAGGCCTTGTTTACGCTGAACTGACAATCACTTAGGAAGCAGTACCTGTTTCTCGTTAGTCCTACCTGGCCAATAGCGCTCCAACTGTGAACTTAGAAACAAGATTTTTCTGCAAAAAGGATCTGAAACCTTAGTCAGTCTGAAAAGGGTCCATGACCCAAAAATAGTTAAGAAATGAAAGGTCTAAAGTGATACAAAATAATATTTTTGTCTCCTTTGCTTGACAGCCTTTCAGATCCGAGCCTCAGTTTCTCATCTGTAAAATGGGAATAATATACTTTGTCTAACCCTAGGGTTATTGTGAGGATTAAATTAATAATATTAATAAAGTACTTAGTAGAGGTGCCTAGGAGTCAGTAAATGTTAGTTATCTTCAATAAATACTAGTTTTTATGTTTCCTTCCTTACCTAAGACCCCTCTCTGTGCTAAAGATCCTTAGCCCAAAATTGAATTCAATAAGTCAGTTTAACCCAAACAGTGCAGGGTGCAATGAGCTGCCATCTTCAAATAAAATAATCTATTGCTTAATTGGCATTTGTAGTAAATACTCAGAAGTTGACTAAAAACCTCACCTCCATACTCCGTGTGCTTTGCTGTCAAGCAAAGGAGACAAAAATAAAGGTAGGCTTTATTAATTTTTAAATTATGCAGTTAAGCATTTCTTGAATCTGAATTTCTTTTTTCTCTTGGCTTGTATTACGTAAAGCCTCTGTATGGTTTGCAGTTTGTTAGATAGACGTTTTAATCTTATGTCATTCATCATGTTAATTCTACTTTTCAGTTTTGTGTCACCTACACATTTGCTGAATTTATTCACCAGACATTCAAGTCACTGATAATAGATAGGACAAGTCCTTTTGCTGTGACCGTGGTACCTCTAGAAACCTGTGGCACAGTAGGAATGGTCCTGGATTTTTGGAGGCTGGTTTTGGAGTCTGGCCCTGACACCTACTAGCTTTGTGACCTTGAGAAACTTCAGTATCAATAAAATGAGGTAACATCTGCCTTTCAGGGTGGTTGTTAAAATTCAAAGTATTGAAAGTGCCAAGTATAATAATGGCTGGAAATCTAGTTGGCCTTCAGTAGATTTTGCTTGAACTAATGAATTAGCTGGACTCAGCCCTTTCTTATCAAACTATTCTAGTCCATAGAGCAGTCTTCTCCATAAGGACATTATGAGAAAAATGTCTTGCTGAAAAGTAAAGATCTTGCACATTCCCTGATCTACCACAAAAGTAAATAACATTAGTTTAAAAATGAATGATTCTTAGCAAATTGTTAGTCCCTAGAAATCCCCAGTCTTTTCCTCCACCCCTCATTGTTCCTTGTTTAATGTTTAAGTTTTGAATTTTGCCAGAGATAGATGTCAAACTATTAGTCTGTAAAGTCTAGGAATTCTAATTCTTTCTTTTAATTTTGAATATTAAAAATAAAAACACTGGGGGAAAAAAGTTCTGTTTGAATCTCTAGTCTCTTGAGACTGCCCTTCTTCTCCATGTTTTTATAGAGGTTGTCAGAATAGTTCTGTGCTGACATCTGCAGGTTCTCTTGGTACCCTGGAATATAATTCACCAGAATGTGAAGGCATGGACTATTTTAAAATGACCTCTTCTGTTTGCACCTTAGTTCTCTCTTAGTGAGGTTTCCATACTTTCCAGCTTGAAAATCATTTGCTTTTAAGGGAGCAAAATGTTGCTGAGCAGTTTTGTTTTCCTTCTCATTAGAATACGCCATCTATCCTTGGATTTGAGAATTTTAAAATGAGGCTTTCTTACTATACTTTCCATATAGTAAGTATACTATGCACAACATGCACTAAGTCGGTGGTTGAGAAGTAGAACCACTCATGGTGTTATAATGTTAAAAGTTTTGGCAGTAGCAAATAACTCTAATCAGTATCTCACATGGGAAGAGCCTTGTATTTTAAGAATGAATTTATTCCTTGTACGTTAAAAGTTGTGAAATTAAGAGTGTTTCACAAGGGGCTGAAGGTAACATAAATTAGTGAAGCTGAATGGGAGGGAGTAACAGATATGTGACCCAAAGAGTGAATGCCTAGCTTAGAAATATTCTAATTCAGAACAGTTTCAACACTGCACTGGCCCAACAAAACACTGGCCCAAACACTACTGCAAGTTTGTAGTCTTTGCATGTAAACAGCCTGCAAGAGGCAGAACTATGTAAATTTCACTGTGTTCTTCCCAACATCTAACATACTATAGGCACATGGATAGTTGATAAATAGGAAAACTTTAGTAAGCATTCATTAATCGCCTTGATGTAGAGAACTGTTCTGTAAAAAATAAAGAAAAAAATAACTCCTGCCCTTGAGGAATATCTAATCTCATTTGGGGAGACAGCACTTATAAATTAAAGACTAGACTTCAGTTCAAGAACAGAATTCTGAGGAAGGGTGGGAGGAGGACTGGGAAGTCTGCAATAAGGAGATGGGGCTTCCCCTATCCTCAAAGATAGTACTTGGGTTTAAGTAAGGAACAGGGGAAAGGGTGCTGGGTGGAGATAAAGGCGAGGTGGTGTGTTTCAACTTAAAGGAGGACTAGAAGTAGGAAATGAGAATGGGTGAGCCAAGGAGACTCACTTGATGGGAGAGGAAATTTCCTTGTATCAGTGAGAAATTAAGTCCATTGGGTAAAAACAGGGCTTTAAAAAATGTTTACATTAAATGTACCTCTCTTCCCCCAAGACACTGTACTGTTAGGCCACAGAAAATAGGAACCATACAGTAACTCTTTAGGTAAAGATGTGGAGTATATGGATCATGAAAGAACTATGAAACTTTAAATGGCAAAATTTTCTGAATTTCTTGGTCCTCTGACCTAGAGTCCTAGTGAATTTGAACACTGTTCTTCCATGTCTCTATACCAGAGTAATGATTCTTTTCAGTGCTCAAAATTACATATACTGCTGCCTACAATTTAATTCAGTGCACAGCACTTAACACTCTTTTATTAATTTATGCCTCCTACTTGTTCTAAAATGAAGTGGTTTTACTACATAAAGACTAATAGAAATTGAATTTGTAGGGGAGGAAAAAAGCTGTCCTCTACCCTCTTAGGTTTGTGACCAAGGCCTGTGAATCAAACTGATAAAAGAGTAATGGCATAAATAGAACAGATTTAAACACACGTATGCACAGGAGTTTGCAAAAGAAATGTGACTGGAGGAGGTGGTTAGAATTTGGGGCTTATCTACCAACTTAACAAAATGATAAAGCGGGAAGAGGTTCTAGATCAGATTTTCTTTACTAGTTGGTCAGAGCTCCTTTTCATTTTTCTGTGAGAATTTATATTATGGTGCTGGAGGAACTGCTGCAGATTGAAGGTCAACATTCATGGCCATAAATAGGAGTGGCCAGATGAAGCCACCTGGTAGCCAGAGTGAAGCCCAGAAGGGCTTAGGGAAATACCTGCTTGTGTATGTGTGTGGTTTTTTTCCTCTACCTGGAGGACCTGGTAAATGAGATGAAGTATTGATACCTGGACTTAAGACATCTATCGCCTGTTCAACAGTTAGTCTATCATCTAATTGTTCAAAATCCTAAATTACTGTTGTCATTCTTAGATTATAATTCTCTTTCCTCAATTATAATCTGGAGATATAATACAACACTTAATAATTAGATGTTAGTAGCTTTAGGAGACAATCTGGAGAGATAAGGAATGGAAATAACACAGAACATGTTCCACGTTCCAAGGGAAGTTCTAGATGCTTTACATATAGATTCACAATTTTTATTTTTTTGAGACAGAGTCTTCACTCTGTCACCCAGGCTGGAGTGCAGTGGTGCGATCTCGGCTCACTGCAACTTCTGCCTCCCAGGTTCAAACGATTCTGCTGCCTCAGCCTCCCTAGTAGCTGGGATTACAGGCATATGCCACCACACCTGGCTGATTTTTTTATTTTTAGTAGAGATGGGGTTTCACCATGTTGGCCAGGCTGGTCATGAACTCCTGACCTCAGGTGATCCACCCACTTTGGCCTCCCAAAGCGCTGGGATTACAGGCGTGAGCCACCATGCCCGACCAAAATCACAATTTTTAGATGACTGAGGTAGAGCCCAGTTCACAGATAAAATCATACCATACCGCTTTATTCAGGTTTATTAGAATCTCAAACATTGTCTCATTTCTTAACAATGTTATTTTCTCTGCCTCTCTATTGAGAAATTTTGGCCCCAAGTGTGACCACATGGAGTCATCCTGAGCCCATCCTGTCAGTGACCAGCTGTACAGTGTGTGTGCTCTAAGTGCCTAAGGATGAAACCGACTTCTCAGTTTCTAAGGTCCCTACAGTAGTGTTCTTTCGGTGACCTTCATACTGACCAAAGTCATATATACAGTATTTTGTAGCTTTTCCTTTTTGGTGAAAGACAAAGAACACTACATTTAAATTGTGTCCATTTCTGTTTGCCTGTTTAACCAATGTCACTTGATCCTGTTGTGAATTTATAGTCCAAGTGAATGATTCTCAATACTCCCAGTACAAAGACCTCCATTTACTGTCCAGTTTTCACGGAGCCCTACAAGAAAGTATATTCTTAATATCCATTATTAGAGAACATATAATGACAAATATGTTACTAGGAACTGAGATATATATATTTTTTATAAACTTATTTTTTATTTTTTTTGAGACTGAGTCTCGCTCTATCGCCCAGGCTGGAGTGCAGTGGCGTGACCATGGCTCACTGCAACTTCCGCCTCCCAGGTTCAAGTGATTCTTGTGCCTCTGTCTCCTGAGTAGCTGGAATTACAGGCACCTGCTACCATGCCCAGCTGATTTTTGTATCTTTAGTAGAGACGGCATTTCACCATGTTGGCCAGGCTGGTCTTGAACTCCTGACCTCAGGTGATCTGCCCACCTCGAGTTATGTTTTAATGAATTGGTATTTTTATTAATCACATCTACACTGAAATTTGAAAGACATTTTATATATATATGCATAAAACTTTTTCAAAGACCATAACATGGTTTTTATTATATATTTACATTAATTCAGGGTGAGACCAATTTTAAGCAATAACTTGAGATATAAGGCATCTTAGAAACTTGTGTAAAGGCTTAAGAATATGACATAAAATGGGACAATGGTAAAATAAACCATCCCTGTTAATCCAGTGTTTAAGATGGACTTCTGGGGAGTTAGCAGCCTATTCGTTTACAGAGCAGATTTTAGAAGTTACTTTTTTTTTTTTTTGCTGGCTTTGTGTTTGGGTCCAACTCATGTCCAAATTATGGCCTTTTTGTGATACCTTCCACTGGCATATTCCCAAGGAATTTACTCCTTTTGATGACACTGCACCCAGAATGGAGGAACACAGCAACAAAATGAACTATAAAGAATGGGCTAGCCAGGCATGGTGGCTCACACCTATCATCCCAGCACTTTGAGAGGCCAAGGCAGAAGGATCACTTGACGCCAGGAGTTCACAACCAGCCTGGGCAACATGGCTGTCTCTACAAACAATATAAAAAATAACCTGGGTATGGTGGCATGTGCCTATAGTCGCAGGTACTCAGGAGGCTGAAGCCAGAGGATAGTTTGAACCCAGGAGTTCGAGGCTGCTGTGAGCCACAACTGGCCACTGTACTCCAGCCCAGGCGATGGACTGAGACCCTGGCTCTAGGACAAAAAAGGTGGGTAGCTGCAGTAAATCACATTTTTTCTTTGACGGACCCAACAGAAGGCCCAGTTGTTGCTAGATCTCTTCCTGAGGATAGTGTCAGGGCTCATTCTATATTTTTAGTGCTTTGAGGCTTCAAATAACATTGAAACACGTAAAGGGGCTTTCTTTTCCTCATGTATGACTGTCATGTGTATATATGTGTCTGTGCATTGTCATTTGAGGGGTAGGGGACAGAGGGAGAGGGAGTGGTGGGTGGAAGGGCACTGTTAGATTTTAATACTTATAGCCTGAATAAATTATATTCTCTTTCTCCTTTTGATTTTGTTAATTTTGGAAGCACTTACATTCTATGGGCACAGGTTCTAAACACATAGTAGACACTCAATATAGACTGGTTGGATGGTTAAGGGATGTTCTGATAGTTCTTTTGTGTATCTTGAGAACTAGGGTATAAAAGATTGATTTAAATATTTTTGAGAAACTGTGTTTTTTAAACAAACATTTTATATTTCTGTAATTAGCCAGTTAAAATGACAAGAAGGCCAAAACACTTCCTGGTTGATATGCAGCATTTAATGTATCAATCACACCTTCAACTGATGACCATAGTCACTTCCCAACCTGACAAATGAATAACAGACTAAAAATTAATTCAGGACAGCTGATCACACCTGCTATCTTAAGGCTAATCATAGCTGCCTAACCACTGACTTGCATTAATGGCTAACATTGTTGAAACTTTATTTCCTCCTTATGAATCAACCATCTTATTAGGAGTGATTGAAATTATACGAAGTTTGTTCTTCATTGGTGTGCAGGCTTATACTGTAATTGCCTTTTAAGTATTTAAAGTACTGTATTGTAACTGCCTTTTAAGTATTTAAAAGTATTTAAACAGCTGCTACTATGAACAGTAGATGCTTCACATGAACTTTTTTTTCCCTCTTGGCTCTTACTTTAAGGATGATGCTTTTTTATTCATGATAAATCTTGAGGCTTCTGTGGGATGGAAACTATAGCATGAAAATCTGATTAACAAATATGTGGGGGCAGTTTACTAATCCATTCAATTAGGGCAGCTGCACCTTCTCAGCATGCCATGAGCAATTCCATTAGATAGCTAGTTACTGGACCAGATGATTACCTAATTACATGAATATATCAGTGTCATTTTTCCCAACACAGGACTTGAAGGCCAGATTTGAGAACTAGTCCTGGGGTAGTAGTACCCAGAGACCTGTTTGGGAGACTGAGAAGGTCTGGGCCATCACGCTCTTGCTGATAGCCCAGAGATCAGGTCAAGGACAGGGGCAATGAGAAGAAAGAAACAGAGACCCTGGGAAGGAGCTATCTCAGTCGTTACCGGCAAGAATTAACTTCAAAGATGGGACAGAGGTTCTATAAGTTCAAGAAAGGGAGAAAGTTAACACTTAAAAACATAGGCTGGATTGGATAAAGTACTGTTGGAGCACTTTTATTCCAAGAAGAAGCTGGAATTCAGAGTGACAGCTCCATTCTTATTTGCCATGTGAACTCTGGGTCAGCAAGTGGAAGAGCCAGACCTATCTGCCTGTTTCATCTATTAGATGGGAAGAGATGATAAACATAACATAAATTAGTAAGCAGATGTGGTAAGTAACTGAAGAACAGTTGTTTTCTATCCTTAATAGATACGGCTAAACCAGCTGAAGGTTAACAACATATTTTAATATCTAGGTATTTTTGGGGTCCTATACTCTAGAAATATGTGCAAATTAAAGTGTGGTGGGGATGAAGTATTACTAATCTATTTCCTTGGATAAGGTTATATATCCCTCTCTCTACCCTCCTTAGCTACAAGTTCAGGAACAACACAATAAAGGACAAAAGACTCTCACATCCAATTTCAAATTGGTTTCTCATTTATTGCCATCATTCTAAATCAAAGCACTCTACCTGTTCCCAAAGGAAGTGACTGACAGATAAAGCCCTTGAACTGGCAACTGGAAGAACTAGAAGTAGGCTTTTGCTCTTCGGTAGGCCCAGAAGATTATGACCACTGAGTTGGGCTGGTTTCAGGCCAATGTAGAAAGGAAGCAGCAGGCCTCACACTGGAGTCCTCCAGCACAGGGAGCTGGTCCGCTCTGGATGCTGCCCATAGGCAATCTTTTTCAGATAAAATACATCAGTCCCCTGGATTTAGGTGCCCCAGAATGTTCTCAAAAACTGTTCTTATATTAAAGTAAAAATTACAGTGAAATACAGTAAACAGATGTTAAAGGTACAATCTAACATGTTTTAACATATACCTCATGTAACTAACATGCCAATTAAGATATAGAATTTTTTAATAGCCTAGAAAGTTATTTCAGGGCCTCTTCCAAACAGTCCTTACTTCTTCCCACCCAAAGGGAATCACTACTATGATTTCTATTCATAGGGTCACTATTGTCCAATCTTGAAATTCATATAAATATGATCCATCTTTTTTATCTGGCTCAACATGTCTGAGATTCATCCATGTGGTTTGACATACCAATAGTTCATCCTTTTTTAATTGTCAAGTTATATTCCATTTTAAGGATATCCCTAATTTGTTTATCCATTTGATTTGCCTACTGATGGACATTTGGGTTGTTTCCAGCTTTGACTATTGTGAATAAAGAAGCTATGGATATTGGTATACAGATTTTTAAAATACCTATGTTTCCATTTGTCTTAGATAAATATCTAGAGATGAAATGGCTGGTTCACAGGGTAAGTGCGTGGTTAACTTTTTAAGAAACAGCCAAGGAATTCTTTAAAATGGTTGTACCATTTTACATTCCTTCCAGCAATATATGCGTTGCATGTCCTCACCAACACTAAGCACTGGGGTTTTTTAAATTTTAGCAATCTTAGTGTGGGTAATTATATTGTGGTTTTAAAAAATAACTTTTTAAGATTTTTAACATACAGTAAAGCTGACTTCATTTTGGTGAACAAGTCTATGAATTTTAACGCATGTTTAGATTTGTTACAGCCACCACCACAATTGGGATAAAGAATAGTTACATCACTCCAAAAAAGGTCCCTCCTGCTGCCCTTTTGGTCACAGTCTACCCCCAACCTCCTGTCAACCACTAATCTATCATCTGTCCCTATAGTTTTGCCTTTATCCAGAATGTCATATAAATAAGTAACCTTTTGAGACTAGCTTGTTCAATCAGCATGCCTTTGAGTCATCCATATTGGTGTACATTAACATCTTTGTTGTCAACTTTTGGCAATTATAAAGCTGTGTGACAGACATTTGCATACAATTTTTTGTCTTTATTTTTTTGAGATGGTGTCTCACTCTGTCACCCAGGCTGGAGTGCAGTTGCGTGATCTCAGCTCACTGCAACCTCTGTTCTGCCTCCTGGATTCAGGTGATTCTCATGCCTCAGCCTCCCAAGTAGCTGGGACTACAGGTGTGCACCACTATGCCCTGCTAACTTTCTTGTATTTTCAGTAGAGACAGAGTTTTGCCATGTTGGCCAGGCTGGTCTCAAACTCCTGACCTCAGGTGATCCACCCACCAAGGCCTCCCAAAATACTGGGATTACAGGCATGCACCACCGTCCCCAGCCAGCATACAATTTTTTATGTGAACACAAATTTTCATGTATCTAGGGTAAATTTCTAGGAGTGGGATTGCTGGGTCTTCTACATGGTTATTCCAACTTTGTGAGAAACTGCCAAACTTTTCCAGAGGCCATGTCATTTTGCATTCCCACCAGCAATGTATGAGAGTGCAGTTGCTCTGTATACGCACCAGCACTTGGTATTATTTTTACCCATTCTAACAGCTACATAGTGGTTTCTTATCATGGCTGTAATTTGCATTTCCCTAATGGCTAATGATATTGAGCATCTTTCATGTACTTATATTTGCTATCTATAGGTGGTACCAAGTGAACTGCCTAAATCTTTCAAATCTTGTTTTCTAAACTGGGTTGTTGTCTTGCTATTGAGTTTTGATACTTATATATTCTGGATTCATTTATTGGCTAGATGATGACTTGCAAATATTTTTTATATTTGCTGGGTTTTTTTCAATCTTTTAACTGTGTTTTTTTTTTCCAGAGCAAATCTTTTTCATTTTGATTCAGTCTAGTTTACCAGTTTTTTTCTTTCATGGTTCCTGCTTTTGGTATCACATCTAAGAACTCTTTTCCTAACCCAAGATCGCAAATATTTTGTCTTCTTGTTTTATAGTTTTACATTTTACATTTAAAACTATGATCCCTTTTGAGTTAATTTTTCTATAAAGTATAAGGTATATTTTGGTGGGGGGAGAGTATATGAATGTCCAATTGTTCCAATCCCATTTGTTGAAAAGATTATCCTTTTTGCATTCATTGTTTTTGGACATGTCAAGTATCAATTTACCAAGTATCAATTTACCATATTTTTGTGGGTGTATCTCTGGACTTGTTTCTGTTTCATAGGTTTGTGGCTAGCCTTTTGTCAATATAGCACTAATTACTGTAGCTTTATAGTCATTCTTAACATTAGATAATAGGAGTACTCCAAATTACTGTTCTTTCTCAAAATTGTTTTGGCCATTCTAGTTTGTGTTTCCGTGTATATATATATATATATATATATATATATATATATATATATCTATATATATAAAACAAATCTGCTGGGATTTTGACTGGACTTTTAGAATCCATTTGTCAATGTCTACAGAAAAGCCTGCTGGAATTTTGCCGAATATACACGTTAATTTGGGGAGGACTAAGAATATTGTCTTTCAGATCATGAACAGCGTTTATCTATTTAGGTTCTTTACTTTTTCTCAGTAACATTTTGTATTTTTCACGTACAACGTACACAATACAAAATGCAGTTTTCCTTCATATGCTTTGTTAAATTTATCCGTAAGTGTTCATGTTTTTGATGCTATTGCAAATGGCATTAATTTCATCTTCTGCTAAGTTTGTAGAAATTACTTTTTATATGTCACTTTTATATGTTAAGACCTTGCTACAATTATTCCAGTAAATATTTTTTGGGGGGGGCCATATAATCTTTAAAATTTTCTCTATACAATTTTGTCATCTGCAAATAATGGCAGTTTTCTCCTTCTCTCAATCTTTATGCTTTGTATGTCTTCCCTTCCTCATACTCAGTGGGACTTCCAGTAAAATATCAAACAGAAATCATGAGAATGACTATTGCTGCCTTGCTCCTGTCATAGGGAAAAAGTGTTGTCTTTCACCACTAACATTACTTTTGAGGAAGGCCTTCCTATTAATACTTTGCTGGGATTTTAAAAATAAAAAATTGTATTTTATCAAAATTTTTTTTCTGTTTCTACTGAGGTGATCATCTGATTTTTTTATGTTAATATAGTGAATTATATTTATTGTCTTTGGAATATCCTTGAATTTCTGGTATAAATCCACTCAGTCATCATGTTTTATCCATTTTACACGTTAGATTCAATTTGCCAACTTCTGGGTCTATGTTCATGAGGGATATTGGCCTGTGGAGTTTTGTCTTCTTGGTAATACTGGCCTCATATAGAATAATTCGGGAAATCTTTCTTTCCTCTTTCTCTCTTTTCTGAAGAGTTTGGATAAGACTGGTATTACTTCCTCGTAATGGACTTGGTAAGAGTTCTCTAGTGTAGCCATTAGGGCCTGGAGGTTTCTTTTTGGAAAGATTTACAATTTCTTTAATTGATGTAGGGCTATCATTTTTTTCTTGTGCCAATTTTGGTAATTTGATATTGGCATAAAATTGTTTATATTATTCCTGTTTGCCTTTTAAATGTATATAGATGTCATAATGCCCATTACACATCTTAATGTGACTTTTCTTGATCAGTCTGTATAGAGATGTATCTATTAGATCTTTTTAAAGAACCAGCATTCATTCTGTTGTCTCTATCGTATGCTTCCCTGATTTCTGTTCTTACCTATTTCTGTCTACTTATTTTGGGTTTAATTTGCTTTTCTTTTTTTAGCTTAAGGTGAAAGCTTATATCACTGATTTAAACTTTTCTTCTTTTCTATTATAAGCATTTAAGTATATAAATTTCCTTCTAAGCTCTAACTAATGCATTTCAAAATTTTGATGTTTTGGCTTTCGTTTAGTTGAAAATGTATTTTCATTTCTCCTGTGATTTTCTTCTTTGTCCCATGGGTTATTTAGAAATATGTTTAGTTTCCAAATATATGAGGCTTTTCTGGATATTTTACTCTGGGGTGGTTAGAAATTGTACTGTGTAATGTTTTAAGCCTTTGAAATCTGCTGAGACTACCAATAGTCTATCTTGGTGAATGTTCCATATGCACTTGATAAGAATATGTAATAGTTGTTGGGTGTAGTGTTCTGTGAATATCAACTCAAGTTGGAGCATAATGTTGTTCAGAACACGTATTTTTTCTTTGACTATTCTAGTAATGTTTTAAGTCTCCAGCTATGCTTGTGGGTTTGTCAGTTTTAAGTTGTGTATCTTTTATAGATAGCATATAGTGGGTGTATTTTTAAAAAAAATAATAGACTGTTTTTCAGAGCAGTTTTAAGTTAACAGAAAAATGGAGCAGGAAGTAGTGTTCCCACGTATCCTGTGTACACACACACACACGCACACACACACACACAGAGCATCTCCCACTAGACACATCGCAATCACCTGAAATCCACGTTATTTTAGGGTTCATTCCTGGTGTTGTACAACCTATGGTTTTTGACAAATGACAGAAATCCATTATTAGTATCATATAGAATAGTTTCATTGCCTTAAAAATTGTCTGTTCCACCTATTCATCTCAGCCTCTTCCATAACCCTTGGCAACCACTGGTCTTTTTACTGTCTCCGGAGTCTTGCCATTTCTAGAATGTCATATAGTTGTAATCATACAGCATGTACCCCTTTCAGATTGGCTTAACTTAGTAATAAGTATTTGAGGTTCCTCCTTTTCTTCCCATGGCTGGATTATTATTTTTTGAGGTGGGGTCTTGCTCAGTCACCCAGGCTGGAGTGCAGTGGTGCAATCAATCTTAACTTACCACAACCTTCAATTCCAACTCCTTGGCCCAAGCGACCTCGGCTTCCTGAGTAGTTAAAACTGTAGGTGTGCACCATCATGCCTGGCTAATTTTTTTCATATTTAATTTTTTTGTAGAGACGGGGTCTTGCTATGTTGCCTAGGCTGGTCTTGAACTCCTGGGCTCAAATGATACTTGCCTCAGCCTCCCAAAGTGCTGGGATTGTAGGCGTGACTATGCCCAGCCTAATTCATTTATTTTTAATGCTGAATATATTCCATTGTTTAGATGTGCCACAGTTTACCCATTCACCAAGAAGGACATCTTGCTTGCTTCTAAGTTTTCAAAGTTATGAATAAAGCTGCTACAGACATCCATATGCAGATTTTTGCATGGATTTAAGCATTCAACTTATTGGGTAAATACCAAGAAGCAGAACTGCTGGATCATACACAGTAAGAATGTTTCATTTTGTAAGAAACTGCCAGACTGTCCTCCCAAGGTAACCGTACCATTTTGCATTCTCACCAACAGTGAATGAGAGTTCTGTTGCTTTTGCCATTATCTCACTGTTTAAATTTACAATTCCTGAATGACATGATGTTGAACACTTTTCCACACGTTTATGTGCCATCTATATGTAAGAAGACTTCCGTGAGGTGTCTGTCCAGATCTTTTGCCCATTTTTCAATTAGCTTGTTCATATTTGTATTGTTGACTTTTAAAAGTTCTTTGTATACTTTAGATAACAATCTTTTATCAAATATGCTTTTGCAGTATTTTCTCCCAGTCTGTGGCTTGTCTTCTCATTTTCTTGACCATGTCTTAAACAGAGCAGTTTTGTAGTGAAGTCCAACTTATCAATTATTTCTTTAACACATCATGCCTTTGGCACTGAATCTAAAAGGTTGTTGCCAAACCCAAGGTTATCTAGATTGTCTCCTATGTTATCTTCTAGGAGTCCTATTTTATATTTAGGTCTATGATCCATTTCAAATTAATTTTGTGAAGGGTTTAAGAACTGTGTCCAGCTTTTTTTTTTTTTTTTTTGGCATACGGATGATTTGGTTGTTCCAGCACTCGTTGAAAAGACTATATATGTGTGGTTTGGATTTTTAAACTAGTCTGATCATCTCTGCCTTTCAATTGTTATTTTTAGTCCATTTTCTTTCAGGTAATTTTTCACATGGAAGGCTTTTTCATATGTTGGTTTTCTAATTGTCCCTCCCCAACCCCCAATGTTCTTCCTTTCCTGTCTTCTTCTGGGTTAAACGTGTCTAATTCTTTCCTCATAAGTCATACTTGCATTATCTCTTTAGTGGCTGCTCTATGTTTTAAATCTTTTCCCTCCATTTTTCAGATTGGACACATCTATAGATTTATGTTCAAGTTCACTAATCCTATCTTTTCCAACATTCAGTAGTCCACACAATGAATTTTTCATTTCACATCTTGGACATTTTAGTTACTGATTTTCCATTTTTATTTTACAATTTCCATTTCTCTGAGATTCTTTTTTTGTTCACTAGTTTCTCCTTTATTTTCTTGGTTATACTTAAATAGCTACTTTAAAGTTCTATTATTAATTTCTATTAAGAAATGCTGGGTCTTTTTTTTTTTTTCCTTGATTATGGGTCAGATTTTCCTGCTTCTTTGTATGGCTAGTAATTTTTTAATTGAATGGTAGGCATTGTGAATAATACCTTGTAAGGCATCTGGCTTATGTTATCTTCCTTTAAATGGTATTGTTGTTTTATTTCTTGTTAAAGGGGATTATTTCTGTTTGAACTTAGTCAAATGTGGTCCATAGGCTGGCTGCCTATTTTTGTAAAGGAAGCTTTATTGGATATAGCCATGCCCATTTGTTTAATATTAATATATTATCTGGCTTCTTTTGTGCTATAATAGCAGAGCTGAGTAGTGGTAACATAGACCCTATGTGTCTTAGTCCATTCAGGATGGTATAACAAAATACCAGAGACTAGTATGGAGTATTTATAAGACTGGGTGTTTATCAATCAATCACACAGATTTATTTCTCACGGTTCTGGAGGCTGGGAAGTCCAAGTTTAAGGCATGAGCATATATGGTGTCTTGTGAAGGCCTGCTTTGTGGTTTACAGCTTTTCACTGTGGCCTCACATGTCAGTAGGGGCAAAGGAACTCTCTGGGGTCTCTTTCATGAGAGCACTAATACTCTAATATCATCACCCAAAGGCCCCACCTCCAAATACTATCACGTTGGGTATTAGGTTTCAATATATGAATTTGGAGAAGCCACAAACATCCTAGCTCACAAGCCTAAGTCACAGCCCTTTAAGAAAACACTTGCCAAACCTTGTTTAGGGTATACTACTGATTCCTAAGGTGTCGCGTTTCTTGAGTAGTAACTAAATACGAAAGTGTTCAATGAGATTGCTCCACTCAGGCTGCAATTCCAAGGATTCTAAGTACTGTATAACTTCTGGTGTCACTGTTCAACTCTTAAGTCCTAGAGGAAGTAATCGTTTGCTAACACTTTGCAGATCCTTATCCTGGACATGCACATCCCAGTACCCTTGACAAGTCTCATGCAGATTTCTGCCTCTCTTCCCAATCTTGAACTCTATCTTATAAATTCCAGCTGTTTTAGTAACCCTAACCTCTGTTCCATCAGAGTTGCCACTCTCTGACTCTCCTGGGGCTCAACTCCCATGGTAATGCTGGGAGATACCCCCAGGTAGAATCCCACAATGACCATCTGTGGGATTTAACATCTTGTGTTTTTCTTCTCTCAGGGATCACAATCCAGTGTTGCTTGTTGCTCTATGCCTGAAAATAATGGCAACATATATTTTGTCTGGTTTTAAAACTGGTTTTGGCAAATGCACAAATCTGGCACTACTTTGTTAGGGTAAGAAAAAAACAAAAGGTCTTAAAAAACAGAATATTCTGATGGTTCCACTGATGGTTCCACTCACAGCCTTTTATTTATCTGACACTCATTGAGTTCTCTAAGTAATTTTTTTCAGGTTAACTGTGTCCAATTCCCTTAACCATCCCTCACAGTAAAAAATAGACACTATGAAAAATCATAACATGCTGATGATTAACAACCAAGACAGTCCCCATCTTCAGTTCAGGCTAGTAAACAAGACAGACACCACACATAACTTGTTTCCCTTTTAAAATTAACATCTCTGAAGTATGCAGCGTGAAGCAGGGCATACAGGGGCATACGGAACTAAAGGTAATTAAAAGCAGAAGACTGCCTTTCCTTTCTTACCCTCATATCACTCTTATTAGGGGTAGGAACAGATGTAGTATTATGAGAAACTGGGTAGAATTTATAGAATAATATATGGTGGTAGACCTGGCAAACATCACCTCCTCTGGACATCTTTAATTACAAACTATTAAAAAATGAATTAGATGCACGCAAGCTTTTGCCTTAAGATCAGTGGTTTCAGGCCAGGCACAGTGGCTCATGCCAGTAATCCAAGCACTTTGGGAGGCTGAGGTGGGCAGATCACTTGACCCCGGGAGTTCAAGACCAGCCTGGGCAAAATGGCAAAACCCTGTCTCTACAAAAACTTAGCTAGGCGTGGTGGCTTGTGCCTGCAGGCCAGCTACTCAGTAGGCTGAGGTGGAAGGATCACTTGAACCCAGGAGGTCCAGGCTACAGTGAGCCATGATTGCATCCTTTACTCCAGCCTGAGTTAACAGAGTTAAGACCCTGTCTCAAAAAAAAAAAAAAAAAAGTGTTTTCAGAAACAGATTTTATGAATTTTTGGAGCTATGTTTAGTCCCAAAACTAAGATACAATCAGGGACCATTAATCTCATTCATAGAGATTACCTGTGCTTCTTACACTTAGTCCTCTTTAAAATGAAGCTGTCTTGTATTGTTTTAGTTATCCTTAAGTCCTTTAAGAGAAGTTCATTCTGTGATAACACACACTTGGGAGGCTTAGAAGGCACATCACAAGCATTGTCATCTATTTATTGACCAAACATCAAACAAGGGTAGGAATGAGACATTTAGGAGGAAAAACCTTTAACCTTAATCTGAGCTTCTGTACAATTTCACAGGGAACAGTCAATAGGTGGCTTTGCTATATGTAACCTATATTGTTTAGAAGTGGCACTAGAGTAAAGCAAACATTGTTTACTACTCTTTGAGTTGTAAATATGTGACCAGGGGATAAACCCAGACTCTAACAGTAGTCCAAGATCTGTAGGTTCATGAGGTTTGGGGAGGAACAAATTTTGATGTGCTTGTTTTGCTTGACAGTATAGATCAGGACTCAGCAAACATTTTTTGTAAAGGGTCAGATAGTACATATTTTAAGCTTTGTGGGCCACATGGTCTGTCACAGTTATTCAGTTCTGCTGTTGTAGTATGAATGCAGCCATGGACACATGTAAACACATGAGCATGGCTGTACAAAAATAGGTAGCTGGAATTTGGCCCAATGGTTTGCTAACCCTTGGTATAGATAAATCTAAGCTAGCAAAAATTGAATTGTTTTCAGTTTTATAAAATATGCAAGATCTTGAAAAAAATGTTTTCCTATTTTGCAAGTTGCCATTTTTATTGAGTGATTATCTTTTCATTTTTATTGAGTGATTTTTTTTCTGATAAGATAAAGCTGTTTTTACCTCAGATTTCTTCCATGTGACCAAAGTGATGAAAGGATTTTTACATGCCACTCAATCATACACTATTTTGCATTCTGTAACTTCAAAATGAAACCTACCTTCTCTTGACAGGTAAACACTACACGTGAACAGTGGTGAAAGGGAACATTGATTACTGAAGTGCCCTGGAGAGGGAAAGCACTGGTCAACATCACATGGACAAATTTCATTGTTTTCTAAAGATGGCCTGGAAGTAGTCTTTGCCACTGCTTCCTCCACAAACAGCTCTTCATAACATGGGCTGCATGAAATCAAAGCAAACTTTCCCATTTCCTACCATATATGAAGGTGAGAAGCAGCATGAGAGTGAAGAACCCTTTATGCCAGAAGAGAGATGTCTACCTAGGATGCCTTCTCCAGTTAATGTCAAAGAGGAAGTGAAGGAACCTCCAGGGACCAATATTGTGATCTTGGAATATGCACACCGCCTGTCTCAGGATATCTTGTGTGATGCCTTGCAGCAATGGGCATGCAATAACATCAAGTACCATGACATTCCATACATTGAGAGTGAGGGGCCTTGAGGCTGTAGGATGACAACACTTTGACTGTGGAGGTGCTAGTTTGAATAAATGTGACAAAAGCAAAAACTGGTGTGAAAAAGTACAAATAACTATCTGGATTTAAAAATGTGTCTACGATAATGTCACTAGTGTAAGAACAACTAGGATGAAATGCATTTTAAGTACTTCTATGTTAAATTTTAAGTACTTCTATGTTAACAGCAATTTCTCTCTGTTTAGTCTTAGATTTTAGTCATCTGAAGGGCTGAACAGAGGTCCTGTGACACCCAATAATCAGCTGAATGTCACAGCACTTCTTCCTAAGTAATGGCATCACCAAAGAAAATGCTAAGGAATAAAAACTGCCCCAAATTCCAATGGTTGAAGTTTGTCCTTTAAAATAACAATTTTTGTTAATTTATACCCAAAAAAGTCCAGATATGAAAAGGGCTTTTCTAAAATTTCTTGGCACGGGAATGGCACTCAAGTCATAGTGATTAACAGTAAGTCTTGTTTGTCAAGGATCTCTACTTCTTGACACAAATGAACCCTGTCTTTAATAAGATATTTATTTTTGTAGATGATGAGAAGTGTAACTACCACCTTGGACCTCAGGGCCCTAACTAATTACAGCTGTTACTGGACGACTCAGACTTTGTGCCTAAAGCCATCTTAGAGATAACAGTTTATAGAAGCCATGACATTAGTGTTTATTGCATTGAATTAAGCCCAGTGATATAACTATACAAGAAAACAAGTATGCGTACCTTTTATAAAGAGCAATCCAATAAATCTTAAAAATAACAGAAAGTCTGCAAGGTAGAAAGTTTCAGTTTTAATTGTGTATTAAGCTTTACTGTCTCAGAGGTACAGAGGGCTGGAATATGGGCATTTATTTCCAGTTTTTTCTTGACTAGTAAGGCGGTCGCCATTAAAATAGACCAGATAATGCATGAAGATTTACAGTTGTATTGCAAAACGGAAAAGATAAAACTGTCCTTTGAGGAGAGTACTCCTTTTCTGGGTTTTTGTTATTTTTTAGTGGTA
The DNA here is from genome assembly GCF_029281585.2 of Gorilla gorilla gorilla. Taxonomy (NCBI): domain Eukaryota; kingdom Metazoa; phylum Chordata; class Mammalia; order Primates; family Hominidae; genus Gorilla; species Gorilla gorilla. The sequence goes on from NC_073235.2 coordinate 92,649,435, forward strand.
ACACAAGCCTATAGGGCATTTATAGCCACCTATTATACTGTTTCCATAAGCCTGGCTACACCTTTTAGGGAAGCTATTTTTTCTTTTTTACTGTCACAGCACATACACACACACCTTTTTGTTTTAAAGGATTAAGTACTGTTTGAAGATCAGTGGTAACAGAAAATTTGGGAGGGAGAACAAGAAATTAAGACATGACTTGTTGGAAAATTAAGACTTCAGTTTCTAGAATTATCTTTTCATCAAGATTTGGTAGACATTGAGTTTAAATGGAAAGGAAATTATTTAAGCCTGTGTATGTTAGATCCACAATACACCATTGGTATTGAAATATAAAGGTTAAAAAAAAGGCTTATGACCTCTTTAATGAGATAAATATGTATTTGTCTTGTAAGCAGGCAGAAAATCTACCTCTAATTTTAACACTAATACTTTGAAACCCACAATCAAATAGAGTGAATTCTCCAAGTTACATAAGCAAGGAAAACATTATTTGAAATATGCCATATTTTAGTTGCCTTTGGACACCTCATCATTCAACTCTAATTTTACCGAGTCCCGGGATTTGTACTGTCCCATTGTACTTGCAATCTACAATTTATATAATAGAAAAACAACCAAACCCATTCATACAAGGATCTGAAGTTATAAGGTTAAGGGCAGAAAGTTTCCCATAAGTATAAAACATTTCCAGGTCATGAAGAGTAGTTTAGGTTGAGTGACAAAAGCCTAGGTGTGGTTGTTTTTCATTCATTTTGCATCTCACACCAAGACATTTTTGCCGCAAGGTCATCTGCTGCTTAAAATGTACAATTAGGTATATAAAATAAGTACAATGGTGAAAACACAAAGCCAGGTAAAGCAGCATGCCCCACTAAATTTTTCAGTATACATAGGGACAGACAAGTGAGTTTTGGTTGTATCTAAATATTTTAATTTCAGGTTCCTTCTGTGCCCTGGGCCACTATTTCCCAGGGGTGTTACAGAGATGCCTGCCAGATCCATATCAACTAGAAGTCTGATCTCTGTTGCTGCCCTTCCTCAGCAACTATGGCAGTATAGTTTTATCACCAAGCACCATTCCCTTGTCCCTGAATCACATTTTAATAGAGTACAATATCTTGTGTACAATATTTCTGAAACACTTATGTCTGAAATATATGCTGTATTATATGTTAACCCATGACATATATGAACTACAAGGCTTGCATAATCAGTGAGCTAGTGGATAAATCAAGACAGGAGCAAATGGGAGAAAGATGAATAAACAAATGAAAAAAGATGAATAAATGAATAAGAGAGATGAATAAACAAATTTACATTACATGTGGTAGTTATCATGGTATAGGTTGGCCTTCATGACAAGATGGATGAGAATATCACTGATAGGATATTAGCCTTCTTTCATATCTTTATATTGAAATATGGGCTTTACTTCAATTTGAAGGTCTTTCATGAACAATAAAAGAGAGTAGAAGGACTGTCTGAGAAGGCAGGAGACATATAAAACAGATGACTGAAAGACTGACTAGCTCCTGGAAAGGGAAACATTTGGAACATCCAGAGTAAGGGCAAATGGGCTTCTACCAGCACAACAAAGAGCCTCCAGGTGGCAACATGGAAGCAGGTTATCAGAGAAAATAAATGTGCAAATTCCTTATTTACAATGACTCACTTAACCCCACAAACATATTTCACTGCTGCCTTCCCCAGTTGTCGCTTATGTACTGTTGTTACCTTTCAGTTACATGCCTTTGATCCTAAAATTCTCTACTTTTGTTGCCTTTTCAGTTCTTTGCAATCTGCCTGTGGTTATCAGCACTTAAAGCACAATTTTGAAGGGGAAAAAAATGATAATCACCTTAGTCCCAAAGAAATAATTTCTGTCAAACTGCCTTATTAGTATTAAAAACAGACACACTGAATGAAGTAGCATGATATGCATATATCCTACTCAGTATCATTGGCCTTTTATCAAATGGGGAAACTATACTTTCGTATTACATAGTTTTAGAAATTGAAAGTTAGAGACTCTTTATAAGTAATGTCAAGGAACAGTAATTTAAAAACAAAGTTCTAACAAATATATTGTTTGCTTAATCACAATGCCCTCATCTTGTATTTGAATGACTAAATAGGACATGTCTTCCTTGGAGCTGTGGGCATTAGTTCAGAAGCACTACCTGCATCTTAATTTTCAAAACTTAAGTTTTATTAGCAAATCCTCTTCTCTGTAAGACTTAGCTATGAAGTGGTATATTTTTTCCAAATATTTTTCTGAAAACATTTGTTGTTGTAACTGCACAATAAAAGTCCAGTTGCAATTAACTAGTGTGAGTTCTTATTTAACTGAAGCAAATGCTTTCTGACAGTGTGTACTTTGAATTTTTTAACAATATAAAAGACAACATTTTCTGCATTGTTAACAAATATAGAGAACAAAAATCCATTTATACAAATAATTTCTTGGATCATTCAGGTCCAATTTAGGACCTTTAAGAGTATAAATGTAAATGTATCCGATATCATGGCATCTTTATTCCAGATCTGTTACTGAATTATTTGAAAGAAAAATGCTTCACGTAAAACAGATTAAGAACTGAGAAAACATAAAGCAATACCTTCTGGGCTGCCATTTCCTCATCTATGAGAAGGGTGCAGGACATGATCTTTAATGTCTTTTTCAGTTCCGTTGGCTTTTTGTTCTTACAAACCTGAAGTTCACTTAGTTTCTAAAGAGTATGGGACGAAGGAGAAACTATAACAAGTTACAAAAAATTTATTTTGTTTATAAACAAAAATTACAAACAAAAAATTATAAATTTTGTTTGTTAATTTATAAACTTACCTTTAAAATTAAACAAAAATTCAAACAAAAAACAAAATCATAAATTTTGTTTACTTTGTTAATTTATAAACTTACCTTTAGTTTAAAAATTATTCTTGCCTAGAACTTTAAGGTTCTGAGTCTGGAATACCTTTTAGTTCTTTCATACCTTAAAAAGTACTTACTTCATTAACACTATCAATTATTGAATATATCTTTTGAGCAAAAGTCTTCTTGCTTTCAATTAATTTTTTTCTCCTGACTTGAACCTTGTTTGTAAGGATAATTATCACACAAAAGTCTTATGTAAATTATAAAAAAACAGAGTGTCTCTATCTAAGAGATTGGAGTTTCCTAATTTCTCATTCTACCAGATTAACAAATATCACAAATAACAAGAAAATAATCCTTTCAGTTTCACCATGGGATGGTATTCTGATTATTTTAGGGAAGACCAAGTCTGAGTTAATACTGAAGAGGGACGTTAATAAAAATCTTTTCTCTCTGCCCAAGGTTTCTAATGTTTATAAAAGGAGCTCTTCTGCTACAGTAACTCAGTTACTTTAAAACACACTCATATATGGAGAAAATTCTATGAGGCATTAACACAGTATCCAAAACAAAAATTCTATGAGGCATTAACACAGTAACCAAAACAATTTTCAGGGTCTTTATTTTTTATATTGTATACCTAAGTTGATTTCATCAACATACAAGCCACTACCAAAAGCCAAACAAAGATCCCATTTCAATTAGATATACCACTCAAGAGAATCTCTAAAGATCTTCACATTTTTCCATCTTCTAAAACAAGGATTGACAAACTTTTTTCTGACAAAAACCAGACAGTAAATAATTAGGCTTTGTAGGCTTTACCATCTCTATTGCAACTACTCATTTCAAAGCAGCCACAGATAATATATAAACAGATGAGTACAGCTAGTTCCAATAAAGCTTTATTTGTGAATTCTGATAATTTTCACGTCATGAAATATTAGTCTTTGATTTCTTTTCCCAACCATTTAAAAATGCGGAAACCATTCTTAGCTTACAGGGTATATAAAAACAGGCAGCAGGCTGAATTTGGCCCACATGCTGTAGATTGCCAACCCATGCTACAAAATATACCTTAAAAGCCTGTCACCTCAAAATTTCAAATCACTGCTTCCCAAAGACTTAAAGTGATTATTCAAATCTTCCTCAGTAACTTCTTTTAGATCAGCTGGTTTCCATTTTGGACTCTGGTCTTTATCAATTAAAACTGTCAAGAGAAGATACAAATGTTAATACCATTATTTTTGTCTAATATTGCTAGATTTTACTTACTGAATTGACAGAAATTCTTATACTATACTAGGCACATTTTTCTATCATACTTTTTTCCTGCAAAATTTTTATATGTATTCTATTTTTCTTTTAAATTAAATCTCCAGGGATGGACAGCAATATACTTTTGATGACTGGGGTGGATATTTTCTAACTTCCTAAGCCTCATGTCTTAGCTTTAATAAAGCCTACTGAATTAATCCAGTGGTTTAAACATTAGAATTCTTTTTTTCTTCTTGAAATAAAATTGCCAGTGAAACCTCCACATTACAAAACAGGTAAAACCAGTGGTTTAAAGTAAAGGCAGGGGAGGGCAGAGGGACCAGATGTGCCTTCTAACCTCCTCCACATTGAATTTTGGGAGGAAATTAATTGCTTAAGGTAGAGAAAAGGGGACTTCGTGCATAATTAAATGTGGATACTGTTGTTCTGCTGAATCCTCCAGTTCAGACAGCTCTGGATTTAAAAAAATCAGGTTATCATGAAACCATCTAGTTCTCCTATTTCAGTGTAGTCATCACTCATCATAGCCACATAGTATCCCCACAGGATTATGAGGCAATCTGTAACTTCTCCTAAAAAAAAGGGGGAGGAATGTCCAGTATACTGTAGTTACACACACGTTATCATTTGGGAGACTGGGTGGAAGGTATGCAAGATCTCTATATTATTTCTTATAACCGCATGAATCTACAATGATCTCCAAATTTTAAAGTTATGGTTCTGGCAGCAAATTTCAACCATGCTTAAAATGCACATAATTCTTGTGAAGAATGGAAATATTTAAATATGCAAACTATAGTGAACTAGAAAAACCTAATTTAGCATTTAAAGGCTAAAATAGTTAAAGAAGCAGTATGGCAACCAAGGAAGAAGACTGCCTTGGTAGGTGGAGGGAAGCTTTTACATACAATTAAATGCAGATACTGGAGGTTTGTTTTTAAGATTTAACTGCCTACTATGAGATTCTGGTATCAGATCAGTGGCAATATTAAACACTGATGTTCTGATCCCTACTATTTGAAAGTTTTATATTCCGTGGACAGTGTAAACAAAGAACAACCCTGGCACATTTTTTCCACAAGAATCTCTCTCACTCTAAGTCTTCTGGTCAATACTACCTGTCTCCTTGAGATCCCACTGAAGGACAACAGCAAAGAGACTATTAATCAAATTTGTTATTTTATTTCAAGCTAACAATTTTTTTACTAGAGTACATATAAGTTCGTGCCATGTAGGCAGCTCAGGTTTTGCAAGTCTCCTGAGATAGCCACTACATGGAGTTTGAGTGGGTATCCAGCTCCACTAAGATGGTCTTTTTTTCTTCTTCTATAACCACAAAGTAGTAATTTGTTCTAGATGTTAACAGTAAGAATTTTTAACAACTGTTAAATTTGCTAACTTACTTTAACTTGCTAATATGTTTTTATTATTAGCAAACTGCAGCAAACATTTGACTATGTAAAGAACACAACAGTTTTCAATCTCAGAACAGACGCTGCTTTCTGAAAGAGGCAGCAATATACTTTCTCTTCATTAAAAAGTAGCATAGGCCAGGCGCGGTGGCTCAGGCCTATAATCCCAGCACTTTGGGAGGCTGAGGTAGGCGGATTACGAGGTCAGGAGATCGAGACCATCCTGGCTAACACTGTGAAACCCCGTATCTACTAAAAATACAAAAAAATTAGGCGTGGTGGCAGGCGCTTTTAGTCCCAGCTACTCGGGAGGCTGAGGCAGGAGAATGGTGTGAACTCGGGAGGCGGAGTTTGCAGTGAGCCGAGATTTTGCCACTGCTCTCCAGCCTGGGTGACAGAGTGAGACTCCATCTCAAAAAACAAAACAAAACAAAAAAAAGTCGTATAATAAGCACTTCCTTTACGAATCAGAACTTTGATGCTGATTGGTTTCAACATTTTTTCCTCAAAATAACAGTATTTATCTAAAAACAGTATCTTTCTTTTTAAAGGGCTATTATAACATATAATGAATACTTTAACAATATAACCCTGTATGCTTACAGGTCCTCTAAAATCAGAGGTCTAGGCTGTAATCCACATGCAGCAAGAATCTGCAGAGAATTTGTGAGGAAAATGCCTATGTTACTTAGTTTCTACAAGACACACTGCCATCTCCTCTGATCAGCTCCATGTGCTGAATACTAAAAAGATTTCAATCAAGTCCTTATTTCTGATATTGTATCATGTCAGAAATGAAGAGAACTCTATGAAGAGTGATTGTTTATCAAAGCTTAAGAGCTCAGAGAACATAACATAACCTTTTATTCAGATAAAAAAGTATATCCAGGCTGGGCACCGTGGCTCATGCCTGTAATCACAGCACTTTGGGAGTCCAAGGCAGCCAGATCACATAATATCAGGAGTTCAAGACCAGCCTGGCCAACATGGTGAAACCCCGTTTCTACTAAAAATACAAAAATCAGCTAGGCGTGGTGGCATGGGCTGGTAGTCCCAGCTACTCAGGAGGCTGAGGTAGGCGAATTACTTGAACCTGGGAGGTGGAGGTTGCAGTAAGCCGAAATTGCACCACTGCACTCCAGCCTGGGTGACAGTATGAGACCCTGTCTCAAAAAAAAAAAAAAAAAAAAAAAAAAGGATATCCAGAGTCTGCACTATAGTAAAATAATTAATAAAAACAGGAACATTAGATATGCAAAATACATGCAGAGGGAACAACTCATTTTATACAACATAACAGCTTTTTATAAGGATAAGAGTTATGCATAAAAAGGAACTGTTGCAAGTATGCTAGAAAAAAGTCAAGCACTTCACTTGCTTTTTCTAAATATGCTGACATTGGAGATTATAAGCAAAATGGAAAGTATTAGTAAGACAATCTGCAGATGTTACTAATGACATCATATGGTCTTTTTCCCCAGCAATGTTTAACTGCTGAGGTACAGGCAAGAAGGTGGAAAGTAGGGTTAGACCACTGGTCAATTTTGCCAGGCCAGCACAAAAGAGGGAGAAAGGGTAGGGGATTTGAGGGCTTTTTGTAAGGTAATAAATGCATGTTTCAAAGGCCACAGCAGCAGGATGGCAGCAGGATGAGTTTACAAGTTCAATGCTGTACTTATCATATGCAGTCCATAATTGTAGTGGCAGGATTACCTTATATATAAATTAGGGAACAGTGGCCAAATTATGTGAATTTTTAAAACAATTATCAGTTTCAAAGACTGATCTTCCTTTTCATATCTCAGATGGTAACATATTCTTTAAAAACATACACAACTTTGCAATCTTAATAAAAGTTTAATTTTCACTACTAAAACAACTATAGGTTGAGTATTCTTTATCTGGAATGCTTGGGATCAGAAGTGTTTCAGGTTTGATTTTTTTATTTTTTTCAGATTTTGGAATATTCGCATTATACTTATGGTCCAATGAACATTTGAGTGTCATGTTGGTGCTCAAAAAGTTTCAGATTTTGGTACATTTTGGATTTTAGGATTTGGGATGCATAATCTGTATCTTCTTTAATTAACAGCATATGCTCACAAATCCCATTTCCCCAAAATGGTAAGTTCCGATTTGCCACTTACCAGCTCTAACGCCTTCATGAAAGTCATGACCTCTCTGAAAGAAAATTGAGATTAAATGGGGATAATTTCTGGGTGTCCTTATTCTGGGTTATCTTCTCTCTCCTCTATTCACTTCAGCCTTCCACTCCCATGGCCACAACCTGAACCATGACATTCAGAGACTGAACCACCTCTGATAGCCCACTCTCTGATCACCACCTCCTAAATCTTATTTGCTCAAGTATCTCCACTGCTACAAATCATTGATCTTACTGAGGTCCACAGATCCTATGACTTTCTCCCCATCTGTGCTGGCTTCACTTTGCTCTTCATCCAGCCCAATTTCACCAGTCCTTTAATATGGTCACTTTCCTGTCAAAATGTCATCATCTCCCTCAAACCTTTTTTTTCTTTTTTACAATCCTAGCAAAATCCTGGCACCAACTAAACCCTACCACGTACCCCTGCCTGCACTTCAGCAGCTAAGTCTTGCTGCAGAAAATCATACAACTGTGACTGGTTTCATTTAAAATTCATGATCAAAAATCTCAAACAGGCACAGAAAACTGCCAAACAATCCAAGATCTCTTCCCAACTCCCCAAGATAATGATTTTAAGTGTTTTCTGCCTTCTCAACCTCTACCCGTAGAGCACACTCTTATTATAGTCTCAGCCAATTACTTAACCTCTGACTTCTTTAAAAATACGAGAAGCTCTTAGATATGAAGTCTTGTCTTCTCACCACCAAAACACCTGCAGGCAACTGCGGCCATCTGCACCTGCCTTCTCTTTCAATGCCATGGAGGAAAGGACCATCCCTTTTTCAAAGACCAGTCCTCCCTTGCATTCCAATTCACATCCCCTCTTGCCTTCTCAAGGATGGACTTTGCTTGATGTGGTCATTCACTTTTATTTTCCTAGAATCATCAATGTAGGCAATATAGCTGAGTTCAAATGTCTAGGTTCACATCCTGATAGCTACATATTAACTATGTGTCCTCGGACTAGTAATTTCTCCAACCCTAGTTTCTTTACGTGAAAAGGTAATTTATATATCCATCCTAGGATTATTTTAATCCACATCCAAGCACAGTGTCTGACACTAAGTGTTCAGTAAATATTAACTACCATTAGTATCATCAACATAATCTTTTTTCTCTATTGGATCATTCCCAATCATTTTTAAACATGTTCTAATACCTTCCATCTTACAAAATAAAAAAGGAACTTCATTTGATTCCACAGTCCCAGCTTCTATCCTATTTCACTTTCAAGAGTATTCATCTACACATATTCTCTCCACTTCTTCACATCCCATTTTTCCTCTCCAACTTACTACACTCTAACTTCTGCCCCCACTCCTCTAAAATGGCTTGCCAAAACCACCCATGACATCGGCATTGCCAAGGTCAAATGACACTTCTAACCTCGTCTACACTTTGACAGCGTTCAACACTGTCCATTACAACCTCCTCCCCGAAACATTCCTCACTTTCTTTTGTGACACTACACTCTCCTGGTCCTCCTACCTCTCCATCCTTTTTTTCCTTCCTACTGCTCTTTCTCTACCACACCTCAAAATGTTAAGAGTTCCTTAGGGCTCAGGTCTGGACTCTCATTTTCTTTATAATATGATCTTACCTATTCAGTGCTCAACATAGCAGCCTGAGTGATCAATTCTTTAAAGTATAAGATCATGGCATTCCTCTCCTCATAATCATCTAGTGGCTTCCCATTTTACTCAGCCAAAGTCCTTACAGAGACCTTCAAGGCTCTGTATGCTCTGCACAGCCTTTCTCTACACTGTTTCTTCCAACCTCATCTCTCACTCACCACAACCTCTGCCCCCCATCCGCTTCCACACGGCCTCTTTGTGGTCCCTAACACAGGCAGTCATGCTCCTGCCTCACAGCTTTGTTCTTGCAGTTCCCACTGCCTGGGATGCTCTTCCTCTAGATAATGGCATGGGCTCACTTCCTTACTTCTTTCAGGAATTCACTCAAAGAACATCTCAGTGAGGCCTTCTCTGGTCATCCCATCTACAATTCATCCCCCTGTTACTCTATATCACATATCCTGCTTCCTTTTTCTCCTTAATATTTATAATCATATAATATATATTTTATGTATTAATCTTGTTTACAGTCTATTTCCCCATTATAAAGTAAGTTCCATGAGGGCAGGGATTTTGTCTGTTATCCTTCTCCCTACTTCCCAAGATAATGATTTAAACTGTTTTCTGCCTTTTCAACCTCAACCCCTGGAGCACACCTATGTACCTGGAACCTATGTACCTGGGTACCTCTAACAGTGTCTACGACATAGTAAGCACTCTTGTTTAGTAAATAACGAATCCCCAAGGTTCTCTTAATTGCTGTTGGTGTCTTTCAGATTTAAATCTCCAACTCATTCCTCTAATCTCTAACTCCTAAATGCATTCCTTCCCTCACATCCAGCAAGTCCTATCAATTCTGTCTCCTACATGTGTCTCAAATCCATTTACTTCTCTGAATTGCCACCATGCTTGTCTCAAAACTACTATTTCACACCTGGATCACTGCAGGAAATCTATATCTGGTCTCTAAACCGTTCTTGAACCTCTCCAACCCTATCTCCACACAGCAGCAACAATTTCCTTCTTAAAGCAAATTGAACCGAATGAAATGAAAAATCAAATCACCTCCTGCTTAAGCCCAAGAGTCTTCTCAACCTACTCCTTTCTCATCCTTTAGGTCACAAATGAAGTGACATCACAAAGATGTCTTCCCTGATCTACTTAAGGAGGTTTCCCATTGCCCCCCAACTCCCTCCTGTCCCTGCATAATCTCTTCTATCACCAACCCTGTATGTTTTCCTTTAGAGTACTTATCACAATTTATAATTATTTTACTTATTTTGTTTACTTGTTCTTTGTAGTCTCAGTAGACTAAACCCATGAAAATAAAGGACTGTGTCTTCTTATTCAACAATATAAGGCTAACACTGAGCACAGTGCCTGGGACATAGCTAACATATTTGCTGAGAGAATGAAGGCAAGAATCAATCAATCTAGGCAGTGCACTAAAAGTGTAATGAAAAACATGGAATGTGTGAGGTATACAGGAGAGTGGTCAAGAGTGCAGGCACTGGAGTAAGACTGCCTGGTTTCATACGCCATATCTCTGTCACTTAATAGCTGCACAACCTTAGGCAAGTTACACCACTATATAACAATTTCTTCATCTGTAAAATGGAGTCAATAACAGTACCTATCCTTCTAGAGATACCATAAGAGTTAATGGAGCAAATGCATATAAAGTGCCTAGCGTACTACCTGCACATAATAAACAATAGACGTCAGCTGCCATTTACATCCCTCAAGGAGTGACTTTAAGACATGGCTAACAGAGTTATTTCTAACTAGATGAACTACATTGAACATCTTAATAACTATTACATTAAAGTCATTAGGAATGTCTCCTTTCTGGCTATTAAGCCAAATAGTCCCTTTAGTCCATATATTAGTCTAAATAATAAGATGCTTCTTAAGGGTCCTCTGAACATAAAGGATGATTCTGACTTTAAAGAGTTTGTCATCTGGAAGAATAAATAAATATAAATATGAGATGTTTCATGAAATCAATATTCCATGTGATTATTGTCCACTTTATGTTTACAGTGGTACTTTAATAATGCTCATTATTTTAAACATGTAACAGACTAATAACTTCTTTGTGCTTTTACTTTATATATATATCTGCTTATAAATAATCCTCTTCATTTTATGAATGAGGGAATTCACATTTACAGAGTTTACATGCCTTGCCCAAGGTCACAGAGACCATCGCTGAAAGACATTAATTTCTATCTTGAATTCCTCTGAGATGAGGTTAGAGAGCTGCTTACACTGACATGCAAATGTAATTGCTATTTTATAAAGGCTTAATAACAATCTGGATAGCAATACTTCCACACATCTAAAACTAACTGGCCTGTTGTGTTTTTGTAGAGTAAATTTACAGGTGGTTTTAATTTTCTTGTTTGCACTTAGTGTATTTTACAAGTTCTACAATAAACGTATGTTACTTTTAGAACTAAAAAATGACATTTTTTTTAAAATTCTTACCATACAAGCTTGACTTAGCCGATACTCCATAGTTAGTACTTCTTGCAAGGTCTTTGAAGACCCCTCCATGAGTTGCCTTAGTGTGATCTTTAGAGATGTTGGAGACATTTTATTAATTACCTTTTGGAGGAAAAAATTTACTACTGTTAGTCCAATAGTTCCTTTATTGTCTATAATAAATGGGCAGAGTGTCTATGTAAATAATATTAAAATATGCCAAAATCTCATAAAAGATTATACCCTAGCTTAATCCTGCCAAAGCACCAAACAAAAGTTTTCTAATCTGCTACAAAAACAAAACATCATTCCACAAGTGGAATAAATTCTGTAGCTGTGACTAATAAATCCATATTTGTAGTTTGCTTAGCATAAATTATGCCAACTGGCTAAGCAAACAGCAATTACACTTAAATAAAATCAATACACACCTTACAAACCAATCATATTCATGGAGTATAGGAAATAACGCATACAGTGGTCCATTTCCGGGACAAAGTGTCTTGAATCGGCAGAGGTCAGCAAACTACAGAAGAAACAGGATACTAGGCCCCTGCTTGGATAGCCAATGCCTGCTTGTCAGCCTCCCGCTTCGTCCCCTTTTCCCCCACTTAGCTGCCCTCACCCGAACCAAAGAAGTTTAGCCTAGATAAAAGTTTACTAGTCTGCAAAATAGCTCACTTTGTCTGTTCTTATCATCCTGCCCAGCTACTTAGGTCATAAGTCAAATACTTCAAGAGCCCCTGAACTAACTAGGATTGCAATGCATTGTGGGCTGCAACAAAATGCAGCAAGACAACCCTAAAAAAAAAACACCTAAAGCTGCTACCTAACACTCAACAGGTGACGTCCGGGACGACTGTAACCCTGTAGGACTCAGCGTATAAGGAACCGGGGGAGGGACCTGTGCACTAGGAGGTTAAGTTGCTTGTTAAAACTGTGCCGGGTGTGCCTGCACACCAGACACCCAATCTTGCAAGACCGTCATTAAAAGTCTCGCTTTCGCTACTGTCCAGGTCTCTGAGTCCATTCTGTGGGTTTGGACGGGTGAATTGTTTCTCACAACCTGGTGGCCCATACGGCTATCTCTGTGCCTGTGTGGAGTTAAGACTCCAGCCGAGAAGGGAGACGCACCCCACTTGATTTATGTGGCCTGCTCTGGACATCTTGGCTCCCCGCAGAAGCCATAGACAAACCCAAGACTTGTTCAGGAGACAGAGCAGGTGACACAGGGAGAAAAGCAGGCACCATGGCAACCAGCCAACCTCCTGCATGATCCAAGGTAGGAAAGTTGGATTATCAGTACTGCCTTGGTGTTGGGGCATTTTCAGAGAACCCGGAGTGTGCAAGAAACCTCCAGTAAGGGGGGCTGAGTACACAGCAAAAACCTGACACAGAGACTAAGTGAAAATGGGAAACAGGAATTCTAGGCCTACAGAACAAAGGAAAGAGCGAACTAAAAAGACCCCCTCTGACATTCTCCCAGATAGTCCCTTGGGGAGAATGTTGCAGGTTTGAATGGATAATCCCCAAACCAGGAACAAGGAAAAGCAAAAGATGATAGAGTATTGCTGTTTTATCTGGCCCAAAAAGCCCATTTGTCAGCCTTCAGTCTTTTGGCCTAAGTTTGGCTCAGATGAGGACTGGGTGTGCCAAGCTTTAATTCTCTACGTGAATGATAAAACCCATACTCACAGAGGATGTGGGTTATGTTCTTTGTTGGATTAGTGATTTAACCCCATGTTCCCCCTTAAAGAGGAAGAGCACAGTAAAGAGCCCTCACCCAGTGAAAAGCCCTGGGATCCCCAACACGCTTGCCCCTCCCCCAAACATCTCACAAGGCAGAGGACAGGGAGATCGGGTGCAAGACGAAGGTCGAAGAAAGAGGAATCTGGGGATCATGAAGGAGCTAAACCCAGTGCTCCCTTAAATCCTTATCCAAACTTGAGGAAAGAATTAGAACAATGTAAGAAGGACATTGAGAATTTCCCTATTTCTTCTGAACAGTAGACATCTAATAAGTACTCTCTTAGAGAAGTCCCTATGGGACAGGGAGGAGTTGGGTTTGTGAATGCGCCTCTAACAAGTACTGAGGTTAGGAATTTTAAAAAGGAAATGAGGCCATTCTTGGAAGATCCCCTCGGTTTAGCAGAGCAAACCTCAGCTTAGCAGAGATCCCCTCGGTTTAGCAGCTAGATCAATTTTTATGACCCAATTTTTATACTTAGGCTGAGATGATGTCAATCATGAATATTGTGTTTACTGGGGAAGAGAGGGGAATAACTATAAGGGCAGCCATAACCATTTGGGAAAGACAGTGTCCTCCCAGGCAAGAAGTCCTGCCAACTGAGCAGAAATTCCTAAATGCAGATCCTGGATGGGATAACAATAAACAGATCGGGCCCAAATGCAGGACCTAAGGGAACTAATAATTAAAGGGATTAAAAAGTCCACTCCTAGGACATAAAATGTCTCAAAAGCATTCGAGATTCAACAACAAAAAAAGAGGAGACTCCTTCTGTGTTGCTGCAGAGGCTCAGTGATCAAATGAGAAAATATTCAGGATTAAATCCAGAGGACCCAGTAGGGCAAGGCCTTTAATTTTAAAGGTTAATTTTCTGACTAAAAGCTGGCCTGATATTACTAAGAAACTGCAAAAGGTTAATGGATGGAATGAAAAACCAATTAAGGAATTACTAAGTGAAGCTCAGAAGGTTTCTGTAAGAACAAAGGAGGAAACATCGATGAAAAGAAAGGAAATCAGAAAGATAAAGGGGAGGAAACAGCAAACGTAGAGGGCCAGAGAAAGAGTTAAGCTGCTGACCCTGAAGGCAAGGGAAAGCCTGGTGCACAGCTGTGTGTGTGGGAGCCACTGGACTAAGCAGCCAAGACAGGGAAGGCAGTGTAAGACACTGTGCAGGTGTGCTGGTGCCCAGAGAAAAAGAGTCAGAACTGTCTGTCAGACACGGGGGAGCCAGGGCACAGTTAAGGCTCAGCTCATGCCCAGAGAGAGAAAGAGGAAGAAACTGAGTGTGAGGGAAAAAGGAAACAGGGGATGACAGAGAGAGAGATAAAAGAAGAAAATGAGCAAGAGAGAGACTGGAAAAGACAAAGATCAAAGAGACACAGAAGGTGAGACTGGGGAGAAAAATAATGTAAAAGGAAGAAAGAGTACAAGAGGAGGTGAGAGGATGTGGAGAGATTGGCAGGGCTGGGGGAAGGTTCTAGAGGCTCAAGCAACAAGGAGGTGCAAGAAAAGGGTGCAGTGTGGCCACTGAGGCGGGACAGAGCCTGGGAACCGGGCGATGCAAATGAGAAAGGGATGTGGAGGACAGTTTAGGATCAGGAGCAGTGGGTTGCCTATGGATGGCTGTCAGAAGGCAGCAGAAAGGATTCAGATTATGGAAGGGTAAATGGATGAAATGACCATTAAGGTTTTGTTGTTGTTTTACTGAGAGGCTGTAAGTCCACCACGGGCAGCTGTCAGTAAGGCTGCAGAAGGTCTGGGGGGCTATATAAGTTAGATCAGAGGGTTGTAAACTCAAATGACTACAGGGCCAGTAAATGATGAGAAGGAGGGCTGCAGGGCTGTGTGGGGACTGTGGCTAACTGAAGAGGGCACACCCTGTTAAAGGGGCCACAGCTGCTCAGCTGTGATGCCAAATTGTCTGCTTTGTCAGAGGCCAGAATTCTTTTTATCTAAAATGGGATTTTTAAATGCTGGTTATCAGTTCAAAAAACTTAAAAACCCAATAGAGGCAAAAGAGGATGCCAGTTTGCAATCCCTGAAGTAGAGAGAGCTCGTGCTGGGGAGAAGTCTGCCAAGACGCTTTGAGGTGGGATGTTTAAAAGTTCTGTTTCCCAGAGCTTGGCTGGGCTGGGGGAGGATCCCTGCAGCTGAGGAGGAGGAAAAGCCACTAAGTCCCCTCCCAGAGAGGGACAAACCAGAGACCCTCTGCAGTTGCTGGGTCACCAGCAGGGGTGGTGTGGAATACAAACAGTACAGCTCTCGGCCTGCCAGGGAGAGGAATGGTGTCTTCAAAGCAAACAATGAGGAAGTGAGGGTGGAGCCAGGGATGCTTTTGCTAATGAAAGTGCCCCTCAGGAAAGGTGCCACAGGCTGTTAGCTCTTCAAACCAGCAGCTCTTGGCCCAGTGCCAGACCCAGCAGGGCCCAACCAAAGGCACCCTGGGAAGCCAGCTGGTCAGTCCCTTGCCTCCACAATTTCCTCCTGGGGTCAGTGGACCCTGGGGAAGTGCCTCACCTAACTCCAGCCTGTAATCCCAGCACTTTCTGAGACTGAGGCAGGTGGATCACCTGAGGTCAAGAGTTCAAGACCAGCCTGGCCAGCATGGTGAAACCCTGTCTCCACTAAAACTACAAAAATCAGCTGGGTGTGGTGACACATGCCTGTAATCCCAGCTACTTGGGAGGCTGAGGCAGGAGAATAGCTTGAACCCAGGAGATGGAGGTTGCAGTGAGTTGAGATCACATACTGCACTCCAGCCTGGGCAACAGAGCGAGATTCTGTCTTAAAACAAAAAAACAGACTACTGGAAAAAGACCTCCTGGGTTAAGGCCATATTTAAGCAGGACTACTAACCTTCCTACTATAAAAATCAAAGACCAAGTTTTAAAAAATTATATACTGGGCATATCCTCCACCCTGTCATCCCTTAGGTTAAAAAAACTTCTAACTCGAACCCTGCCTCTTGAGTTCACAGTTCACCACTTCCAGGCTGGCAACTCAGTGCTAATTAAAACCTGGAAAGAAGACATGCTCCACCCAAGCTGGGAAAGTCCGTATCAAGTGCTCCTAATCACTAAAACAGCCATATAAACAGCTGAACCGGGGTAAGCACATTACACTCGGGTCAAGAGACTGGTAAAAGAACCCCTGAAAGAAAGGGAAGAGTGAATAGGGAGTGTATAAATCACGTAAGAAACCCTTAAAGCTAACTCTAAGGAAAACCTAAAGGAAGCTATGAGCAGGCTCCGTCATTGGGGGTGGATACGGTTAGGATTAATCCTAACACAAGGGGTGAAAGGAAACCCTATTGGATAGGGCCCAGTACTAGGGGTGGAAAGTAGGAAATATCTAATCAAACTAATAGTCAACATAACTAAAACCTCCACCCCCACCCCCCAAACTATAAAATTTAATGCCTGCCAAGTCTTACCTTGCGAGAATTTACGGAACCAAAGGCAGTTGTCACAAGCAGACAAATATCTATGTCCTAAAACAGACCGTTATTGGGCCCTCTCAAAAAAATCTCTGTGCTAGCTGGAATCAGGTCTGGTGGACCACACAATATCAAGGCCAGCTGAGTCATTCTTCTGAAAACCAACCGTTAAAAAATAAAATATAAGGGCCCCATGCTACCTAACTGTAAAAATTTTAAATGCAATCCTATATTAATTACCATAAACAACCCAGCTACTCTAGACCAGGAACCCTGGAGGTATACATTAGGAATAATTATCTCGGAAAGGGATTCCGTGGGACAGTTAGCTCTTAGGCAAATCACCAATTCCACCCCAAGCCCACCCAGAATTACTAGAACTCCTGGTCTTACTACTTCCTTTAACCCACCAGACAATGACCCTTAAGACACTAACTTTAAGGCAAACTAAAAATTAAAAATATGGGGATGTAACTGCCTGGGTTGAATGGGTCAAATTTTCAGTACTAGCTCTTAATAGAAGCAACAGTTACGCATGCTCTGCTGGGCGGCCTCAAGCACTGGTAGTTGCGTTTCCCCTAAAATGGGATACCAATCCCAGAGGAATGCATTGCATGTTGTCTCTATATCAGGACAGGGATGCATAGGGAAATGAGACTTGCAAAAGTTTATTATTGCTCTTTCCCACCTTGCAAAGGTCAAATCCTAGAGCGATCCCTTCTTTCTCCATAGGGAATATAAACCACTCCTCTTGCCTCTCTAGACAGGGGACAGAGTTCAGTAAGCCCATGGGAAAACTCTCAACTTGTACCCACATCCTAAACGTTACTGGTAAGTCAAACAAAGGCAACTACTCAGCTCTTCATATACCCCAGGCTAATGTCTGGTGGTATTATGGGAAAGGGAACCTCCGTAACCTGTTACCGTCCAACTGGACTGGGACTTGTGCCTTAGTTCATTTGGCCACTCCATTCACCTTGGCATTCCAGAAGATCTCCAAGAATCCACATGGCCACTGAAGTTGGAGAAATCTAACAAATTCTTTTAATTCTAACATTTATATTAACTCAATAGAAGTCCCTAAAGGAGGACCTAATAAATTTAAGAACTAAAGGACACAAAAATAAATGCAGAAATGGAACAAATAGTAGTAGAAAGAAAAAAAGGAGAGAATTGAAGGAAATAACGTATACCATGGTTCATTTCCAAAACAAAGTGCCCTGAATCGGCTTAGGTCAGCAAACCACAGAAAAAACAGGATATACTAGGCCCCTGTTTGGATAGCTGATGCCTGCTTGTTGGCCTCCCACTTCCTCCACCACTTAGTTTCTCTCACCCGAACCAAAGAATTTGAGTCTAAAATAAAAGTTTATTAGTCTGCAAAATAGCTCACTTTGTTTGTTCTTATCAGCCTGCCCAGCAACTTAGGTCATAAGTCAAATACTTGAAAAGCCCCTGAGCTAACTAGGATTGCAGTGCATTGTGGGCTGCAACAAAATGCAGCAAGACAACCCTAAAAACACACCTAAAGCCCTGCCTAACAATCAATAGGTGATGGGACCTACAACACTCAGCCTATAAGGAACCGGGGGAGAGTCCTGCACACTAAGGGATAAATTGCTTGTTAAAACCATGCTGGGTGTGCCTGCATGCCAGACACTCGATCTTGCAAGACTGTCATTAAAAGTCTCGCTTTCGCTATTGTCCAGGTCTGAGTCCATTCTGTGGGTTTGGATGGACAGAGGACATTTTATTTTACAATGTAAAGAAGATGAAGGAGTAGAAATACAGTAGCTCTTTCCTACTCTGTGACTCCAGAGAAGTGTCTTAACTATAGTCTTCACCTAAAAATAAATCTACTCACCTTGGAAAGAGAGAAGACAATTCAAGATTATGTACAGCACTTGTTTACAGCATTTAAGTATTTAATAAAATAAGAATTACAGACCTGACTTGTTGGCTACAATGCTATGCCACTCCTTTTGAAATTAAAGGTGCTATCACTAGTTCCAAGATGTATCTATGATCGTGACTTCAACAGCTGCTGCAAGAGGTCATTACATGCTATGTACATCTGATGCCTGTGCTTTCCTTTATAATCACAACAGATACTTTTCAAGTTTATTGTTGAATGACTATTTCAAAGGTTTAGACTTTACCTGAGTTCAAGAATTCCCTACTTCAAGATTCTGTGTTCTCTGTAGCATCCTTAATTCTGGCAACCAGATTCAAGGAACAGAGTAAATGGATAGGACAGTATCTTACATAGCAGTTGCCAGAGCTTTGAACAGATGACTACGGTACAGGAAAAGTTCAAGGAAAATCAGTATCCTACCTACAGTCACGGTGCTGCTGAAGAGAAAAGATGAGAAGGAAAGAAAAATGATTAAGGGCATTGATAAAACTGGTTCTTCATGGGAACTCATTCTTTGCCCTAGGTGCTTTATGAACATTCTCCCATTTAATGCCCCCGATTACAGTGTACTCCACTGGCCTTTCTGGTTACAGGGCATCCAAGGCAGTCTGCATACTGTGCTAACAGGCCCCACCCTTTCCGTAGGCAAGCAGAAGACACTGAGTCCATTTTGCTGACAAAATCACTAGTTTTCTTTAGCAGGGAACAATACCATCTATTACCTTAGGTGAAAACCTGGAAGAACTTCATTGACAATGCTAACAGGTGTGTATAAGGGAGTGACATGACCACTTTCTGGCTTCATATGCAAGGTCAATGAAGCTCCAATTCCCTAACAGTGCTGCCAGGTGCAAGCACACAATTGTTCCTCAGCACTACCATTATGGTTTACTGCTTATGGTTTCCATTTCTTGGTTTGGCACTTTCTATGTAACCTGGATTTCTCAAAACACAGAAATCTATCTTTTGCTATATTTCCTCAGTTGGTTATCAATTAATTTTATAAGAAAGGCCGCACAGGACCCGTTTATCTGTGCTTGTTTCATACACACACAAACACACATAAATAGGAAGAAAACTTTATTTAAAAAGCTCTGTTGGTTCAGAGATTTCATAAAATTCTAATTAAGAATCCTTACAGTTTCTAACAACTCTTAGTATGCTGGCAATCTAGCACAGAGTCTTCGGGTTTGGACTCTACCGTCAGAGAGTGCTGGGTTAGAATCCTAGGCTTCACCACCTTCTAGATGACTGACCATAGTATCCTCATTTGTAAAACAGGCATAATAATACTGCCAACCTCGTAAAAATGATATGGCAGTGCATGATGGTGCACTGAAACCAGGCAAAACAGGTACAAGAAGAAATATTTATTAAACACATTTCCCTTAGCTTTCATGAGGATACTTTAACATGTTTAATCACAATCTGGAAAAGGGCATGGCAGCATACAAATTTTACAGATGAGGAAACCTGGCTCTGATACTGATAGGGACAGGAGGCACAGAAATTCTGGGAAGAGGGTGGGTCCCCCAGTAAGGGCCCCACCCTCAAGCGTGAAACCATGGACCAAAGTGAGAACACACATTCCTGTTTTCCTGCTCGAATGTTGCCTTTTCCAGAATCACCCTTGGCCTGCCCCACCCCCCCATCCAGTGCCCATAAAAACCTCACCCAGCAGAGAGAGGAGGAGAAGTAGCAAGACGAAGGAGACTACGGTTGGACATTGGAGAGAGGCAGCTTGACTTCAGAGGGATGGCTTGACAGCATTGCTTTGGAGAGGAATCTGGCCAGGGATGGCCAGACTCCAGGGGAAGATTGTCTTCCCACACCATTCCCTTTTCAGCTCCCCTTCCTTGAGAGCCACTTTCATCAACAATAAAATCTCCTGCATTTAACATCTCCAATATGTTCATGAGACCTCATTCCACCTGGATGTCGGACAAGAATTCACTCAGGTGAAGGTGCAAAAGTCTGGCACACTGACCCTCCACTGAGTTGCTAACACGTAAGCCATCAGCAGACGGCAAAGCTAAAAAAGCACTGACTGTAACACTCTTTCTGGGCTTCAGGGGTCATAGGCACCCCCTAGACGCTGCTGCTGGGCTGCACAGAGTTTTGCTCCCGTCAGTGCCCAAAAGCCCTCAACCCAGCTTCTGCACTCACTCACCTGTGTTCCCCACCTCCTGTGAGGGGTGGAAAGTAGCAGGACCAAGCAAATGGAGTCTGTCCCTGCTGGCACAGAAACGGCCGGCTAGTCCTAGCACCTGTGCACTACAGTTACCGCCCATGAAGGTGTCAGGGAAAATTTCCTGCTTCCATATGAATTTGTCTAAGGTTCAAGAATGTCAAAGGCTGAAGAAGTCAAAAAGGAGGAAAAAAAAAAAAAAAAAACCCAAGAAGAGAACATTGCATCAGGTAATAATTAGAAGTGAATATCTCAAAAAAGACATTTATGCAGCCAACAAGCATATGAAAAAATGCTCATCATCACTGGTCATTAGAGAAACACAAATCAAAACCATAATGAGATACCATTTCACGCCAGTCAGAATGGCAATCATTAAAAAGTCAGGAAAAAACAGATCCTGGAGAGGTTGTGGAAAAATAGGAACGCTTTTACACTGTTGGTGGGACTGTAAACTAGTTCAACCATTGTGGAAGACAGTGTGGTGATTCTTCAAGGATCTAGAACTAGAAATACCATTTGACCCAGCAATCCCATTACTGGGTATATACCCAAAGGATTATAAATCATTCTACGAGAAAGACACACGCACACGTATGTTTATTGCAGCACTATGCAAAATAGCAAAGACTTGGAACCAATCCAAATGTCCATCAATGACAGACTGGATTAAGAAAATGTGGCACATATACATCATGGAATACTATGCAGTCATAAAAAAGGATAAGTTCATGTCTTTTGCAAGGACATGGGTGAAGCTGGAAACCATCATTCTCAGCAAACTATCACAAGATCAGAAAACCAAACACCATATGTTCTCACTCATAAGTGGGAGTTGAACAATAAGATCACATGGACACAGGGAGGGGAACATCACACACTGAGACCTGTCGGGAGTTGGGGGTTAGGGGAGGGATAACATTAGGAGAAATACCTAATGTACGTGACAGCCTGATGGGTGCAGCAAACCACCAGGGCACATGTATACCTATGTAATAAAACTGCATGTTCCACACATGTAACCCAGAACTTAAAGTATAATAAAAAAATAAATAAGAGACAGGGTCTTGCTATGTTGCCCAGGCTGGCCTCAAACTCCAGGGCTCAAGGGATCCTCCCACCTCAGCCTCCTGAGTATATGGTACTACATGCATGCCACCATGCCCTATTAAGTAACTCCTTTTTTTCACCACTATTTCCTTAGCTCCAAGAACAATACCTGATAAGTGGTAGTCACTCAAATATTGCTGAGTCAGGATGGTAGGCGTGAAGAAAAACAGAGTCAAGGAAAGGCTTTTTGATTTGTTTACAAAAGCTTTCTGAAAATAATGGTAGAAGAAAATGTGCCAATAACCCAAGAAGGCAAAATTGAAGAAACTGAAAGAGGGAGAAAATTAATATAATTAGTTCTTAGAGGAGGCAGGAAAGGATAGAATGAGAGCACGGAAAGGGCTATTGCCCTTGGCAAGGAAGTGAGGAACATGTTAGAGAAAATCAAAGAAGGGAAGATGAAGAAAGCTAAAGGAGCTCATGTAATATACCTTCAGTTGTTAAAAAGAGAACACAGAAGATGGCCGAATAGGAACAGCTCCAGTCTACAGCTCCCAGAGTGAGCAATGTGGAAGACGGGTGATTTCTGTATTTCCAACTGAGGTACCGCGTTCATCTCACTGGGGCTTGTCAGACAGTGGGTGCAGTCCATAGAGTATGAGCCGAAGCAGGGCGGTGGATTGCCTCACCCGAGAAGCAAAAGGGGTCGGGGAATTCCCTTTCCTGGCCAAGGGAAACCGTGACAGATGGTACCTGGAAAATCAGGACACTCCCACCCTAATACTGCACTTTTCCAACGGTCTTAGCAAACGGCACACCAGGAGATTATATCCTGCACCTGGCTCAGAGGGTCCCATGCCCACAGAGCCTCACTCACTGCTAGCACAGCAGTCTGAGATCAAACTACAAGGAGGCAGCGAGGCTGGGGAAGGGACGTCGGCCATTGCTGATGCTTGAGTACGTAAACAAAGCAGCAGGGAAGCTCGAACTGGGTGGAGCCCACTGCAGATCAAGGACGCCTGCCTGCCTCTGTAGACTCCACCTCTGGGGTCAGGGCTTAGCAAACTGGATAAAGAGTCAAGACTCATCAGTGTGCTGTATTCAGGAGACCCATCTCATGTGGAGAGACACACACAGGCTCAAAATAAAGGGATGGAGGAAGATCTACCAAGCAAATGGAAAACAAAAAAAAGCAGGGGTTGCAATCCTAGTCTCTGATAAAACAGACTTTTAACCAACAAAGATCAAAAGAGACAAAGAAGGCCATTACATAATGGTAAAGGGATCAATTCAACAAGAAGAGCTAACTATCCTAAATATATATGCACCCAATACAGGAGCACCCAGATTAATAAAGCAAGTCCTTAGAGACCTGCAAAGAGACTCAGACTCCCACACAATAATAATGGGAGACTTCAACACCACACTGTCAACATTAGGCAGATGAACGAGACAGATAACAAGGATATCAAGGAATTGAACTCAGCTCTGCACCAAGTGGACCTAACAGACATCTACAGAACTCTCTACCCCAAATCAACAGAATATACATTCTTCTCAGCACCACATCACAGTTATTCCAAAATTGACCACATAGTTGCACTCCTCAGCAAATGTAAAAGAACAGAAATTGTAACAGTCTCTCAGACCACAGTGCAATCAAACTAGAACTCAGGATTAAGAAACTCACTCAAAATCGCTCAACTACTTGGAAACAGAACAACCTGCTCCTGAATGACTACCAGGTACATAACGAAAAGAAGGCAGAAATAAAGATGTTCTTTGAAACCAGTGAGAATAAAGACACAACATACCAGAATCTCTGGGACACATTTAAAGCAGTGTGTAGAGGGAAATTTATAGAACTAAATGCCCACAAGAGAAAGAAGGAAAGATCCAAAATCGACACCCTAACATCACAATTAAAAGAACCAGAGAAGCAAGAATAAACACATTCAAAAGCTAGCAGAAGGCAAGAAATAACTAAGATCAGAGCAGAACTGAAGGAGATAGAGACACAAAAAACCCTTCAAAAAATCAATGAATCCAGGACCTGGTTTTTTGAAAAGATCAACAAAATTGACAGACCACTAGCAAGACTAATAAAGAAGAAAAGATTAAAGAATCAAATAGACGCAATAAAAAATGATAAAGGGGATATCACCACCGATCCCACAGAAATACAAACTACCATCAGAGAATACTATAAACACCTCTACACAAATAATCTAGAAAATCTAGAAGAAATGGATAAATTCCTGGACACATATACCCTCCCAAGACTAAACCAGGAAGAAGTTAAGTCCCTGAATAGACCAATAACAGGCTCTGAAATTGAGGCAATAATTAATAGCCCACCAACCGAAAAAACTCCAGGACCAGACGGATTCATAGCCGAATTCTACCAGAGGTACAAAGAGGAGCTGGTACCATTCCTTCTGAAACGATTCCAATCAACAGAAAAAGATGGAATCCTCCCTAACTCATTTTATGAGGCCAGCATCATCCTGATACCAAAGCCTGGTAGAGACACCACAAAAAAAGGCAATTTTAGACCAATATCCCTGATGAACATTCATGCAAAAATCCTCAATAAAATACTGGCAAACTGAATCCAGCAGCACATCAAAAAGCTTATCCACCATGATCAAGTTGGCTTCATCCCTGGGATGCAAGGCTGGTTCAACATACACAAATCAATAAACGTAACAGACCCAAGGACAAAAACCACATGATTATCTAAATAGATGCAGAAAAGGGCTTCAACAAAATTCAACAGCCCTCCATGCAAAAAACTCTCAATAAACTAGGTATTGATGTGACGTATCTCAAAATAATCAGAGCTATTTATGACAAACCCACAGCCATTATCATACTGAATGGGCAAAAACTGGAAGCAATCCCTTATGTAAACTGGCACAAGACAGGGATGCCCTCTCTCACCACTCCTATTCAACATAGTGTTGGAAGTTCTGGCCAGAGCAATCAGGCAGGAGAAAGAAATAAAGGGTATTCAATTAGAAAAAGAGGAAGTCAGGCCGGGCGCGGTGGCTCATGCCTGTAATCCCAGCACTTTGGGAGGTCGAGGCGGGCAGATCACCTGAGGTCGGGAGTTCGAGACCAGCCTGACCAACATGGAGAAACACCATCTCTACTAAAAATACAAAATTAGCCAGGCATGGTGGCACATGCCTATAATCCCAGCTACTAGGGAGGCTGAGGAAGGAGAATCGCTTGAACCTGGGAGGTGGAGGTTGCGGTGAGCCGAGATCGTGCCACCGCACTCCAGCCTGGGCACTGGGCAACAAGAGTGAAACTCCGTCTCAAAAAAAAAAAAAAAAAAAAAAAAAAGAGGAAGTCAAATTGTCCCTGTTTGCAGATGACATGATTGTATATTTAGCAAACCCCATCATCTCAGCCCCAAATCTCCTTAAGCTGATAAGCAACTTCAGCAAAGTCTCCAGATACAAAAATCAATGTGCAAAAATCACACGCATTCCTATACACCATTAACAGACAAACAGAGGGTCAAATCATGAGTGAACTCCCATTCACAATAGCTTCAGAGAGAATAAAATACCTAAAATCCAACTTATAAGGGATGTGAAGGACCTCTTCAAGGAGAACTACAAACCACTGCTCAACGAAATAAAAGAGGATACAAACAAATGGAAGAACATTCCATGCTCATGGATGGGAAGAATCAATATCATGAAAATGGCCATACTGCCCAAGGTAATTTATAGATTCAATGCCATCCCCATCAAGCTACCAATGACTTTCTTCACAGAATTGGAAAAAACTACTTTAAAGTTCATACGGAACCAAAAAAGAGCCCATATTGCCAAGTCAATCCTAAGCCAAAAGAACAAAGCTGGAGGCATCACGCTACCTGACTTCAAACTATACTACAAGGCTACAGTAACCCAAACAGCATGGTACTGGTACCAAAACAGAGATATAGACCAATGGAACAGAACAGAGCTCTCAGAAATAATACCACACATCTACAACCTTGACAAACCTGACAAAAAGAAGAAATGGGGAAATGATTCCCTATTTAATAAATGGTGCTGGGAAAACTGGCTAGCCATATGTAGAAAGCTGAAACTGGATCCCTTCCTTACACCTTATACAAAAATTAATTCAAGATGGATTAAAGACTTAAATGTTAGACCTAAAACCATAAAAACCCTAGAAGAAAACCTACACAATACCATTCAGGACATAGGCATGGGCAAGGACTTCATGACTAAATCACCAAAAACAATGGCAACAAAAGCCAAAATTGACAAATGGGATCTAATTAAACAGCAAAAGAAACTACCATCAGAGTGAACAGGCAACCTACAGAATGGGAGAGAATTTTTACAATCTACCCATCTGACAAAGAGCTAATATCCAGAATCTACAAAGAACCTAAACAAATTTACAAGAAAAAAAATCAAACAACCCCATCAAAAAGTGGGCAAAGGATATGAACAGCCACTTCTCAAAAGAAGACATTTATGCAGCCAACAGACACTTGAAAAAATGCTCATCATCACTGGCCATCAGAGAAATGTAAATCAAAACCACAATGAGATACCAACTCACACCAGTTAGAACGACAATCATTAAAAAGTCAGGAAACGACAGGTGCTGAAGAGGAGGAGAAACAGGAACACTTTTACACTGTTTGTGGGACTGTAAACTAGTTCAACCATTGTGGAAGACAGTGTGGCAATTCCTCAAGGATCTAGAACTAGAAATACCATTTGACCCAGCCATCCCATTACCGAGTATCTACCCAAAGGAGTATAAATCATGCTGCCATAAAGACACATGCACACATATGTTTATTGTGGCACTATTCACAATAGCAAAGACTTGGAACCAACCCAAATGTCCAACAATGATAGACTGGATTAAGAAAATGTGGCACATATATACCATGGAATACTATTCAGCCATAAAAAAGGATGAGTTCATGTCCTTTGTAGTGACATGGATGAAGCTAGAAATCATCATTCTCAGCAAACTACCACAAGGACAGAAAACCAAATACCACATATTCTCACTCATAGGTGGGAACTGAACAATGAGAACATTTGGACACAGAGAGGGGAACACCACACACCGGGGACTGTTGTGGGGTGGGGGGAGTGGGGAGGGATAGCATTAGGAGATATACCTAATGTAAATGATGAGTTAATGGGTGCAGCACAGCAACATGGCACATATACAAAAGTAACAAAGCTACACGTTGTGCACATGTACCCTAGAACTTAAAGTATAATTTAAAAAAAAGAGAGAGAGAACACAGACTGTTCTAGAAAATTTGATAAATTATTGGGACTTGGATCTTTAGCTATGCCAGAAATGTGTATTGATATAATTTTGTACCCATACAACCTAGTGAACACATTTCTACTTCTTATGGAATACTGGTAAGTGGCTCAACCCATTTATCTGACCCTTTAAAGATTTGTTTAAAGATTAGGGGGAAGGAAAATCAGTTGTCTCCTATTGTCAAAGAGACAACTTCTTTTCTCCTTTATCAAACAATTCGTATTCTCATTTCAATTCAAAAATATTGCTGAGCACCTACAATGCACTACAGGGGAGACAATAACAAAGAGGACGTGATTCTTGCACTTAAAGAGCATTATCAGAACTATAATCACTGCCCTTTGGGTAACACCCCAAAGAACTCTTCTTATGACAAGTTTTATCGAGACATGGGAAATTTCTAACAAAAGGAAAACTCAGGATATTGCCTTTGCCACTCCCTTCAAAAGTCTCCCAGAACACCCAATAATATACAGTGTGACATGCCTACTGTATGGGGTATGCAAAGGTAGAGGCTATATCCTGAGATTTCCTATGTATCTCCTATTGGTTCTATTTCTCTGGAGAACCCTAATACAGAACTCTGTTTGGAATTCATGTATATTTAGGTCATTTTACTTTTAAAAAATGCATTAAAAACAGAACTGATATTGACTTCCATTAAGTACAGAGTAGAGACAATGAACAGCAAATGAGGGATTAAGAGCCTAATTAAAGAAAACAAATTGGCTTATCTCCTATCCAACTCAAAGGAATGCTTAAAGGTGTAGGAAGAATATACGTGGGTGTAATTTTGCTCTCCTCTGAATAAAGGCTGTAGCATATTTCCAATCTGCTAACATGCTGTGAGATAAACTTTCTAATCCTTCAATTCAGAAACCAAATTCACTATTTCTAAAAACTTTCTTTGAACTGCTAAAAATACCATCAAGAAAAAAGTGTAAGCAAGCCACAGATGGCAACCAATGAAGTAATATTCAATGTTCTTTCCACATTACAGAGGTCAGAGGGGAGGATAAAGCATTTGTTCATATTATAGTACAGAAATAATATGAATTGCAAATTTTTTTAAACACTTGCAAGGCACAAGAGAAATAAATCAGTGCAAAACAGGTCAAAACATACATTACCTGAAAGCATTTTCAGCAGAAACAATGTTTTCTACAAGGGCAAATAGTGCACAGAAAATAAAACTAAGAGACACTACTATTAGAAGCATCTTATATGGCTGGATTTTTTTTTTTTTAAGGAAAATCTAAAACAGTCTATCTAATCACTTTTTTAACAAGTCCGTAAAAACATAACAGTTAAATTGACAGGTAGCAAAAGTCCAAAATAATGAATTTCTATTCTGCATTATGGTTGGTTACTGTAGAGAGCTTGTAATGAAATATCTCATATATGCCTGCTCACAATCTTCTGAATACCTTCTCCACATTTTAATAGTTGCCTCTGTCGTAAGCTCCCCATTCTAATCAGTAAAATTAAAGGGTTTCTGTTTGGGTCCCCTACACTTTTGTAAGCTGTCTGTGCTGTCTGTGCCCCTTAAAAAAACATTTTCTGCTTAAGAGTACCTGGTGTGAACTCTCTTTTCTACAACTAAGAATTCTGACCAATAAAGAGGCTGAATATATAAAGATGGAAAAATAAAGTAAATGGGGATGGTGGGTGGAAGAGAGAGAGAAAAAAAACAGTAGTAGTAAAAAAGGAATCATTACAGGTACCACAGACATCAAAAGATATTACGAACAACATTTCCAATAAATCTGACAACTTAAATAAAAGTCACGTATTCTTTATTAAAGAAATATAATCTTGGCTCACGCCTGTAATCCCAGCACTTTGGGAGGCCAAGGCGGGCAGATCACAAGATCAGGAGTTCGAGACCAGCCTGGCCAATAAGGTGAAACCCCGTCTCTACTAAAAATACAAAAATTAGCTGGGTGTGGTGGCGCGTGCCTATATTCCCAGATACTAGGGAGGCTGAGGCAGAAGAATCGCTTGAACCCAGGAGGTGGAGGCTGCAGTGAGCCAAGATCGCGCCGCTGCACTCCAGCCTGGGCGAGACAGCAAGACTCAGTCTCAAAAAAAGAAATAAAATCTATAAATTACAAACCTTCTCACAAAGAAAACTTCAGTCCCAGATGGCTTTACTAATAAAATTTGTATTTTATATATAAACTTTTCCAGAGAACAGGGAAAACAGGAAACCTTTCCTACTTTGTTGTATGAGTCTAGCATAACCTTATTACTAAAACTTGACATGACAATTACAAGAAAAATTATAGACCAATCTCTCATAAACATAATGCAAAATCCTAAACATACTAGCAAATCAAATCCAACAATATGTAAAACACGTATCATGAAAAAATAAGGCTTCTTCCAGAAATACAAAATTAGTTCTTTCAAAAGCCATTGTCCCAGAAACAGACTCCCATCTATCTACAATGTCATTTGATTTTTGACAAAAGACACCAATGCAATCCAATGGGGAAGAAAGAAGTCTTTTCAACAAACTGTGCTGGAACAATTATATAATAATGTGGGAAAAAATTAACCTGGACTTCTATATTTTACACTATGCACAAAAAATTAATGTGAGATAGATCTAGACCTAAACAAAAAAGCAGTAACTAGAAATATTCCAGAAGAAAGCACAGGAAGATATTCTGCAAGTAGCTGAAGTTTTCTTAGGACACAGAAATCAATACCCATAAAAGAGAAAAAGATAAATCAGACTTCCTCAAAATTAAAAACATTTGATCATCAAAAATTACTGTAATTTACATTAATAAAGGGCAAAAATCATATGATCATCTCAATAGACGCAGCAAAATAAGCATGATAAAATCCAACACTCATTCAAAACAGTAATTACCGAAAAAGCTCTTTACCAACTAGGCATAGAATGAACTTCTTCACACTGATAAAGAATATCCACAGAAAACCTACAAAACTCAACATTTTTAATGTTCTTAAAAGCTTCCCCCTTAAG
Organism: Gorilla gorilla gorilla; assembly: GCF_029281585.2. NCBI lineage: Eukaryota > Metazoa > Chordata > Mammalia > Primates > Hominidae > Gorilla > Gorilla gorilla. The sequence goes on from NC_073235.2 coordinate 92,679,896, forward strand.
ACTGGGAATAAGACAAAGATAGCTATCATCACCTCTACTGAACATTTTGCTGGCAGTGCTAGCCAGTATAGGAAGCTGGTGAGAAGGGAGAAATAAAGGGGGTATGAGAGGGAGGAAGGACGGGAGAGAAGGAGAGGAGAAGAAGGAATAAAGGAAGAAGGAAATATGACATTATGTATACAAATGATGAAAATTCAACCTAATCTGCAAACCATAAATAACTCACTTAAAAAATGAGTTTAGCAAAATCATTAGGTATAAGGTCAAAACATAAAACTTAATTTCAGGGCAGCATGGTGGCTTACACATGTAATCCTAACACTATGGGAGGCCAAGGTGTGTGGATCACCTGAGGTCAAGAGTTCAAGACCAGACTGACCAACATGGTGAAACCCAGTCTACTAAAAACTACAAAAATTAGCTGGGCATGGTGGTGGGCGCCTGTAATCCCAGCTACTCGGGAGGCTGAGGCAGGAGAATCCTTTAAACCCAGGAGGTGGAGTTTGCAGTGAACTGAGACTGTGCCACTGCACTCCAGCCTGGGCAACAGAGCAAGACTCCATCTCAAAAAAGTTTTTTTTAATTTCAATTTTATTTCTATATATCAAAAGATAGAAAATTAAATTTTAAAATGACACCATTTAAACATACATCAAAAAACACCAAATATCTAGGGATAAATCCAATGAAATACATGCAAGCATAAGTCTTCCACAAAGAAGATTCAACACCTACTTCCCTTTTGGCAGTCTGGAATTGAGGTATGTGCTAAGCAGAGTGCCTACACTACCAGTCCCCAATAAAAGTCCTGTGCACCAAGTCTCTAATGCACTTCACAAGATCTCAACTAGTTGCTGGAGGTGCAAGTACCCACTGGAAGAGGACTCTTAGGCACTTACACCTGGTTTCCTCCAGACTCCACCGTCTGTGCTTTTCCCTTTGCTGATTCTGGTTTGTATTCTTTTGCTACAAGAGTACAACTATACGTTGGTGCAGAAGCAATTGTAGTTTTTGCCATTACTTTTATGACAAAAAACATAATAATAGAGGCTGGGCGTGGTGGCTCACGCCTGTAATCCCAGCACTTTGGGAGGCCGAGGCAGGTGAATCCTGAGGTCAGGAGATCGAGACCACCCTGGCTAACATGGTGAAAACCCATCTCTACTAAAAATACAAAAAATTAGCCAGGTGTGGTGGCGGGCGCCTGTAGTCCCAGCTACTCGGGAGGCTGAGGCAGGAGAATGGCGTGAACCCGGGTGGCGGAGCTTGCAGTGAGCCGAGATCATGCCACTGCACTCCAGCCTGGGTGACAGAGCAAGACTCCATCTCAAAAAAAATAAATAAATAACAAAAAACAAAATGTAATAATATATATATGCTGAGTCCTCTGAGTCCTTCTAGTGGGTTGCCAAACTCAGGAGTGATCTTGGGGACCCTTGACACAGAGGGCAATGAACCATTGCCTTTTAGCTTCCAATATTGTTGAGAAACCTGAAGCCTTCATATATAACATGTTTTATTCCTTAAAAACTTGGAGGAACAGTGATTTCTTAAACAGGATATAAAAGAACTATAAAGGAAAAAAGGATAAGCTGGATTACACTAAAATTAACATTTTCTGCTCATCATATGACACCACTGAGAGAGAAAAGGCAAGTCACAGAAAAGAAGATGATATGGTTTGGTTGTGGTCCCCACCCAAATCACATCTTAAATTCCCACGTGTTGTGAGACAGACCCAGTGAAAGGTAACTGAATCACATGGGCAGATCTTTCCCATGCTGTTCTCATGATAGTGAATAAGTCTCACAAGATCTGATGGTTTTATAAAAAGGAGTTTCCCTGCACAAGCTCTCTCTTCCACGTGACTTGCTCCTCCTTGCCTTCTGCCATAATTTTGAGGCCTCCCCAGCCTCACTGAAATATAAGTCCATTAAATCTCTTTCTTTTGTAAATTGCCTGGTCTGGGGTACGTCTTTATCAGCAGTGTGAAAAGAGATGAATACAGAGGATAATATATGCAATATGTATTATCAGACAAAGGATTTACATCCAGGAGGATTCCTACAAATTAATCATGAAGATTTAACAGGAACTTCATAAGAAAAACTACCCACATGGACGATAAATATATGAAATGGTGCTCAACTTCATTAATCAATATGGAAATGCAAATTAAAACCATAATGTCATGCTATTTTATATATCCCAGAAAGATTAAAATGAAAAAGACAATATCAAATGTTGGGCTGGGTATGGTGGGTCACACCTGTAATCCCAGCACTTTGGGAGGCCGAGGCAGGTGGATCACATGAGGTCAGGAGTCAAAGACCAGCCTGGCCAACATGGTGAAACCCCATCTCTACTAAAAATACAAAATTAGCCAGGAGTGGTGGCACATGCCTGTAATCCCAGATACTTGGGAGGCTGAGACAGGAGAATAGCTTAAACCTGGGAGGTGGAGCTTGGAGTGAGCTGAGATTGTGCCACTGTACTCCAGCCTGGGCAACAAGAGTGAAACTCCATCTCAAAAACACCACCACCAACAACAAAATGCGGGTGAGAATGAGGAGCAACTAGTACTTGAATGTAAACTGATACAACTATATTAGAAAATTATTTAACAGTAACTACTGAAGATGAATATACACCTACCTGATGATTTTATAGCACTACTTCTGGGTATATAACCCATAGAAATGTGTGTCTATGTTACCACAAGGCCAAAACTGTTTACAGCAGAATTATTTCTAACAGTAAAATCCTGCAAATAACTTCAAATGTCCAACAGTAGAAATGAATAAGTGAACTGCAATACATCAAACAATGGAGCATCTTAGAATGAACAAACTACTGTCATGTAAGTACAATCTGGATGAATCTCACAAACATAATGCTGAGCAAAAGAAACTAGACACAAAATGATACAATTTCATTTATATAAAATTCAAACAATCACACCTGTAATCCCAGCACTTTGGGAGGCCAAGGCGGGTGGATCAACTGAGGTCAGGAGTTCAAGACCAGCCTGACTAATATGGTGAAACCCCATCTCTACTAAAAAATATAAAAATTAGCAGGTATGGTGGCGGGCACCTGTAATCCCAGTTACTCAGGAGGCTGAGGCAGGAGAATTGCTTGAACTTGGGAGGTGGAGGTTGCAGTGAGCCAAGATCACTTCAGCCTGGGTGACAGAGCAAGACTCTAAAAAAAAAAAAAAAAAAACCTCAAACAAAACGTATGGTGTGAGAAGCCAGTATAATGGTTATGTATTCTGGAGAAGAGGTAGTGAGTGGGAGGGCACACAAGTAAGACATCTGGGGCACTCTGTAAATGTTTCTTTGTGGCAGACTGCCACAATTACTACTTGAGACCTTCACTACAACTGTTACTACTTGAGACTGTCATTACGAGACTGAATGAAGGGGGACGAACTAGAAATGAAAACTTAAGACAAAAGTAACTGTTTTAAAGGAAGGGGCCAGGGGAAGAAGAAGAGGGCTCCCTGCTTCTAGTGAGCAAAGGCAGTGCCTGAGCTTCTATAGCCCTTCCTATTTATTGGGTAACAAGAGCAAGGAGGAAGAGGTAATGATTGGTCAGCTGCTTAATTGATCACAGGTTCATATTATTACTAACAGGCTTCAGATGTACCGAATCTCAAGAAACATTGCACTTGGGGCATGACTGCCCTCAGCATTCCTTATGGGTGGCATACGCAGTTTGTCAGTTTGCCAACATTCTGCATTTATGAGAACAGTTTGTTGTTTACTCATATAGCCTCCAGTGGTAGGATACTGAGTTGATCACGACCCTCAATCTTTCAGCCTCCAACATTTCTCTTATTCATGTGTGAAAAAATATTGAGGTATAAATATATGATTTCTGTATTTTTCTGTATGTTACACTTTAAGAACATGAGTTCTTAAAATATGCATACTCAGAAAAAACTCACAGAATTCAAGCAGTTAAGTATAACATAAGGACCATTACAATCTGCCCCCAGTCATCTTTTTGGCCGTATTTCCTGGTATGTTACTCCTTGTTCCTTGCTCTGCACTTTCCAAACATTTGTCTAAGTATGTGGTATTCTCTGTGGAATACCCTTTGGCACCTGGCAACTCACATAGACTTTGCTTAGATTACACTTCCTCATGAGGCCTCTCAGAATCCCTCCATCGTTTTATGGACATCCATAATAATTTGTGCCTCTACTTTAGACGCACTTGCCACACTGCATTGTAATTGTTTATGTGTGTGTTCCACTAGATTGCAAACTCCCTGAGAACAGATACTGGACTGTCATTTTCATACTTCAGTGGCTGCTGTGGCACCACTCATTCATTCATCATACCTATCATATGAAATACTTTGTCAGAGGTGCCAGGAGATAAGGGTAAAGCAAGCTTCCAGGAGTTAATGGTGTGTGCTAGATATCACTCAATAAAGCAAAAGGTAAGAGGTTGAGAGAAAAAGACGTAACAGAATGAAGACAAGCAGACAGAGGTGCACACACCTTCATGGAGTAACTGCCATTTTAAGGTATTTTACAATATTGCCACTAAAGATCTGGAGCTGTGTTGTGTTGTTGTAAGGCTTAAATGGGAAATATCTCTTGGCATTTGTCCTCAGGGTTAAATGAAACTAAGCTGAAGGTAAAATTTAATTCACAAGTATTTTAATAATAAGTCACATCATCTGTTATATTGAAACCAAGTGACAAAAGCTCTATTATACTCTGTTAAATAGTCTTTAATTTTTTAAGCTAGTTTAAATCAAACATATTTAAGAGTTATGTTCTGCTTTGAACTGTAAATATTTTTCTAAGTAATCATCTTAAACCTTACAAACATATATCTATAAATCATTTCCAGAAGTGTTCCAACTGACAATAAACCAATACAAATATAAAATATTTAAAACAAGAACAAGTCAATGTCTATTTCATTGACTAGTGCAGTTTCACAGAAATATTTCTATTTTTTAGTATATTTTCACCAATCTGAAATGTCATATTACTATATAAAGACCAAAACAGACCTTCAAAACATGGCGCTAATATTCTTTTTCGTATCTACAATAAAAGGCTTAGAGCCAGTGCAAGAAGGCTGCCTTTTGCAACCTGATCTTAAGACTTTTCTGGTAATTTCTTAAAGGCATTAACAATTTATATAAAATGAAAAGATACTATCTAAAGATACAAGTACTACTATTTTATGTTTCCTAAATGCCAATGGTAGCATTTAAGGGTCGCTAAGGCCCATCAGTGAACTAGAAAACTGTTTTCTCTTCTGTCTACATAAACTGATGCATTTTCCCCTTTATCATACTCTTTCCCCAAAGCACAATGTATCCATCAACACTGGCATTAAATTGCTCTTATTAATAGCAATAAATGGTATACTATAATGGGTACATTCAGCAAATACAATGCATACATCTATAGGCCAAACTGTCAGTACGTCATTTTATTTTTTAAATAGTTCTACTGATGTTAAATTATATATAATAAAATTCACTTAAGTGCATAGTTCTATGAGTTTTGATAAGTGTATACAGTTGTATAATTAGCCCCACAATCCAGATATAGAACATTTCTAACACTCCAAAGAGTTCTCCTTACCCTCTGGCAACTGATCTGTTTTCTATTCAAATACTTTTATCTTTTCTAGAATTTCATAAAAATAAAGCCATATAATGAGTGGTCCTTTGCATCCACCATCTTTTGTTGACATACTGCTTCCAAGATTTATCATGCTGTGTGTAGCAGCAGCTCATTCCTTCTTAGAGAAGTAGTATTCCATTGTATAAATATATCACAATAAGCTTATTCAGTAATTAATATGCATTCAGCTGTTTCTAGATTTTGGCTATTATGAACAAAGTTCCAATGAACATGTAAATATAAGCATTTGTGTGGACTCGTGTTTACACTTTTTTGGATAAATCTCGCAGAGTGGGGCTGTTGGGTCTTGGTGAGTTTATGTTTAACTTTTGTAAGAAACTGCCAAACTGCATCCTTGCTGCAATGTGTAAGTTCTAGGTGCCCCACATTTATATATATATTTATATATACGTGTGCAGAACGTGCAGGTTTGTTACATAGGTATACACGTGCCATGGTGGTTTGCTGCACCCATTAACCCGTCATCTAGGTTTTAAGCCCCTCATGTATTAGGTATTTCTCCTAATGCTCTCCCCCTCCCTTTGCCCCCTACCCTGACGGGCCCCAGTGTGTGTTCCCCTCCCTGTGTCAATATGTTCTCACTGTTCAACTCCCACTTATGAGTGAGAATATGCGGTGTTTGGTTTTCTGTTCTTGTATTAGTCTGCCGAGAATGATGGTTTCCAGCTTCATCCATGTCCCTGCAAAGGACATGAACTCATTCTTTTTTTACAGCTGCATGGTATTCCATGGCGTATATATGCCACATTTTCTTTATCCAGTCTCTCATTGATGGGCATTTGGGTTGATTCCAAGTCTTTGCTATTGTAAATAGTGCTGCAATAAACATACATGTGCGTGTGTCTTTACAGTAGAATGATTTATAATCCTATGGGTATATACCCAGTAAAGGGATTGCTGGGTCATATGGTATTTCTGGTTCTAGATCCTTGAGGAATCGGCACATTGTCTTCCACAATGGTTGAACTAATTTACACTCCCACCAACAGTGTAAAAGTGTTCCTATTTCTCTGCATCCTTGCCAGTATCTGTTGTTTCCAGACTTTTTAATGATCTCCATTCTAACTGGTGTGAGATAGTTATCTCATTGTGGTTTTGATTTTGCATTTCTCTAATGATCAATGACAATAAACTTTTTTTCATATGTTTGTTGGCCGTGTAAATGTCTTTTGTTTGTTTTGAGATGGAGTCTTGCTCTTGTCACCCAGGCTGGAGGGCAGTAGGGTGATCTTGGCTCACTACAACCTCTGCCTCCCGGGTTCAAGCGATTTTCCTGCCTCAGCCTCCACAGTAGCTGGGATTATATATGCACTCTACCACACCTGGCTAATTCTTGTACTTTTAGTAGAGACATGGTTTCACCATATTAGTCAGGCTGGTCCTGAACTCCTGACCTCGTGATCCGCCCTCTGCAGCCCCCCAAAGTGCTGGGATTACAGGCGTGAGCCACCACGCCCGGCCACAAACGTCTTCTTTTGAGAAGTGTCTGTTCACATCCTTCACCCACTTTTTGATGGGGTTGTTTTTTTCTTGTAAATTTAAGTACCTTGTAGACTCTGGATATTAGACCTTTAGATGGATAGGTTGCAAAATTTTTCTCCCATTCTGTGAGTTGCCTGTTCACTCTGATGAGAATTTCTTCTGCTGTACAGAAGCTCTTTAGTTTAATTAGATCCTATTTCTCAATTCTGGCTTTTGTTGCAATTGCTTTCGGTGGTTTAGTCATGAAGTCTTTGCCCATGACTATGTCCTGAGTGGTATTGCCTATGTTCTCTTCTAGGGTTTTTATGGTTTTAGGTCTTATGTTTAAATCTAATCCATCTTGAATTAATTTTCACATAAAGTGTAAGGAAGGGGTCCAGTTTCAGTTTTCTGCATATGGCTAGCCAAGTTTCCCAACAACATTTATTAAATACGGAATCCTTTCCCCATTGATTGTTTTTGTCAGGTTTGTCAAAGATCAGATGGCTGTAGGTGTGTGGTGTTATTTCTGAGGCCTCTGTTCTGTTCCATTGGTCTATATATCTGTTTTGGTACCACTATACCATGCTGTTTTGGTTACTCTAGCCTTGTAGTATAATTTGAAGTCAGGTAGCATGATGCCTCCAACTTTGTTCTTTTTGCTTAGGATTCTCTAGAGTACACGGGCTCTATTTTGGTTCCACATGAAATTGTTTTTTCTAGATCTGTGAAAAAAGTCAATGGTAGCTTGATAGGAATAGCACTGAATCTAAAAATTACTTTGGGCAGTATGGCCATTTTCATGATATTGATTCTTCCTATCCATAAGCATAGAATGTTTATCCATCTGTGTCCTCTCTTACTTCCTTGAGCAGAGGTTTGTAGTTTTTTTTTTTTTTTTTTTTGAGACAGAGTTTCCCTCCTGTTGCCCAAGCTGGAGTGCAATGGTATGGTCTCAGGTCACTGCAACCTCCGCCTCCTGGGCTCAACTGATTCTCCTGCCTCAGCCTCCTGAGTAGCTGGGATTATAGCCATGTGCCACCACGCCCAGCTAATTTTTGTATTTTTAATAGAGACAGGGTTTCACCATGCTAGCCAGGCGGGTCTCGAACTCCTGACCTTGAGTGATCTGCCCGCTTCGGCCTCCCAAAGTGCTGGGATTTCAGGCATGAGCCACCGCACCTGGCCTTGAAATATTTTTTTATTGTTGCATCTCTGCCAGGTTTTGGTATCAGGATGAGGCTGGCCTCATAAAATGAGTTAGGGAGGAGTCCCTCTTTTTGTATTCTTTGGAATATTTTCAGAAGGAATGGCACTAGCTCCTCTTCATACCTCTGGCAGAATTTGGCTGTGAATCCATCTAGTCCTGGGCTTTTTTTGGTTGGTAGGCCATTAATTATTGCCTCAATTTCAGAACTTGTTATTGGTCTATTTAGGGATTTGACTTCTTCCTGGTTTAGTCCTGGGAAGGTGTATGTGTCCAGGAATTTATCCATTTCTTCTAGAGTTTCTAGTTTATTTGTGGAGAGGTGTTTACAGCATTCTCTGATGGTAGTTTGCATTTCTGTGGGATCGGTGGTGATATCCCCTTTATCAATTTTTACTGTGTCTATTTGAGTCTTCTCTCTTATTAGTCTGGCTAGTGGTCTATTTTGTTAACCTTTTCAAAAACCAGCTCCTGGATTCACTGATTTTTTTGAAGGGTTTTTTTTCTGTCTTTATCTCCTTCAGTTCTGCTTTGTTATTTCCTGACTTCTACTAGTTTTTGAATCTGTTTGCTCTTGCTTCTCTAGTTCTTTTAACTGTGATGTAAGGGTGTCGACTTTAGATCTTTTCCACTTTCTGATGTGGGCATTTAGTGCTATAAATTTCCCTCTAAACACTGCTTTAGCTGTGTTGTGATTCTGGTACATTGTGTCTTTGTTCTCATTGGTTTCAAATAACTTATTTCTGCCTTAATTTCGTTATTTACCCAGTAGTCATTCAGGAGCAAGTTGTTCACTTTCCATGTATTGTGTGGTTTTGAGTGAGTTTCTTAATCCTGAGTTCTAATTTGATTGCACTGTGGTCTGAGAGACTGTTATGATTTCCGTTCTTTTGCATTTGCTGAGGAGTGTTTTACTTCCAATTATGTGGTTGGTTTTAGAATAAGTGCTATGTGGTACTGAAAATAACGTATATTATGTTGATTTGGGGTAGAGAGTTCTACAGATGTCTATTAGGTCCACTTGGTCCAGAGCTGAGTTCAAGTCCTGAATATCCTTGTTAATTTTCTGTCTCATTGATCTAACATTGAAAGTAGGGTGTTCAAAGTCTCTCACTATTATTGTGTGGGAGTCTAAGCCTCTTTGAAGGTCTCTAAAAACTTGCTTTATGAATCTGGGTGCTCCTGTATTGGTGAATATATATTTAGGATAGTTAGCTTTTCTTGCTGCATTGATCCCTTTACCATTATGTAATGCCTTTGTCTTTTTTGATTGCTTTTGGTTTAAAGTCTGTTTTATCAGAGACTAGGATTGCAACCCCTGCTTTTTTGCTTTCCATTTGCTTGGTAAATATTCCTCCATCCCTTTATTTTGAACCTATATGTGTCTTCGCATGTGAGATGGGTCTCCTGAATACAGCACACCAATGGGTCTTGACTCTTTATCCAATTTGCTAGTCTGTGTCTTTTAATTGGTGCATTTAGCCCATTTACATTTAAGGTTAATATGGTTACATGTGAATTTGATCATGTCATCATGATGCTAGCTGGTTATTTTGCCCATTAGATGCAGTTTCTTCATAGTGTTGTTGGTCTTTATATTTTGGTATGTTTTTGCAGTGGCTGGTATCAGTCTTTCCTTTCCATATTTAGTGCTTCCTTCAGGAGCTATTGTAATACAGGCCTGGTAGTGACAAAATCCCTCAGCATTTGCTCATCTGGAAAGGATTTCCTTTCTCCTTCACTTATGAAGCTTAGTTTGGCTGGATATGAAATTCTGGGTTGAAAATTCTTTTCTTCAAGAATGTTGAATATTGGCCCCCACTCTCTTCTGGATTGTATGGTTTCTACACAGGGATCTGCTGTTAGTCTGATGGGCTTCCCTTTGTGGGTAACCCGACCTTTCTCTCTGGCTGTCCCTTAACATTTTTTCCTTCATTTCAACTTTGGAGAATCTGAAGATTATGTGTCTTGGGGTTGCTCTTCTCAAGGAGCATCTTTGCAGCGTTCTCTGTATTTCCTGAATTTGAATGTTGGCCGGTCTTGCTAGGTTGGGGAAGTTCTCCTGCACAATATCCTGAAGTGTGTTTTAACTTGACTCCATTCTCCCGTCACTTTCAGATACACCAATCAATCCTAGGTTTGGTCTTTTCACATAGTCCTATATTTCTTGGAGGCTTTGTTCATTCTTTTTCATTCTCATTTCTCTAATCTTGTCTTCACATTTTATTTAAGTTGATCTTCAATCTCTGATATCCTTTCTTCTGCTTGATTGATTCAGTTATTGATACTTGTTCTTCAAGAAGATTTATGTTCTTCTCTAAACTGGTTATTCTAGTTAGCAGTTCCTGTAACCTTTTATCAATGTTCTTAGCTTCCTTGCATTGGGTTAGACCATGCTCTTTCAGCTCAAAGGAGTTTGTTATTACCCACCTTATGAAGCCTACTTCTGTCAATTTGTCAAACTCATTTCCGTCCAGTTTTGTGCCCTTGCTGGAGAGGAGTTGTAATCATTTGGAGGAGAAGAGGCATTACGGTTTTTGGAATTTTCAGCATTGTTGCACTGGCTTTTCCTCATCTTCATGTGTTTATCTACCTTTGAGCTTTGATGCTGATGGCCTCTGAATGAGGTTTTTGTGTGGGTGTCCTTTTTGTTGACGTGAGGTGCTTGCTGAAGACAAAGGGAATACAGAATGGGTAGTAGGAGGAGGTAGTCATCAATACTAGCTACAACCATGTGATCAGCTGCAGAAATGGAGACTGTGATTGTCATAAGTATTTCCTCCATCTTTTGCTAAAAACATGTTTGTGCATGCATATACTTGTACTAAGAAAATATCTTTATTTCCTTTTCCTTTATCATGTGACATAAGATTTACTGACTTCATATTGGCATTTAAGTACTGCTAACTTTATGTAATGGTATTTGGGTTGGGAATTGGTACATTTCTGGTCGTACAAAGGGTAGTTGCATTATGTTAGGCATAAGACCTTATTATTGTCTTTATTTGAAGACTCAGGAGATGTGTATGGGTTCAAGTTGACAAGGGGTGGACTTGTGATGGTGAATACTGAGTGTCAACTTGACTGGACTGAAGGATACAAAGTATTGATCCTGGATGTGTCTGTGAGGGTGCTGCCAAAAGAGATTAACATTTGAGTCAGTGGGCTGGGCAAGGCAGATCCACCCTTAATCTGGTGGGCACAAACTAATCAGCTGCCAGAGAATATAAAGCAGGCAGAAAAACGTGAAAAGGAGAGACTGGCCTAGGCTCCCAGCCTGTATCTTTCTCCCATGCTGGACGCTTCCTGCCCTTGAACATCGGACCCCAAGTTCTTCAGTTTTGAGACTCAGACTGGTCCTCATTGCTCCTCAAGCTTGTAGACAGCCTACTGTGGGACCTTGTGATTGTGCAGGTTAATACTTAATAAACTCCCCTTTATATACATATCTCCTATTAGTTCTTTCCCTCTAGAGAACCCTGATACACCAACTTAAAGTATTCCTTGAATTATAAAATGACTATTGATGTAAACATTCCTGGAAGTTGTTAATAATAACAATCTACTTTTGTGAGTTAGGCAAATAAATGGCTGGTCTACCTGCTCTAATTTATGCCTATCCTTGAAAGTTAACAAAATTCTAATACTGTATAAGATCCCATGGGAGAAATTAACTTTGGATTTCCCCCTTAAGAATACAGTAAAAGGCCGGGTGTGGTGGCTCACGCCTATAATCCCAGCACTTTGGGAAGCTGAGGTGGGTGAATCACTTGAGCCCAGGAGGTTGAGACCAGTCTGGCCAACATGGTGAAACCTTGTCTCTACAAAAAAATACAAAAATTAGCCACCCGTGGTGGCACACGCCCGTAGTCCCAGCTACTCAGGAGGCTGAGGTGTGAGGATTGCTTGAGCCTGGGAGGCTAAGGCTGCAGTGAGTTGTGATTGCACCACTGTCCTCCAGCCTGGGGAACAGGGTAAGATTCTGTCTCAAAAAAACGAAAACAAAAAAAATACAGTGACAACAGAGGAAATGTTTTCACCTTTACAGGTAAGACTATCAAAATTTTTTCTCTATATGTTTCCTGACAACTGAAATGTTATGATTACATCTATAAATAGAAAAACATTATGGAATCATGATGTGGAGCCTAATATATATATATATATACACACACACATATATATATACGAAAAACGCTATCAGATGAAGACAAGCTAAAACACCTTTTAAGTATAAGGAAACATACCTTTTCTTTCCTTTGTCTAGAAGTCTGAAATACTCCAAGTCTCATAATCATACTAGAGGTCCACGAATGTCAATACCTGGTATGTACACATTTATACAAAAATGGCTCTTCTGCTGTTAACAGTTATGTGTCAAAAAGATCAAAGTGTACCTAACACAGAAATACTACATAAGACTCAGCTATGGCAAGAGATAGAGTCTCTTGCTTGTTTAAAAAAGATCACTTTTTAATTAAACCTCCTGTTTAGAAAGACCATATTAAGTAGAATTTATAGATCAATGTCCCAATTGCAATGTATCATAAGGTGACTAATCTCCAGTGACCCAGCCCTTCTAATTAAAATGTCCCTAAAACCTTCCTCCATAGGACAAGGAGGACTATTTGGAAATGAAGCATGCTTACTAAAGTCCTCTGTTACATTCAAAGGACATAAAACTAGATTGGCTTTGCCCTCAACGACCAGCAGGTAGACACGGCACTTGGATTTAGGTCAAGGTTAGTGGAACTGATTTCTGAAGCTCACCTAAATTTGGGAAAAAAGAAAACACAATGCATGGGCTATGTCACCACCAATGGAGCACTAATAGCCCCTTAGAGAGGCTTCCCTGTCACTGGACTTCACTATGTTCACTCAGGGCAGAAAGGATTCCAATATTACCTTCAATTGCTCTAGGGCAAAAGATGAACCATCTTGCTGTAAGTTTTCAATAATTTCTTCCACAGTATTGGCTGAAAAACAACTATAAAAAAAGGAAATGTGATTTCACCAATGTGTAAGTGATTTCCTGTTTCTAACATACGATGAATCTGAACATAGGCCTTCCCCCACCTCTATTTCAATAATGAAAAATTGTCTAACCTCTTTAACAGGACGTGAAAAGAAAGAGAGCACTGCTTCCCTGGGTAAGCATTTGCAGTCTACCTTCACTAACATAAAATAAAATCTAAATTTTATTTTTTCTTTTGCATTTTTGCATCTATTTCCATGTAAAGAAACAATTCAACAATGAAAAATCGATGCTTCTAAATTGTAGAGATGGTTGTCTTATTTTCTAATACTTTTCCTCCTCTTGTTTCCCAAAGCCAGTTTGTCAGTCTCTCAAATCATCACACAAAACCTTTTTTGCTGATCGGCTTGATAAGACCTTCAGAGAAGATGAATTTAAAAAGGTAAAAGTTAATTCAATTATTATTTTCTAGCTTCTCTTCTCCACTTAAAAAAAAAAGATATTTTGCACTAATATAAATTCAAATCACTGCACAAAATCTTTTTGCTGTTCAGCTTGGTAAGATCTTCAGAAAAGATGAATTTACAAAAATAAAAGTTAATTATTATTTTCTAGCTGCTCTTCCCCACTTTAAAAAAAAAAGGTATTTTGTACTAAGATGAATTCTCATGGTAGATTACTTAAATATAATGAATTTATTTCACCCAGAAAGAGAGAGAAAGAAGCTACTTTCAAAGGTAAGTGAAAAAAAACCCTATGCTGGCCAGGCATCACGCCTGTAATCCCAGCACTTTGTGAGGGCAAGGAGGGTGAATCACCTTAGGTCAGGAGTTGGAGACCAGCCTGGCCAACATGGCGAAACCCTGTCTCTACTAAAAATACAAAAGTTCGACAGGCATGGTAGCAGGTGCCTGTAGTCCCAGCTACTCAGAAGGCTGAAGCATAAGAATTGCTTGAACCCAGGAGGCAGAGACTGCAGTGAGCTGAGATTGCACCACTGCACTCCAGCCTGGGGGATAGAGCTAGACTCTGTCTCAAAAAAAAAAAAAAAAAGAAGGAAAGCTCTATACTTTCTGATCTCAGAATTCAGTGCACTATCAAACACAATGTAATTAAAATGGTAATTATAATGTTAGCAAATTCATTTTGACATAGTCTTTCTAAAGGAATATATAACTGAGATCTCTTTTTAGGTACCTGTTTATTTTGTCCATGTGTTTCTCAAGTATAAAAGACTTGTCTCGATCAATCTTAGACTGTTTGAAAAGAAAAATCTTTTAATAAATTTGAACACAATTTTTTAATCCTTAAAAATTCATATTTAATGATACACTTTGTGAAAGATTGTCACTTGTCACTTTCAGTCAAATTACATCTAACTGTCTCATAAATAACTACCGCTGTATGATCAAAATTCAGACAGCATGTAGAACTCTAGACTAGCTCTTAAAAGTATCAACAGCAAAAATGTTCTAGTATTTTTATTTACATGTAAAAATATATGTAACCACTATTACATTTGACACATTATCATTAAAATATATCTGTGAATATGTAAGGGACCTGAAAGGTCAACCTGCCCAAATTTCCATCCTAGCCAGAAATTCCCACCATATACCTGGTATGCCTGCAGCTGTGACCTTCAGGGAGAGAAAGCACCTCTCAAGGAGGAGTTCACAAATGCTGGAACAACTGAATAATTAGGTTTCTGTTGTTTTAATTCTGGAACAAAAACCAATGCTAGCATGTTTATAGTTCTAGTTAATCTCTTTCACCTTAACCACGTCCCACGTGACACAGTTTTGTGTCGCCTCATGATCCAGGTCCTTCTCATGGACAAGTTTCAGTTTATCAAGGTCATTCTTCAAGTACGGGACACGTATCTTAGCTGCAGGTGTGGCTGGATGGTAGCAAAGTATAAGAGGGTTCTGCAGGCCCTTGATTGCTTTGGATATACTTTTCTTAATTGGACTAACTCTGAGTTAGTGTTCAGACAGGCCTATGATTGCAGCTGATTCACACTAAGCTCCAATTAAATAAGACTTTTTTTTTTTTTTTTAAACCTGTGCCATTGTAGGCTGTGTTTCTCCTATTCTGTACTTATGAATTTAGCACTTTGGGTTAAAACACAAGATTCGCACTTATCTTTATTAAATTTCACATTATTACTATTGAGCAGATCACTCTAAACTCTAAGGGTTGTTTTTTCATCCATATTCTTTTTCCTAATTTAACTTGTTTTTCTTAGTTCTAAATCAACTTGATCAAAATGCTATCAGTGGTCACCAAATCACTTGAGAAAAATGCTGAATAAGTCTAAGATGACTTCCCTACAAACTAACTCCTATACATTTAGTAGAACTCTTTGATAAGCCCCTTCAACCACCGCAAAGCATAATTCATCCCATATTTACTCAATTCGACAACAGGAGACTATCAAATGCTCTGATAAAAACAAGTGAAATCCTCATGTGCTCTGTATTCATATTCTCTCCACCAAGTACTTGGTCGCCCTGCCAATCTGTACTCATGTTCTTCAGTTCTGGGTAATTTATTTGGTACTATTTCTCCAAATATTTCCTTCCCTCTATCTTCTTTACTATGAATTCCTAATGATTAGACTTTGGACCTCTTGGAATAATACCTCTAGTTTTCCATTCTCTCCCTTTTCTATTTCATTATCCTTTTCTGTTAGAGTTTTCCTCAACCACAGATTTTAATCTGTTCTGGGTTTTTTATTCCCAACTTTTATTATCATCTTTAAAATTTTACAGGCATAACCACTACCAAGGTCAGCCAGTAGCCATCAACATCTAGGCAAGGCCCTCCAGCAGCAAAACAATTATGACTCACCAAAAGCTCAGATGATCATTAGTATTTTTAGCTAAATTATTTTATAATTATAAATTAATAAGATACGTACTTGTGTTTAGAAATCATGCTCCTGCACACTTAATAGACTACAGTATAGTGTAAAATTTTTATGAGCACTGGAAAACCAAAACATTCATGTGACTAGCTTTATTGCCATGGTGTGGAACCAAATTCAGATTCTCTGAGGCATGCCTATATTATTCTTTGAATTACCTTTATAACATCTGTTGTTGTTTAACAGGCAAAATATTTTCCTCTTAAGTTAACAGTTATACACTGGTATTTGTCTAAGTTTCCTTCTTCTTGCATTAACTGTTTCCTTCCAGTGCCTTTGTTGTTTGTTTTGGCCTAGGAATATTTGTTTTTCTATGCAAAGCACTAAAATTAGGAAGCTTTGTGTCTAATGTCAGTTGCAAGTTATGGGATTCTCAATTGTGTTACATTATAAGATGATCAGGCAAGATGTGTTATTAAGGGGTCCATGAATTTCAATGTCTATGGGTTGTTTTTCTTCCAATGTATTGCTTAGGAGTGGGGTGGGATGCAGCGGTTCTGCAAGCCAACTAGGGAAAAGGGACAGAGGTCTTCCAACTTAGTATATCTCACCTCTCATCAGTACAGTACTTCACCAATCTCTACTGTCAGCTAGACCTGCCTGATTTGGTTTCTCTAAGGAGTAAGTCTCTACTCTTCTGCCAGGCTACTGGAAGATAGCTACTCTCAGTTGTACAAGAAGACTTGTGGAGGGGCCAGGTGCAGTGCTCATGGCTATAATCCCAGCACTTTGGGAAGCTGAGGAGGGTGGATCATTTGAGGTCACAAGTTCAAAACCAGCCTGGCCAACATGGTGAAACCCTCTCTCTACTAAAACACAAAAATTAGCTGGGCATGGTAGCACACGCCTGTAATCTCAGCTACTCGGGAGGCTGAGGCGCGAGAATCGCTTGAACCTGGAAGGCGGAGGTTGCCATGAGCCAAGATTGCGCCACTGCCCTCCAGCCTAGGTGACAGAGCGAGACTCTGCTTCAAAAAAAAAAAACTTACAATAAATCCTCCTGTTTTTCTGCCCCATTCTACACCCTAGTCTTCAGAGGGACCTAGTCCCTTTAGAAGGGTCTACAGCAAGAATCAGCTGACTTCTTATTGGCTTTCAGAGTTCTTTGGTTTAAGTTAGCAGCACTCATCCTGCTGATTTCAAGCTTCCAAAATACTAACATCTCATGTCTGCCACTGTCTCCTCTTCTGTTCTACTTGTCTTTGTGGGTTTATGCCTTTTCTTATTCACTTATTACAATTTTGAATGGTGTTTTAGGAGGCAGCATGTATTCAATCATGTTTAACTAGAAGTTATGGAGTGTTTTTAAAGATTCTTGGCTCTTATAAGAAAATTCAAGTCAGACAACATAAGTAAGGAATTAAAAATACATGCTGCAATATACTTTAATATAAATAAATGTCAAGAGTTTACATCTCCACAAATAGTGTTAACATTGAACACCATTTACAGAAATGCCAAAACCCTTGCAAAGAATGATCACAAGGCTATGCACTGAAGTTAACCAGCAGTGGGAAGACAGCTATGCAGCTGCACAGGAAAGAAGGCATCTTATTAGCTGGCTATACTAACAACTGTGAAGCACTGATTCTTCCTCCACGCTTTAAAGTAAATAAATCCTTCGTACATTTATTTATATTTACAAACTATAATATTCACCAACTGCCAGTTTTTTAATCACTTCCCCTCCCCATGAATTAAAACCTGAGGTTAGAATATTAACAAGATTACCTCTGTATGGTAATTTTCTAAGACAGATGCAATATTTTCTTTTGAAGGAGATTTCAAGGCTAACAAATCTTCCTCTAACATGGCCAACTAAAGGGGAGGCGGAAAAAAAGGAAAGATCTTAGGTCCAATAGAAACATAGAAAGCTTTATAAAAATCTCATCTTTTTTAGAATTCTTGACTTTAAATTATGAAGCTGTCTCTTCAGGTGAATCACTGAAAGAAATTTTGACTTAAGTTGAATGAACAGGTATTCCCACACAGCAAATGTAGCCTTCAAAGGAATGGATAAAGATGGAAGGAATTAAGAAGGAGAAATAGAGACTTTTGTTTCTCTCAGCCTATTGAGTACTTGGAACCAAAGACCTACATATAAATTTTATTTTATTTTTAATTAATTTTAACCAAAATTGCCACAAATTATTAGTGGCTACCACAATGCACAACACTATAATATAGCTTCACTTATTTATCCATCTAATCCCTCACTTAATCTACCCTACACTGAGCCAAACAGGACTTTTTACTGTTCCCAGAGCATAGCTAATGCTTTCTTGCCCCTGTGATTTCATTAAATGTTTCCTTTACCTGACAATACCTTTTCCTGATAATACTCACCTTAAGGCCGGCTGTACTGCAACCTTTATAAAAAAAGCTTCTAGTCCTTTCTTACAGGTAAGCTCTTCCTCCTTTCAATTCTTTGAGTATTTTCTTTGTATTGTTTTTACACTTACCATACTTTACCTCTGCCAGATAAGAGAGATAGTTATTTATCTTTTGTACCCACTTCTAATCGCATCCCCAAAGTATATTCCTCTTTTTCATATCCTCTACAGCCCTGAGAATGTCTGTCTACTCATTGCAGATACTAGTATTGAACACATTGACAAAGAAAGGGGTTATGCATCAGCTCTCTCGTATCCTAAATTCCACTGTAATCAAGGGTGTCCCTTCCAGACAGGATAATCGCATGCCCATGTTTCCTTCCTGTTATAGCTCAAGGGAAGCATGAGACTACTCAATGTGACTGAGGATGCCCACAACACAGAGAAAGATCTGAATCTTTGGCCAAACATGATAGAAAGGCCTTCATAACAGTGTACAGAGACAATCTTCAATTTTGTATGCTTCATACATTTTATAGAATCTGTAACAGTGTGAGAAACAAGACCAAAGCTCATCAACATAAAAATTTCCACAGCCAATTTATAAAGTTTATGAAGAGAATTCTATTAGTGACCAAACAGTACATTTTTATGCTATCCAGCTGTTTTACTTCAATGGCCAAAGAGGACGCGTGAGAATAAATCATCATCATTTGTAAAAAGTCCTTGGGGGACTCACATGATAGTCCAACTGTCAGTATAATCTCTGGCATCCTTACCCAAAACAGAAGAATGTTACAGATATGAGGATAAAAAGGGCCATCCTTTGTAACATAAAAGAGACTCTCAATGAAAAATCTGGTCACCTCTAAAAATATAAAACTGCATTAAAAGTATTAATAATAGTTAAATTTTGAGTGTTTACTATTTGTCAATTACTGGGCTAAGCATGTAACATAAATTTTCTAATTTAATTTTTATAGCTTTCCTTGCCATATCCTAAAACACCCTTCCCTTAAGATCTGATCAGCTATTCATCTGATGACCATGTGCTTCCTTGAAAGCTGACTTTACCCCACAGATCGAAGGACAGAGTGTGCATTACCTAGGATAGGCCAGTTGGTATATTCTACCTACTCATACGGTTCAGGAATGAGATAAGCCAGTCCAGTCAGAGTGAACCAAGCCAGGTGAAGCAAAATACATCCTAAGTCTCTTGCTGGGAATTCTGAGGCAAAACTACCTTGAATTGGGTCTTCTGTCACATGTAACACAACGAGTTTCAACTACTATGTAATAGTGTCATCTCCATTCTGCAGACGGGAAAATGGGGGGCAAAAGAGGCTAAGTTCCAGTTAAGACTTAAACTCAAACTGTCTATATATTCTTTTCCACTATGTTATCCTGTGCTGAGAAAATTGGCCACATTGTTTTAAAAAAAAAAAAAAAAAAAAGCAAAGATAAGTAACATGTGTTCCTTGTAACAGATGTGTTTTAGAAAAGTCAAATGCAATTACTTTCAATGCACTAGGGAAACTCATAACCAAAAGAAGCCTTCAAAATGTCCTCATAAAATAAAAGGCTATCTTTTTATATATAAATTTAGATTTGTACATATTAGACTTTCTTAAGGTAGGCATGATTTTTTTTTTAAGAGACTCTAATTGTTCACTTAAAAATACTCACTGAAGGTGCCAACCCTGAATCCAGGTATCATTATCTCCAGTTTGCATATGAGGAAACAGAATTAGAGAGCTTATGCACTTTCTCCAAGGTAACACAGCTATAAACTAACAGGTCCAGGATTCACACCACGATTTCACCCTGAATCCAGGGTGCCAACCCTGAATCCAGGTATCATTATCTCCAGTTTGCATATGAGGAAACAGAATTAGAGAGCTTATGCACTTTCTCCAAGGTAACACAGCTATAAACTAACAGGTCCAGGATTCACACCACGATTTCACCAGAAGTCTGTGGCTCTCAACCACCCATTGTACCTTCCCATGCACTATTTTGTGTTGTTATTCCAACAATACAAAATGCAAACATCTGAAAAAGTACCTTTTCAGAATCTACAAAGTGTGTAGCAATTCCTGCTCTGTACACATCTCTTCCTTTTAGTCTGAATCCTGTTAATGCAAGGAAGTAACCAAGTTTTCCTTGGAGTCGTGGCAAGAAATAACCTCCACCCACATCAGGGAACAGTCCTGTAATTAAATGTAACAAAAAGAGATAATGGTGATTCAAATGAAAAAGATAAATATAACCTCTTTGCCGTAGATCACACAAACCATTTCTCTCTGGAGCTTGAATATACATTACAAACATTATTAAACTAAGTACTATACACTGCAATCAATATCACAAAAGACTTGCTATAAACTGTGCTAACTTGGGTATTTTTCAAAACCTTCATGTCTCATTTCTATAGAAGTCAGTACAGTATTTGATGACACAATGTTTTGTATATTAGAAGTACTCAATGTTACCTAAATTTTCTTACCACTGATTTACTTTTGAAGAATCTCCAAAATAGGTAAAAATTTCAAAAAAAATTATTTCCAAATCAGCACAGGAAAAAAAAATACATAACCTATGGCCTATTATAGCAAAATTATTACCATTTAAATCATGTCCCAACCTTAGTCAATTATCTAATATTCAAGATGTTTAAATATTGATGCAATAATCACGAGTCCTACTAAATGAACAGGTTTATACCTAATAAAATCATTTGCATTTACCCTTTTCTTAACCATCAGTATTTAAAAATTATCTACGGGTAACAACTGAAAATAGCATATAAGGCTAGGCGCGGTGGCTCACGCCTGTAATCTCAGCACTTTGGGAGGCCAAGACAGGCAGATCACCTGAGGTCAGGAGTTCAAGACCAGCCTGGCCAACATAATGAAACCCCGTCTCTACTAAAATTACAAAAATTAGCCGGGCATGGTGGCACATGCCTGTAATCCCAGCTACTGGTGAGGCTGAGGCAGGAGAATCTCTTGAACCCGAGAGGCAGAGGTTGCAGTGAGCTAACGCCACTGCACTGCAGCCTGGGCAACAGAGCAAGACTCCATCTCAAATAAAAATAATAATAAAATAAAGAAAATGGCATACATACAAGTAATTACCAGCACACTCCTTTGGGTGTTTAAGATCTTAAACAACTGTGACCCTCTAGTTTTATAATTTATGTATCTGTTCTAAAGTTTCCTTTAATTATGTTGGGATAAAAATGCAAGCACTAAAATTCTCCCCAGTTCTACTTTACAAAAAGGTTCTAGACTTAAAAGAAAAAGCATCATGCTCCTGTAAACAGAAATATCTCTTAGTATCTCAAACTAGCTAGGTCTCATAACCTCCCCGTGCCATTCCCACAATCTTCCTCCAGCATCACCTACCTCAATAAAGGGTGCAAGTATCCAGCCCTGACACCTTCTCGCACCATCCCCTTAATCCCCATCAGTGACCACATCTTATTGATTTCCCCTCTGAACTGTTCTCCACACAATAGCCAAAGTGATCTTTTAAAAACACAAATCCTTACCAGAGTCTTGCATCCACTGCTTAAAACCCTCCCATGGCTGCCTATTTCTCCTGGATTAAAACGAACACCTTTATCAAAGTCTTCAAGGCCCCTTACCACTTTTTCCACTACATCCCTTACTACTCACTCCCTATACTCCAGCCACTCTGGTCTTCTTTCAGTTCCCTAACATTCTACACTCATTCCTGCCCCAGAGCCTCAGCAGCATGCTGCCCAAGTGGAAAAACCCTCCATCCTGACAACACGTTTTTCTCTTCCAGGGTACCACATTCTCTCTTTTCTCCCCCTTCCCCCAATTCTGCTTCTTTCCAGTCTCCCTCGCAGACACCACCTCCTCTGCTTGACCTCTTGCTCACTGTGCCTAAGCTCCATATTAGGCTACCTCCTCTTTCCTATATACACATTTTCCTTAACTCCTATGACTTTAAATAATATCTATATGCTGATTACTCCCTGCTATGGACTGCATTGTGTCCTTCCAAAAAGTCCTATG
This sequence comes from Gorilla gorilla gorilla, assembly GCF_029281585.2. Classification (NCBI taxonomy): domain Eukaryota; kingdom Metazoa; phylum Chordata; class Mammalia; order Primates; family Hominidae; genus Gorilla; species Gorilla gorilla. The sequence continues at coordinate 92,702,530 of NC_073235.2, forward strand.
TTGAAGCCCTAACCCTCGATGTAACTGCATTTGGAAGCAGGGCCTTTGAAGAGGTAATTAAGTTTAAGTGAGGTCATAAGGGTGGGGTCCTAATCCAACAGGACTTGTGTCCTTATAAGAGGAGGAAGAAACACAGGGATGCATGTGAACAGAGAAAAGGCCACATGAGGACAGAGCAAGAAGGCAGCAGTCTATTAGCCACAGAGAGAGGGCTCAAGAGAACCATCTGCTGACACCTTGATCTCAGCCTTTCAATCTCCAGAACTGTGAGAAAAAAAAATTTCTACTGTTTAAGCAACCAAGTTTGTGGTATTTTGTTATGCAGCCCTAAAAGTTTAATACACTGCGAAATCACTCATGCCTTCTCCCGTGAATACTGAACTCTTAGATCTGCCACCTAAACAGAACCACATGGATAATAAGTATCTCACATTTAACATGGCAAAAGTAGAACTACTGATTCACAAACCTCCAACTACACTGCTCCTTCCCTCATCAGCCTCATCCATCAAGTAGCACAAGTTAAATACCTTGGAGTTATTCCTGATTCATCATACCAGCAAGTCAGTTAAGCCCAAAACATGTTCCAAATCTATTCACTCTTTTCAACTCTATACCTCCAAACTACTCCAAAGCCAAAATCTCTCCAGACTGTGCTGTCCAACAGAACTTTCTACAATGATGAAATCTATAATTTCTGCTGTCCAATAAGACAGCCACTAGCCATATGTAGCTATTAAACACCTGAAATGTAGCTGGTGTGACTGAGGAACTGAATTTGTTTTCTTTAAATTTAATTAATTTATATTAAAATTTTAAAAGCCACTTGTGGCTAGTGGCTATACAGTATTGGACAGTGTAGCTCTAGACTAATGTAATAACCTATTATCCAATCTCACTGCTTCTACTCTGCTACCCCTACAATCCATTATCCTCAAAGCAGCCAGAATCATGGTACTAAAATATAAACATAAACTAGATTATGTCATTGCCTGCTTTATACTCTTCCACAACTTCCCATATTTAGGTTTAAATCTTAACTCTTCACCAGAAGCCCCCATGTACCCTTTTGAGAGCATGTTACATCACTCCTGCCCTCGATTCAGACACAGATTGCCTCTATTTGGTTCCTTTAACAGGCCAAGTTCATTCGTACCTAAGGGTCTTGAGCTAACTTTTCTTAATGCCACAATATTCTGCTCTCAGTTCTTCATGTAGCTGACTCTTGTTATTCACATCTCAGCTTAAAGGACAACTCCTCTGAGAGCATCTTTAATCATTCAATTTAAAGTAGCCATCTGGGAGACTTATACTTTGGACAAGATAGAGTAACAGGAACCAGACTTATCCCCCTACCTGAAACAACTATAAAAACAGACACAATATATGGATCAATAGTGTTTTCAACACACTGAACATCAAGCAATAAAGAAAAGTGGTCTCTGAATATCAGAAAACAAGCAAGGTAAATTCTAGAACAGCTCCAACTTCATGCCTTAAGTGAATTCCCAGGCCCAGCACAGTGCCTCATTTGAGAAGATGAAGCTGAGTCTAGGGAAACCAAGACAGCTAGAATTCCCACAACAGAGTACCAGAGCGGAGAGAGCTGCAGAGAGAAAGCTCTGGAGATCTGCAGGGTGTCTCTTTTAAGTACTTAGCTTAGGAATGGAGAGAGAGAAAGAGAGAGAGAGAGAGTGTGTGTGTGTGTGTCAAGAAACTACATGATTAGTCAGTTTTCACACTGCCCGAGACTGAGTAATTTATAAAGGAAAGAGGTTTAATTCACTCATAGTTCCAAATGGCTAAGGAGGCCTCAGGAAACTTACGATCACGGCAGAAGGCAAAGCAAGCTTGGACCTTCTCACATGGCAGCAGGAGAAAAAAGAGTGAGGAGCAAAGGGGGAAGAGCCCCTTATAAAACCATCAGCTCTTGTAAGAACTCACTATCATGAGAACAGCAAGGGAGACACTGCATCCATGATCCAATCACCTCCTACCAGATCTCTCCCTAGACACATGGGGATTAGGGGGATTACAATTCAAGATGAGATTTGGGTGAGGACACAACACCTAACCATATCACTACATGAGACTAAGGAAAGAATCACAGAAAATGATTATAGAGAACAGTACTGGGAACCCACACAGGACTAAAAACAGCATGTTCCCCACCACCTGGACTAGAAAAACTCATGATTGATGTCATGGGGCACTGTGCAGAACACAAAGCAAGATCTTGCCCCAGTAGTGGAAAATAATTAACCCTAGTTGGAGCATTGCTCCAATTCTGAAAAAAAAAAAAAAAAAAAAAAATTAATAATAAATCTTACAACACTTGAAAATATTAAGATATTTCCCAGGAATTTAAATTCATCTCAGAAGAAATCTCAAAAATACTTAAAAGAATACAAAAATATCCAGCACCCAACAAAGTAAAGTTTACAATATGTACAATTCAATAAAAAATTACCAGCTATCTAAAGATGCAGGAAAATACTAACCATAAAAAGGGGATTTAAAAAAATAAGAACCGACATAAATGTAAGAACCAGCAGACAAAAACATTAACACAGTTATCACAAACATAACCTATATATTCAAGAAGTTAGAGACACAGAAAATTTTTCTTTTTAGAAAAAGAACCAAATCATACTTCTAGAGATGAAAACTGAAATGAATGTATAAGCTGAAAAATACCTGGATGAGATTAAGGGCAGATTAGATCTTGTAGAAGAGAAGATTAATGAACTTAAGGACACAGGAACAGAAACTATCTAAAATGAAAGAGAGAAAAAAAATGTTTTTAATGAATGAAGCATAAGTGAGCCTTATAGAAGTATGACCAGAATTCCTGAAAACGGAATGGGTGGAAAAAAAGTATTTGTAGAAATAATGGCAGAAAATTTTCCAAATTTGACAGAAGTTATAAACCTAAGTAGCTCAATAACCACAAGCATTAGAAATATGAAGAGCACCAAAGCACATCATAATCAAATAGCTTGAAACATGTGATCAAGAGAAAATCTTAAGAGCAGCCAAAGAAAATAAAAAGACACAGGAACAAAAATAAGGAAGAGAGAAGACTTTCTGTAGGAAATTAAATGAGACGACAGTGTAGTAACATCTTTAAATTACTGAAATTAAAAACCAGAGTAGAATCGAATTCCATACCCACATCTCATACAAGTGAACTCAGGTTTCACCTGAGGAAATGAAAGAAGAGCAAACAAAATCTAAAATAAGCAGAAGAAAGGAGGAATGAATACTGGAGCAGAAATCAGCAAAATAAAAAATAAATGAAAACAAAAATCTGTTTAAGATCAATAAAATTAATAAACCTCTAACTAGATTGATCAGGAAAAAAAAAGAGAAGACACAATGACCAATATCAAGAATAAGAGAGCCAGAAATCACTAAGGAGTCTACAGATATTAAAAAGATAATACGGGAATATTATTGTCTTAGTCCATTTTGTGTTGCTATGACAGAATACCACAGACTGGGGTAATTTAGAAAAAAAATTATTTCTCACAGTTCTGGAGGCTGGGAAGTCCAATATCATGGTGCCAACATCACACGAGGGCCTTCTTGGTGCATCATCCCACGGCAAAAGGCAAGGGTGAGACAGGACAAGAGAGCAGAAGGAAAGGGGGCTGAAGTCATCCCTGTATCGGGAACTAACCTGCAAAAACTGGAAGAGCCCCCATGAACCACTCACCTCTTAGTGGTACCAACTCTCAACACTGCTGAGTTGGGAATTAAGTTTCCAACACGTGAACTTCAGGCGACACATACAAAAAAGCAATTATGAACAACTTTATGCTAACAAATTGACAAATTTCTTGAAAGGCCCTGATATGGTTTGGCTCTGTGTCCCCATTCAAATCTCATGTTGAATTGTAATCCCCAGTGTCGAATAAGGGGCCTGGTCCTGGAAGGTGATTGGGTCATGGGGGCAGATTTCCCCCTTGCTGTTCTCATAATAATGAGTGAGTTCTCATGATATCTGGTTGTTTTAAAGTGTGCAGTACTTCTCCCTTCACTCTCCTGCCAGCCACGTGAAGATGCACTTGCTTCCCCTTCATCTTTGGCCACGATTGTAAATTTCTGGAGACCTCCCCAATCATGCTTCCTGTACAGCCTGTGGAACTGTGAGCCAATTAAACCTCTTTTCTTCATAAATTACCCAGTCTCAGGTAGTTCTTTATAGCAATGTGAGAATGGACTAATACAGCAAACTTGTACCAGAGAAGTAGGGCATTGCTATAAAGATACCTGGAAATGTAGAAGTGACTTGGGAACTAGGCAACGAGCCGAGATTGGAATAGGTTGCCTCTTCACTCTGCTAATTGTTTTCTTTGCTGTGATTCTAGAAGCGTTTTACATAATGTAATTCTATTTGTCTATGCACAGACCTTGGGAGCCACCCCTTGCATCAGTGTAGCCTGGATGTTGGATGGATTCAACAACATTTGTATATACGACAACAATTGTATATTTTTGTTTTTGTTGCCTGAGCTTTTGGCGTCAAAGCCAAAAAATTATTGACCAGATTAATGTCACGTCATTTTCCCATATGTTTTCTTCTAGTGGTTTTGCAGTTTCAGGTTGTATGACTACATCTTTAATCCATTTGAGGTTTTTTTCTAAAATATAATATGAAGTATGGGTCTAATTTCATTTTTCTGCATATGGATATCCAGTTTTTCTGACATCATTTATTGAAGAGACTGTCCTTTCACCATTATGTATTCTTGGCATCTTTCTTGAAAATCACTTAACTGCAAATATATGGATTTGTCTCTGGGCTTGCTATTCTTTTCCAGTGGTCTACGTATTCATTTTTATTCCAGTACTATGCTGTTTTCATTACTAAAACTTTGCAATAGTGTTTGAAGTCAGTACAAAGCCTCTAGCTTTGTTCTTTTTGCTTAAGATTATCTTGGCTATTTGCAGTCTTCTTTGGTTCCATATGAATTTTAGAATTGTTTTTTCTATTTTTTTGAAAACTGACATTGGGATTTTGATAGGGATTACACTGAATCTGCAGATCACTTTGGGTAGTAAGAACATTTTAAAAATATTCTTCCAATCCATGAACATGTAATATCTTTTTATTTATTTGTGCCTTCTTCAATTTTTTTCATCAAAGTTTTGTAGTTTTCAGTATACAGATGTGTGTGTGTGTGTATGTGTGTGTGTCTGACTGACATGGTCTGGCTCTATTGCCCAGGCTACAGTGCAGTGGCATGATCTCAGCTCACTGCAGCCTCTACTTTCAGGGCTCAAGCCATCCTTTTATCTCCACCTCCTGAGCAGCTGGAACCACAGGCACACGCCACCACGTCCAGCTATCTTTTGTTATTTTTGTAGGGATGTCATTTCACCATACAGATTTTACCTACTTGGTTAAATTTATTTCTAAGTATTTTATTCTTTTTGATGCTTTTGTAAATGAAATTGTTTTCCAATTTTTCAAATAGTTTGTTGTTAGTGTATAGAAATGCTGATTTTTATGTGTTGATTTTATATCCTACAGCTTTACTGTATTTATTAGTTAAAACAGTTTTTTGTTGGAGCTGTTGGAGTTTTCCATATATATATAAGAGCATGTCATCAGCAGTGACAGTTTCACCTCTGCTTTTCCTGTTTGGATGCCTTTTATTTCTTTCTCTTGCCTAATTGCTCTGGAAAGGACTTTCAATACAGTATTGAACAGAAATGATGAGAGCAGGCATCATTGTCTTGTTCCTTATCTTAAATGAAAAATATATACCTTAACATCAAACTTAATTGGTAGAAGACTAAATGCTTTCCCCTAAAATCAGGAACAAGGAAAAAATGTCCACTCTCACCACTTCTATTCAACATTGTATTGGAAGTTCTATTCTACGCAATAGGGCAAGAGAAAGAAATAAAAGGTATCCAGATTAGAAAAAGGAAAGGAAAAAGTAAAACTGCTCTTACTTGTAAATGACATAATTGTCTCTTTAGGAATTCCAGTAAAGTAGAATCGAATTCTATTCAATTCTAAAGCAACTAAAACTAATAAGTGAGTTTAGCAAGTCTGCATGATAAAGGTAAATACAAAAATCAACTGTATTTCTTTAGACTGGTAACTAACAATTAGAACTGAAAGTTTTTTCAAAAATATCATTAATATGAAATACTTATGGATAAATATGACAAAAGATAAGACCTAAAAACTGAAAACTAAAAATCCATGCTGAGAGAAATTAAAGACCACTTACATAAATGAAGAATTATATCTTGCCCACAGGTCTGAAAAGACTCGATAGTGTTAAGATGTTAATTCTCTCTAAATTCATCTGCAGGCTTTTTTGTTGAAATCGACAAGTAACTCTAAAATACATATGGAAAGATAAAGAACCTATATAGCCAAAGCAACTTGGTAAGATACAAAGAACAAAGGTGGAACATTGTCACTACCTGATTTTAAGACTTACTATAAAGCAACACTAACCAAGACAACATGGTGTTGGCACCATGACTGACATCTATAGACAACTATAACAAAGCTACACAGGCAATTCAGTAACAAAACAATACCCTTTCAACAGTTGGTACTGGAATGATTGTATTTCCATATACAAAATAAACTGTGACTTATATAGGTGATCCACACCCCTCACCATATACAAAAATTAACTCAGAAGTGTCATATGATAGTTTTGATCACAACTCAAAACTGCACAGATCTAAAGGCAAAAATATATTCCCTTAATGATATTTTATCTATAGTGTTAATGTTTTATTTATAGTGTGTTAATGTCTCCTTTAATGTTCTCAGTTTTGTGTTTTCAGATACAATCATTGAGCTAATATAGACTTCAAAGTATCTTCCTATTTAATTTCTTTTTTAAAATCCTTTCATTGTTGCATCTCACACAAGAGTCCATCAATTCCTTCAACAACAGTAAACTCTGAAACATATCAAAAGAAGATGATGCTAAAAGTAATTATAAAAAAAATTCTGGTTGTTTACCTATTGCAGTTTCTGGCATAGCAAAAAGACACTTTTCTGTAGCCACTCGAAATTGCCCATGGACTGAGAGACCAACTCCCTAGAGAAAAAAGGCAAAAAAAGAGGCGGGGGGGATTTAAACATATTGTTAAAAAACAAGCAAATTCACACACTTACAAAATTACAAAGCAAGTAAATTATCTTTATACTCCACAGGAACTTGCTTCAGGGAATAGGTTGTCCCCACCTCTTTCAATTAACTTTGAATTCCACAAACAGCACATGACTATATTCCCCTTTATTAAACATTTACACATGAAGTCTGATCACACCCCCATCCTTGTCTGTCATTCTCTTCCTCCACAGAGACACATAGCTATTATCAATTTGGTAAGTAACCTACGATTTTTTTCCCTATGTATTTCTTATATATGAACAAATGTGTCTATTTATCTGATATATATTTTATATATAAGAATATATACAACTATACATATATAAAATTCACACTCTATTCCATGGCCTGCAAGGCTCTATATCACCTGGCCTAGCCGACCTCTTTGACTTTATCTCCCATCACTCTTCCCGCACTCGTTCCACTAGCCATGGGGGCTTCATGCCATTCCTCCAAAATTTTAAGCTTTTACAATTTCAATTAATCATAAAACTTCTAAGGTAAGAAGAAAAACTACTAGATAAGGCCACTGCCTGCTCAATCACTGCTTTTTCTCTAAGGGAATCTGCTCTGCCCAGAGACTCTTTTTTTCCTTTCCCCAGGAGGGGCTGAACTAGGGATTGGTGATGGACCCAAGGGCAGCCAATGGAGACTAACCAGAATTCAGAGGCCTGGGGAGCAAAGAGGCAGGGGTGAATTAGATAAGGTTCTTACTCTTAGTTACTTAAAACTAAAACACAGTGCACAGTTGTCAGTCGATGACAGGCAGTGAAGCTTAAAGGTCATCTGACATTTGAGCTAAAGATGACAATGATAGCCAGTAAAAGCTGGTTTTATATGCGGTAGAGACAAAAAAAAAAAAAAGAAAAGAAAAGAAAAGAAAAAAACCCTGAGAATGCTGCAGTCTGTACAAGACAGAAAACAAAACAAACACATAAAAAGAAGCAGAGATAGAAAAATAAACACACAACTTAAATTTGCCTCAAGCCCACACCTGCAGTCCAATTTTCAGGAACATAAGCAATGCCTAAGGTCCCTGAACTTGTCTAATAACTGCCCCATTCTCTTTTGTGGATCTTTTTGAGTGAGTCTCTGTTCTTTCCAATTAAAATGTCTCTTCACCACATTTTCAGTTAGAACTAGACCTAGATCCTTCCATCAGCATCACACAACATAAGTCTTTGGGCCCCCAGTATATATTCACTGCAATACTGTTCTGTGCTTTTCCTCCCAACACAACCTCCTAACACTGCTGTCCCTGACTAGCCATTCCCATCACATCTTCTGGAATCTTCATTCCTTTACAAAGGAACAACCTAACAGACCAAATTCTCTACAGAGGGCCCTCTCCACCTCCTGAACTCTATGGAAAAAGAAACTTAAAAACCCCATATTACTTCACATAGAAGCTACAGATCCATGCGGGGTAATTGATTCATTGATTCCATTTGTTATCTTATATTACATACTATGTTTTATTTTAGCATTGGCTGATAATAGTGAATTAAAGAAAAGACATCGATTTGAGTAAAAAGTTATTAATGAAAAACTATCAGAATAAGAGACCACTGACATAAGAATCATTAAGAGGCAATTTTAAAGCCTTTCAATAAAAATGAAGGTTCAGAATAGTCAAGCCACTTCACTTGAAGATACTAGGAATACGCTGAACCATTTTGAATGGGGTATAAAACCCTAATGGCAGATTCGTAACTAATTTTTCTATCTTACATCAAAGAATCTATTATAGGTTACTTGTAAGCAGCCCTCTTAACTTCTGAAATTTGATTTTACATTTTATTTAACCATTAATCTTAGCTGATACTCCTTTGCTAGACTAAAAAGGCTTCAAAGTCTTCAAGTTTTATTGTATTAGCTAATTTTATACAGATTCATTCTCCAAATATAATACTTTATTCCAATTCCAACTCTCCTCAAATCTCTCCCCCAAACCTACCAAACCCAGTAGTCAAATCTCATTTTTCACCAAGCTGAACACTAGCTAAATAGCTCAGTAATATTTGACAGTTGCTCATTCCTACTTTATGAAATGCTTTACTAGGCTTTGAGGCACCATACATTCCTGCTTTAAAATCTAACTCATTAGTTACTCTTTCATTTCTCCCTGATATCAAAGTGTTGACCTGCCACAATAATTAGATGTCATCCTTCTACTCCACTTCACTCTACCCCACTGTACTCTGTCCTGTCTACATGCATTCCCTAGGAGATCTCTTCCAGCCCTAGGATTTTAAGCACCACCTAAAACACTAATAAATTATTTCCCCATCCCTGATTTCTCTACTCAGCTATTTAATGTCTCATCTTGAATGTCTAATAAGTATCTCAACCTTCACACATCAAAAGTAAATCTCTTGATTTCTCCTTAAGTGTGCTCCTCTCTCTGTCTTCACCTCAGTAAACAGCACCACAATTCACCCAGCTGCTCAGGCCAAACATCTCAGCATTACCTTCTTTCCTTTCTACCCCACAATGTAATCTATGAACTATCCTGAGAGCTCTAACTTAAAAATATATCCTGGACTGGGCCACTTTTCACCATCTACACTATTACAACCCTACTTGAAGCCTTTATCCTCTCTTGCCCAGGCTGGTGCATCTTGCTTCTATTCTTGCCACAATCTATCATCTCTATACTAGTCAAAGCACGCTTATTAAAATGTAAAACATATCACGTCATTCTCCCGCCCAGAAGTCTCCAGTGACTTCCCTTCACACTAAAATATTATCATGGCTGATATGGTCCCATATGATCTGGTCCCCTTCTACCTTCCTGATTTTATAGTCTACCATTCCCCACTTTCTCACTTCCCCTCCAGTAAGCCACACAGGCTTTCTTTCTTTTTCCTTTCTTTTTTTTTTTTTTAAACTCTCTTGATGTATAATATCCACTTAAAGGTACACAAACAGTAACAAATAGTAAGTTCGCAAGCATATAGTTTCAATGAATTATCCCCAAATGAACACACCCATGTAACCAAAACCCAGATAAAAACTATCAGAAATTGTGCTATGCACTCTGTCAGTCACTACACCCTCCAACCCTCAAGTAGCTACTATCTTGACCTCTAACAAAGGATTAGAGTTTTTTCTGGTTTATCTAGATATAAATAGAATCACAGAATATATATTACTATCTTACTTCTTTCAGTCAACATTATGTTTGTGAGATTTTATGTTCTTGCATATAGCAGTAATTTGTTCTTTTTCATTGTATAGCACTGTATGAATAAACAATTTGTTAATCCATTCTAATATAAATGGCTATTTGGATTGTCTCCAGTTTTTGGCTATTTCAAGTAACAATTCAGTGGCCATTCTTCTGCATATGTTTTGGTGCAAAAGTGCACACATTTTGGTCAGATATATACCAGGGAGTAAAAGTGTCAGGTCAAAGGGTATTAATAAGCCAGGTACCAGTGGCTCACGTCATGCCTGTAATCCCAGCACTTTGGGAGGCCGAGGTGGGCGGGTCACCTGAGATCAGGAGTACGAGATCAGCCTAGCCAACACGGTGAAACCCTGTCTCTACTAAAACAACAAAAATTAGCCAGGCATGGTGTCATGCGCCTGTAATCCTAGCTACTCGGGAGGCTGAGGCAGGAGAATTGCTTGAACCTGGGACGTGGAGGTTGCAGTGAGTCAAGATTGTGCCACTGCACTCCAGCCTGGAGGACAGAGCAAGACTCCGTCTCAAAAAAAAAAAAAAAAAGTATTGACTCATTCAACTTTAAAATATATCAAAACAATTTTCCTAAGTGGTAGTACCAATTTCTGCTCCACTAGCTGTATATGAGTTTGCTGTTTCTACATCCTCACCAACACTTCAAGAGGTCTTTCACATTTTAGCCATTCTAATGACTATATGTTGGTATTTCACTGAAGTTTTAATTTGCATATCCTTGATGATTAATGCAGTTGAGAGCTTTTTCAGGTTTATTAGCTATCTTGGTATCCTCTTTGTGAAATGTCTGTTCTAATCTTTTGCTGTGAAACGTCTGTTCCAATCTTTTGCTCTTTTTTTTTTTTTTTTTTTACTGGATTTTTGAATTGGTAGAATTCTCTATATATTCTAGACAGGATTCCCTTATCAGATGTATACCAAATATGTTTTCAGTCTGTGGCTTGCCTTTTCACTGTTTCAAGGATGTCTTGGAATGAATAGAAGTTCTCATTCTTAACACATTACAATTTATTCATTTTGCTTATGGTACATTTAGTGTATTATTTAAGTAATCCCTCCCTAACCCCTGGGACTGAAATTTTCTTCGTAAAAAGGTTTTTAAAGACTTACTTTCATTAACAGTTATGGATTATAATTTGTCCATTTCATCAAAATTTTGAAATATATGACCATAAAGTTGTACATAACATCCTCTTGTAATCTTTTTAATGGCTATGGGTTTTATAGGGATGTGCTATTTTTCATTTCTGTATTTGTAACATACTTTGCTTTTATCTTTGTCTTTATCAACTTATCACTAAGGATTTATCAGTTTTAATAGTCTATAAAAATAATTTTCAGCTTTGATATTTACTGTTTATTGATTTTAAATCTTTTTTTTTTGTATTTTGATCATTTCATTGTGATGTCATATAAGGTTACTGCTTATGTTCCAAACATTTGGGATTTCCCTATTATCTTTCCATTACAGATTGCAACCTTAATTCCACTGGGGACAGATAATATATTCTGTAAGATTAATCCTTTAAAATATATTAAGACGAATTCCAAGGCCTATTTTGGCAAGTGTTTCATACACACATGAAATGAACGTGAATTCTGCAGTTACTGAGTGCATGTTCATTAGGTCAAGCTTATTAATTTTCATTCAAATAATGTGTGTGCATATAAAATATGTGCATGAAAATATACGTACTCAGTATGTCTCTGTTTTATCTGTTATTGAAAGAAATATGTTCGAATATTTCTTATGATTGTGGTTCTGTCTATTTCCCCTTTTAGAGCTTTCCACTTGTTTACAAGATTAGTCATTTTTACTTATTTATTTATTTTGAGCCAGAGTCTCACCCTGTCACCCAGGCTGGAGTGCAGTGGCGTGACCTTTACTCACTGCAACCTCGGTCTCCTGAGCTCGAGTGATTCTCCTGCCTCGGCCTCCGAAGTAGCTGGAACTACAGATGTGCACTGCCACACCCAGCTAATTTTGGTATTTTTAGTAGAGATGGGATTTCACCATGTTGGCCAGGCTGGTCTCAAACTCCAGGCCTCAGGTGATGCGCCCGCCTCGGCCTCCCAGAGTGCTGGGATTACAGCCGTGAGCCACCGCACCTGGCCACAAAATGAGCCATTTTTATTTTTAATTAATTTATATTTTTGAGACAGAGTCCTGCTGTGTTGCCCAGGCTGCAGTGCAGTGGCACAATATCAGCTCACTGCAACCTCCGCCTCCTGGGTTCAAGCAATTTTCCTGCCTCAGCCTCCCGAGCAGCTGGGACTTCAGGCGCCCACCACCACACCGGGCTAGTTTTTGTTTTTTCAGTAGAGATGGGGTTTCACCATGTTGGCCAGGCTGGTCTCAAACTCCTGACCTCAAGTGACCCAAATGCCTCAGCCTCCCAAAATGCTGGGATTACAGGCAGGAGCCACTGTACCTGGCCAAGATTAGTCATTTTTACTTTTATTATTTTTATTTTTTATTTTTAGAAGACCAATTCTGTCCACAGTGTATGAATGTTCTAGGTGAAGCTGGGGTGATGGGGAGAGTGAGGTGAAGACAACATCTACAAATCTCATGACTTTTTGTTGTTGTTGTTTTGTTTCATTTTTTGGAGACAGAATCTCTGTCACCTAGGCTGGAGCACAGTGGCGTGACCTTGGCTCATTGCAACTTCTGTGTCCTGGGTTCAAGCAATTCTCCTGCCTCAGCCTCCTGAGTAGCTGGGATTACAGGCGCATGCCCTGCTAATTTTTGTATTTTTAGTAGAGACGGAGTTTCACCATGTTGGTCAGGCTTGTCTTGAATGCCTGACCTTAGGTTATTCATCCACCTCGGCCTCCCAAAGTGCTGAGATTACAGGCATGAGTCATCACACCCTGCCAAGATTAGTCATTTTTAAATGTTTGAAAATATCATACCAGTAGAGTTATTTCAGATAGGCAAAGGTCTGTTCCTATGGTTTCTCCATTTTAGTACTAGTGCCATATTGTTCACTATGGAACTCATTAAGTAATTCAGCTTCATATTTAGTTATAAACCGAGGCTTTTAGACAAGTATTTATAAAGTATCTTTCTGCAGTTGAGTACAGTCAATAATCAGTGATATTAAAATGGTAAAAAGCTGAATAAAGTTTGAAACAGATTGAGCTAAGCCTTATCTTCTAAAGAAGCAAAAATGGAAATTTAGGGCTTGCCAAGTTGGGCCCCTAAGGGGACCTCAGGAACTAGGATAGCCTAGATTCAAGCCATCATTCTAAGATGACCTCGAATTAAGTCCAGCTTCAAATTCTCTGAAGTCCTGACTAGATTGAGATGATCTGGGACTGCTAGTGCCCTTAGCCTGAACACCTACCAGAAACAAAGGTCCATCTTCTTTGGAGACAGAATATCATCCTAGGACTCAAAAATATCTGCATTTTAAATACTCAATTAGAAATAACTCAGAAATAATCAGACATATGAGAAAATACCACAACTAAAGGCACAATAGATACAGACTCACAGGACATTAAAATTTAAATGTACTATCTAACCATTCTACAATTATGGTATGTCCTACCTCAAATAAAGGTTTTTGCCATAAAACGTACGTCATTGGATATTTAAAAAGTTATACCACTTTCCTTTAGTTAGTGTGGTATGCTATCTTAACCCTTCTCTGCCTTATATTTATGGTGTCCCAAGCACTCTGACATTCACTGTTTTTTAACTGCGTTATTATTAAACAATCATCTTCACATGGTAATATAATCTACTATAAACAATGTCAATATGGACAAGCATAACATTTGAACAAAAATGGAAAAGTATGTGAATGTAGTCAAACTCCTACTCTGTCACTGTAAAAATGACTTCCTATTTAAGTTTTTGGCATCCCTAAAGGCAAAATTTAGGCAACCTAAGACTTTACTTTTTAATTAAGAAACCTAGCTAGATGAGTTTTCAGACTGTTCCAATAGGAGAAAAAAGCTGACACAGCTCTGTTTTTGGCTTTAAAAGAACATCTCATTATAAGTACTTTAAAAGGACAATTAAATCCATTCAAACATATAAATACATTAATCTGCAACTAGGAATCAGCACTTGCTCCCATATTTCCAGATATTACTATTCTAGACAAAAAGCAATTTTTTTTAACTGCTCCTTGTGGAGCAGGGCTAACCCATAGGCAGCGTGCCCAGAGTAGCCCAATATTAATTTTCAAAGACTGATAATTATAAAGATATTTAAAGTAACCAAAACAGCATGGTACTGGTACCAAAAGAGGTATATAGACCAATGGAACAGGACAGAGCCCTCAGAAATAACACCACACATCTAAAACCATCTAATTTTCGAGAAACCTGACAAAAACAAGCAATGGGGAAAGGATTCCCTATTTAATAAATGGTGCTGGGAAAACTGGTTAGCCATGTGCAGAAAACAGAAACTGGACCGCTCTCCTTACACCTTATACAAAAATTAACTTAAGATGGATTAAAGACTTAAACGTAAGACCTAAAACCATAAAAACCCTAGAAGAAAATCTAGGCAATACCATTCAGGACATAGGCATTGGCAAAGACTTCATGACTAAAACACCAAAAGCAATGCCAACAAAAGCCAAAATTGACAAATGGGATCTAATCAAACTAAAGAGCTTCTGCACAGCAAAAGAAACTGTCATCAACGTGAACAGGCAACCTATGGAATGAGAGAAAATTTTTGCAAGCTATCTATCTGACAAAGGTCTAATATCCAGAATCTACAAGGAACTGAAACAAATTTACAAGAAAAAAAAATCAAAAAGTGGGTCAAGGATATGAACAGACTCTTCTCAAAAGAAGACATTTATGCAGTCAACAAACATATTATGAAAAAAAGCTCATCATAACTGGTCATTAGAGAAATACAAATCAAAACCACAATGAGATACCATCTCACACCAGTTAGAATAGTGATTATTAAGAAGTCAGGAAACAACAGCTGCTGGCAAGGCAGTGGAAAAATGGGAACGCTTTACACTGCTGGTGGGAGTGTAAATTAGTTCAACCATTGTGGAAGACAGTTTGGTGATTTCTCAAGGATCTAGAACCAGAAACCCCATTTGACCCAGCAATCCCATTACTGGGTATATACCCAAAGGATTATAAATCATTCTACTATAAAGACACATGCACCCATATGTTTACTGCAGCACTGTTCACAATAGCAAAGAGTTGGAACCAACCCAGATGCACATCAATGACAGACTAAATAAAGAAAATGTGGCACATACACACCATGGAATACTATGCAGCCATAAAAAAACAATGAGTTCATATCTTTTGCAGGGACATGGATGAAGCTGGAAGCCATCATTCTCAGCAAACTAACACAGGTACCGAAAACCAAATGTATGTTCTCATAAGTGGGAGTTGAACAATGAGAACACATGGACACAGGGAGGGGAACATCACACACCGGGGCCTGTCGGGAGGTGAGGAGCAAGGGGAGGCAGAGCATTAGGACAAATACCTAATACATGCGGGGCTTAAAACCTAGATGATCGGGTTGACAGGTGCAGCATATCACCATGGCACATGTATACCTGCACGTTCTGCACATGTATCCCAGAGTTTAAAGTAAAATAAAATTTTAAAAAATGTACTAGTAAAAATAAATTTAGTTATTACACCTTTTTTTTAAAAAAAAGATATTTAAGGTTATTTTAAGGCATAGTTAACCACCCATGATTTATATTAATGGCAAGATTAATCCCTCAACGCATAAACACAGACACATGTAAACAATTCAACTTGGTGCTCAAAAAGTAAATATTCCAAAGTAAACAGTTGATAACCACAGTAAAGAAGACAAAAAACTCAGAAAGATACACAATGGGGTGATGTGACTGATGTTTACACAAAAAGTCATGGATTTAAATCTAACCAGGGAGAATGAGTAAGCTCCTGCCCAGAATAAACACTGCATCACAGTATTAGAGAGTATGTGATAGCCTATCGCTATCACTCAGGATAAATGGTGCTTTCAAATAGCACCATTTCAATTTCTTTTGTTAGAAATTCAAGTAGATTTGTCATCGCACATGCTTTCACTATGGCATAAAAGTTACTATTATGACTATTAAATAAGTTTCTTAATGTATCTCTGGGACCACATGCATTAGACTAACAGAACAGCAGGCTGCAAAGTAAAAACAAAGACTTTTTACTATGTTTCTCATATTAACGGGCTCATATTGCATCTTAATATGTATATTGATTATATAATAATGTATTTTAATGGACTAACACATAGAGATTAGCACCAAACAGGTTTTTTTTACCCTGCTATTGGGTATGTATAATTCATGTTATTTTTAGACAAAAATGATATTCAACAACAAATAATTGAGAGAAAATATTTAACTTATTTACGTATTATTATTAATTATTTACCATTCTAGGAGGTCCAGCTCAAAATTAAATTCATCTCCCTTCACTCTCCCCAGCCCACTCCATAGCTACTCTTCTCAAATCTTAGTAAACAGTGCCACCATTTATTCCATGGCCCAGCCTAGACACCTGAAAGTCATTCTTGCTCCCCTTTATCTATCACATACAATCCATCATCAAAACCCATCAAGTCTTCTCCAAAATCTCCCTATCTCCCTCTTAAATCTAACTATCTACCCATTATCTCTACCCTACTTTTTTTTTTTTTTTTTTTTTTTTGAGAGGGAGTCTTGCTCTGTCACCCAGGCTACAGTGCAGTGGCGTAATCTCAGCTCACTGCAACCTCTACCTCCCGGGTTTCAAGCGATTCTCCTGCATCAGCCTCCCAGGTAGCTGGGATTACAGGTGCGCACCACTGGGCCCAGCTAATTTTTGTTATTTTCAGTAGAGACGGGGTTTCGCCATGTTGGCCAGGCTGGTCTGAGACTCCCAACCTGAGGTGATCCACTGCCTCCGCCTCCCAAAGTGCTGGGATTACAGGTGTGAGCCACCGTGTCTGGCCTCTACCTTATATTTAATCACCATGATCTCTCACCCGATTCCCTGCAATAGCTTCCTAAATGATCACTTTACTTCCAATCCCACCCTCCTAAAGTCAATTCTTCCCACCAGAGTTCTTTCTAAAATGCAAATCTGTTCTAGTCATTGCCCCTGCTAAAAAGCACTTAATTAGCTCTCCATATTGATCTGAAGATCAACTACTTAACATGTCCTATAAGAGAGCTGATCTGGCTTCTTGCTTACCTCTATGGCCTCAGAATTTAACCCCTATCTCCTTCACAGTATAAAATGTAGGCATACTGAACTTTGCTCAAATATGAATTCTCTCTTATCTCATTTTCACATATGCTATTATCTTCTCACCCACACACTGTCGTTCAACACTGCATCAAACCCTTACACAATTGCACCAACCATATCGCATTCTTTTACTACTCTCAGCTTTTCTTCCCTGGTTAATTCCTCCTTCCTTAAGCCTCAGCTTAAATATAACTTCCTCCAAAAGGCTTTCCCTACACTACCCCCATCACTACACTATTCGCACATACACACAGTTAAGGCTGGTATTGTTTAATGTATTTCCAGACTACCCCATATTTGCCTGTTTGGACAGTAAGCTCTAGGAGAAAGGAAAACATGTCTGTTTTGTTCACTGTTTTATCACCAGAGCCCAACCAGTATCTAGCACATCTAGACATCCAATAAGTTTTGCTGCTTGGGTAAAATAGTTGAGAACAATCTCAAATGATGGCTAAAGTCATAATGAGCCTCTAGTTAGTTTCGAAGCTCACATATCTATATATCCTTAGGGGAATGAGCTCGTTTTATGGGCAAAGAGCTCTCCTCCGCTTTTCTTCTCTGAAATACTTTCACGCCTCAATAAGAAACAGAAACCTCTAGACCAAAAATCATCCAAACCAACACGGTCAGGGCAGAAGGCCAGATGAGAAATGCACAGGGCAAAAGGTGCCTGCTACTTGACCTTGAACCTAGGGTGGCTTCATATTACAAATGAAAGGAACCCAAAACCTGACCAATATGGCCAAAGGAAATGGCCAAGGGAAAAAAAAACTCCCTGTAAATCTCAGAATCTGTAAGTTTGTCAAAGTTGCCAAGAATATCTATACTCCTGCAAGTCAAAAATTTCCCAGAATGCAATACCTTAATGGGGGGGCAGGGAGACAGAAGGTAGTGAGGTCAAGTTCTTGGTAAGAAAATGAAAGTACTCTCCAACTTAGATATCCCTGGGCTAAAGGGTAGATGGAAATGGGGTATAGGAAGGTAAAAAAAACAAGGGCTCTATCTAATAAGACAGACAAGTAGTAAAATACAATTAAACAGACCATCTGTGGTATATTGACAAGCAGCAAAGGAACATCACTTAGATGATAATCCATTACATCTTGAAAAATCAATATATCCCAATGCTTACCTGTTAAAAAAAAAAAAAAAAAAGCTCATTAAGAAACTAAATGACCCTGAAATTTTACTATAAGAAACTACGCAACTCAAAGCAATCCTACGGCCAGGCGCAGTGGCTCATGCCAGTAATCCCAGCACTTTGGGAGGCTGAGGCAGGTGGATCACTTGAGGTCAGGAGTTCGAGACCAGCCTGACCAACATGGTGAAACCTCAACTCTATTAAAAATACAAAAATTAGCCAGGTGTGCTGGCACGCGCCTGTAATCCCAGCTACTTGGGAGGCTAAGGCAGGAGAACTGCTTGAACCCAGGAGGTGGAGGTTGCAGTAAGCCAAGATCACACCACTGCACTCCAGCCTGGGTGACAGAGCGAGACTCCATCTCAAAAATAAATAAAAATAAAAATAAATAAATAAAAGCAATCCTAACTCTCCCCTAATAAGACAGAAGGAAATCTAAAAGAATCTCATCTGGGGATGACAGGAGATCTATCGCTCTCTATCAAAACAAGATATCCAACCACACTTGGAGAAAGTTGAATAATCAATATAGATAAAAACGAATGCATATAAACAAACACCTTATACACTTAGAAATCCAAGGGAAATTTCCCTCTATTTTTCCTCTCTCAGCTCCTGCTGTGTTACTGATATTTCATTCTTAAAGAAAGCTCCTTTCATATCTTCCAGTTTTTTAAAAAAAAAAGAGATTTAAATTACATAGGTGGGTGGGAAGAAGTATACCAAACGAAGCTGAACTCAGAAGTTTCTCTAAAAATCTTAACTTAATAAAATTATTTCATCTCTTCTTTCATAAACTCTCAGGTTCTCTTTTTTTTCCTGCGGCAGGGTCTCAGATGCAGTGAGACAATCATGGCTCACTGCAGCCTTGAATTCCTAGACTCAAACAATCCTCCCGCCTCAACCTCCCAAGTAGCTGGGACTACAGGCATGCACCACCATGCCTGGTTAATTTTTTGGAGACACAGAGTCTCGCTATATTGCCTAGGCTGGACTTGAACTTCTGGTCTCAAGTGACTCTCCCACGCTGGCCTCCCAAAGCGCTGGGATTACAGGCATGTGCCACTGCGCCCGGCCTCTCAGGTTCCATACTAAGTAAAATAAATGTTGTTATGAAAAACCCGGCACTTTATTATTTAATTAAAAAATGGTTTCTTAAAATGTCTTCTATTCAACTGTCACTAATAGCAAGAAACAGAACACCTTTTAAAACTGAAAAAAGGTACCCATTATGTCTAACAAGTCTTTGCAATATATTAACATAATTCAATCTTTGAGCACTGTTCATTCTTTTTATGAAAATAAGAACATGTCTTCAATGACATTAATCAGTGGATAAACATAATCTGATTCAGTAGTTCCCATTTAACAGAGCACTAGTCAACTTTCATGTGGGTAGTTTATACTACAATAAAGTCATTTGGGTCACGTATATGCTCATTATTTTTATTCCATTCCAATTCCCACTTCTCTAGTCATGACAACATGCTCTTTCTAAAATACACTTTAAAACTTAATTTTCTATTATTGATTGTGTGTGGTGGGGGAATTTTCCCTTTACCTTTCTGAGTTCTTAGCTGGGACTGCTCTAACAAGACAGACTAACAAGAGAAAAACAGTTTATTAACATGTATACCTCATGTATACACAGAAGATTATCCAGGGAGAAATAAAAACTCTCCAAGAGGGAGCCTAAAACTCCAGCTTACATAACAACTTCAACTCGAAAGGATGTGAAGGAAGGTTACCACAAAAAGCATGGTAAATAAGAGAAACGATTGTTTTGCAGATTTATGTTGGTATCTCTGTTGACAGGAGTCTCTTGCAATTTGGTCATCCTTCTCTTCCCCAGAAAGGGAGACACTCTTACAAATAGAGATTTCCTTTCTAGGTACACATTTCTCTTACAAAAAGGTAACTTGTGCTGTTTTCAGAGATGATCCTGTATCTGCTGGTTCTCAAAATAATCTGCTCAAAATAATCATTATGCCAAAGTGGCATATTTAGGGTGGCATATTGTGGTCTCCTATAATCAAAAAACCCTCTCACTAGTAGCATCTTAAGAGCACTTTGAGAAACACAAAAACAATACCTTACTGTGCCATATTTTGAGTTAGGTTGGGGAACCAACTTCATTTCTATTCGAAAATGCAAGAGGTGGTGGAAAAAAAGGAAGACTAGGAGGGAGAGAGAGGAGGAGAGAAGAACCTAAAATGTTCTTTAAATCCAATTCAGTTGGGGAGGGAAACAGGAGTGGTACTACATGTACGAAACAAAAATTTAAGGATTGTCCTCTGTTCTATATCTACTTAATTTTATATTTAAACAAATCTGCAATTGTTATATTCAAGGAATCTTCAAAAAGTTCACGGAATATGCATTATTATGAAAAAACTATGCAAGAACTTCAATTTTTTTTGTATGAAAATCAACTCTTACTAATTTGTCATAACATACCAGAACAGGATCTAGCTTGAGGTCCTAAGAGGGATACAACAGCAGTCTGAAAGGGCCCCTACCAGAGCAACATGAATTATGCTAAAATTGAAGCAAGAACAAATATCAAATTTATGGTAAAGCTTGTGTGGAAGAAAAGTAAAATCACTGGTGAGTTGTGAAAAGTTTGTGAGGAAAATGCCTCAAAGATATCAACAGTTTACAAATAGATAACTCTTTTTAAGAAGGCATGAGACAATGTTCAAGATGCCCACACTGGCAGACCATCCACATCAATTTGTGAGGAAAAAATTCATCTTGTTCATGCCCTAAGTGAAGATGATTGATAGTTAATGGCATGAACAATAGCCAATGCCACAATTCTTTTATAATTGGTTCAGTTTACACAATTCTGACTGAAAAATTAAAGCTGAGCAAACTTTCCATCCGATGAGTGCCAAAACCATTGCATCCAGATCTGCTGCAGACAAGAACAGAGCTTTCAATGGAAATTTTAAGTAAGTGAGATCAAGATCCTGAAGCATTTCTTTGAAGAACTGTAACAGGAGATGAAACATGGCTTTACCAGTATGATCCTGAAGATAAAGCACAACCACAATGGCTACCAAGAGAGAGAAGTGGTCCAGTCAAAGCACAAGCAGACTGGTCAAGAGCAAAGGTTGGCAACAATTTTTTGGGACGCTCAAGGCAGGTTGCTGGTTGACTTTCTGGAACACCAAAGAACTATCATGAAAAGTTAGCCAAAGCTTTAGCAGAAAAAGGCCCAAAGTTTCATCAGAGACTCCTCATACACTATGTAAATGCCCCTACTTACTCCGCTCATCAAACAAGGGCAATTTTGAGAGTTTCAATGGGAAATTATTAGGCATCCACCTTATAGACCTGATTTGGCTCCTTCTTACTCCTTTATGTTTCCTAATTGATATAGATTGGATATCTGTCCCCTCCAAATCTCATGTTGAAATTTATTCTCCAACATTAGAGATGGGGCCACATGGAAGGTGTGGTCATGGGGGCAGATCCCTCATGAATGGCTTGGTACATCCCCACAGTAACGAGTAAGTTCTCGCTCTATCAGTTCATACAAAAGCTGGCTGTTTAAAAGAATGTAGCACCTTCTCTCTTTCTCACTCCCTCTCTCGCTATGTGATATGCCAGCTCTCCTTCCCCTCCTGCTATAATTGGAAGTTACCTGAAGCCCTCACCAGAAGCAGATGCTAGTGCCATGGTTCTTGCACACCCTGCAGAACTGTGAGCCAAATAAATTACCCAGCCTCAGGTATTCTTCTATAGCAACCCAAACAGACTAACACACCAGTCTTTAAAAATCTGTAGATGGCACCCATTTTTCTTCAGTTACCAATATAAAAAACACTGCCTTTGCATAGTTAAATTCCCAGGACCCTCAATTATTTAGGGATGGACTAAATGACTGGTATCACTCCTGACAAAAGAAGTACCTTAAATTTGACAGAGTTTATGTTGAGAAAAAAAGTTATTTTTATTTCTATCTTAATTAATTCCATTTTTCCACAAACTTTTTGACGTCCCCTCATATTAACTTAAGAAAATGCAACCCCAGATGTTTTATATAAATGGCAAAAGAGATAAAAAATTTGTCTTCCCCAGAAACAGAATAAATTTAGTCACTTAAATATCTATTCATAAAAAAATTGTTTCTCTTTCAGAAACACTGGAATAATTTTACATAATTCTGATCTACCATGTGGAGAACCACTCAGTAACATTCATTTTTATTTTACTGTATTTCAAAATACTGAGTAAATGTTTGAATTTCTAAAATCTTAAAGATACTGTGCTACTCTTCATGGTGGGTAACAAGAGAAAATAAAACTGTCATTTTCTATACTGGAAAAAATAAAACCTTCTATAACAAAAACAAAAGGAAAGCCGTGGGAACCAAGCTCTATGGCGCCATCTTTTGGACTGTACAAATTCTTAACAAAATTCTTTTACATTATTGTAAGAAAAAATTTATTGACCAGAATCAAGCAAGTACTATTCCTATGCCTTTTAAGCCCTGTTAGCTCCACGTTATTCTCACACTTCTGTACTAGGGTATGTTAAATACGCAGAAGCCATTGAACTGAGACTGTCTCTCTGCACTTTGAGTTCCTTCATAATAAATTGAAACCTTAGTATGAAAATAAACTGAAACCTAATTTAACAGTATAGTTTTGTAACAAACAGCCATGTTTCAGCCAATCATAGGCAGCCAACTGATCAGACCACACCCACAGAGAGTGAATATCTCATCACACCATGCCCAAATAAGGCAAATGCCTTGCGGTAGCCAATCAGGTAATTTCTCTAATTTGCTTCCACATTCAACCTATGGAAGCTCACTGCTCATGCTGCAAGGTGGAGCTCTCTCAACCTCTTCTGGTTCTGCATGCTGCCAGATTCATGAATTGTTCTTTGCTCAGATAAAGTGTTAAATTTGTATGAAGATTTTAACAGATTAAAAATGTATATATACTAAGCCTACACTAAGCAATTATGTGTAATACTGAAATTCTACTAAAAATTCTGAAAATAAAGGCTTTCTGAATAACAAACTGTAGTCTGAACACCTTACAAAAATTGTTCCTAAAGTGAACTCCCCTCTCCCTAGAATCATCATTACCTGAGAACTTGTTAGAAATGCAAATTCTTGGGCCGAATTCCAGACTAAACTAGAGATGGGGCAGGGAAAGAATCTGCTTTTTTTTTTTAAGATGGAGTCTCGCTCTGTCACCCAGGCTGAAGTGCAATGGCACAATCTTGGCTCACTGCAACCTCCACCTCCCGGGTTCAAGCAATTTTCCTGCCTCAGCCTCTGGAGTAGCTGGGATTACAGGCCCCCGCCACCACACCCAGCTAATTTTGTATTTTTAGTAGAGATGGGATTTCACCACGTTGGCCAGGCTGGTCTTGAACTCCTGGCCTTAAGTGATCCACCCGCCTAGGCCTCCCAAAGTACTAGGATTACAGGCGTGAGCCGCCGTGCCCAGCCTAGAATCTGCTTCTTAACAAGCCCTCCAGGTTACTCTGATACAAACTAAAATGTGAAGAACAGTCTTTGGGAGATTTAGAAAAAAGTCACAGGAGACACAACCACACACAAGAACCTGTAGAGCAGCAGTTTTTAATTTTACCTTCACATTGGTAACACCAGGGAGCATTAAAAATGCCTAGGTCTCATAGCACCACTGCACCCCAGCCTGGGCAAAAGAGTGAGACTCCATCTCAAAAAAAAAAAAAAAAAAAAAAAAGCCTAGGTCTCACTCCACTGTCCACTATCCAATTTAATGATTATGGGAGATAAGGTAAGCCTAGGCACTGGAATTTTAAAAAGACTCCCAAATAATTCTAAAGTGCAAACAAGGTTGAGCGCCAATGATCTAGAGGATTACATTTTCAGAAGCTAGAGTTCATAAAACATCTTATATTAAGAAATGCTGGTGTCTTCAGTTTTCTGTTGCTGTAACTGAGTATCTGAGACTGGGTAATTTATAAAGAAAAGGAATCTATGTCTTACAGCTCTTCTGGAGATTGGGAAAGCCAAGGTTGAAGGGCCATATCTGTTGAGGGCCTTCTTGCTGGTGGGGACTCTCTGCAGAGCCCTGATCTGGTGAAGGGGCAAGAGCATGCCAAACTGGCTTTTAAAACAGACCCATTCCCATGGTAATTAAACCATTCTTCCTGTGATAACCTATTAATCCATGAATGGATCAAACTACTCTACCCTCATGACCCCATCACCTCTTGAAGGCCTCATTTCTTAATACTGTTACATTCAGGATTAAGTTTCAACATGAGTTTCGGTGGGGACAAATATTCAAACCGTAGCATTCCATCCCTGACCTCCCAAACTCATATCCTTCTCACATACAAATACATTCACTCCAGCTCCATATCCTCAAAGTATTGTTTCAGCACCAACTCAAAATTCCAAAGTCCAGAATCCCATCTGTGAAGCCTGTGAAATCAAAACAAGTTATCTATCTACTTCCAAGATACAGTGGTAGGACAGGTATAGGGTATACATTCCTGTAAAAAGTAAAGTAGAGGATCCTCTTCAAAGAGACTTTCCTCCCTGTCTAATTAGGAATAAATGGTAAATTCTCTTAGAAGCAAAATTTATTCAAAGACCTGTGCTAACATTCTTAGATATCTGCTAGCCTTAATAAAGAAATCAATGTACTTCGTGTTCTTAGCTCCCACATTCAGCCTAAATATTTGCCCTGGCATGCTTATACTGGTCCAAGCAAGCATTAGGTCATAGCCTGTTCCTCTTCCTTATTTGGAGGTGTTTTTACCTTTCTCAGCATTCCACAAGTTACTTCCTCCTTCCTTTGTTCTCCTCTGCCTTTGCCTCTTTTAGAAAGTTCTAAGTTGCTATCCAATTGGGACAAATACAGAATGTGAGGTCCCGTTCCAGCCAATGGAAACCGGACACAGCAGTAGGGTGAACGCGTCAGATTATAAATGACCCTGTCCCCTTTGTTCGCTGTACTCTTGTAGCAAAACTGCCGGCAAGTGTACTCTTTCTGCAGAAAGTAAAAATGGCCTGGCTGAGAAAATTAAATTTATGTTCAAGTGCTATTTCTTTGCGGCACCGGGGAACAAGGATTTCTAACATTCCCATTCTAAAAGGCAGAAATAGGCCAAAAGAAAGGAGTAACAGGCCTCAATTCAGTCTTTAAAACCCTGAGAAAGAAGACATTAACTCTTAAAGCTAGAGAGTAATCTCCATTCCATGTCTGAATCCTGTGCACACTGGGATGGGGTTGGAGAGGTGGGCCCTCAAGGTATCAACCCTACTCCTAGAGCTTTCTGGTCTCAACCAGTTAAGAGTAGGTAGCTAGGCAGACATGAGCAGGGCAGAGAGCTCCCTCACACCCAGAATGTCAGGTGACCATCAAGCGATGGTCAGGTGGTTGTTAAACTGTCTCCCTAAAATAATTGGTCACAGCTGGCAGCAGGGAAAGGCAGTCTCCCAGTAGACAGAAAACACCTGAAGCTCGTGATCAGCCGCTTCCCATTAAGATCTCAGGAGCTGGGCGAGTGGGCCCAAGCACGTGCATTTAGATGCAAAATTGCAGTTTAACTGGTATATAACCTTCCTCTAAAAATGTTCAACTTAGCAAGGGGGAAATGCCTCAAATGAGCATGCGCACAACTTGAGTAAACACACTGAGCATATGGCCCCTCTAGTGCTGGCAGGCCACTGCACATGCGGACAGCCCACCCCAAGGAAAAATCAAGGGAGAAGAAACTCAAACCCCGGAACTACGCCAGTGTATAAAACCCCAAGTCAAGGGCCAAACAGAACACTTGAATCTCTCAAGTTGCTTGCTTGGCCTTCTTCCAAGAATACTTTACATCCTATTGTTCCTGTTCTAAAACTTTTTAATAAACTGTCATTCCTGCTCAAAAACTTGCCTTGGTCTCTCACTCTGCCTTATGCCCCTTGGACAAATTCTTTCCTTCAAGGAGGCAAGAATCAAGTTGCTTCAGACCTGTACGGATCCACCACTAACAAGCCCACACTTCAGCTCTCTCCAGTTGAAGCTGCAAACTGGTGCCATGCTGCCAGTGGGTCAACAGTTCTAGAATCTCAAGGGCAGCTCTAGCTCTGACCTCACAATTCCACTTGGCATTCTCCAGAATGGACTCTCTGTGGTGGCTCCACCCCTGCAACAAAGCTCTGCCTGACACCAGACTGTCTAATATATCCTTTGAAACCTAGGTAGAGGCTCACATGCCTTCCTAGCTCTGCTTTCTGACAGCCTGCAGAATTAGCACCACATGGATGCCACCAAGGCTTATGGCTTATATCTTCTAGAGCTGCAGGTCAAGCTGCACCTGGGGCACTTGAGCCATAGCGGGGACAACTGAGGAGCACTGTGCTGGAATTCTGGGAGCAGAGGCCCAAAGCAGCCCCGGGCGGTAAGCTTATAGGGGGAGGCCCAAGTCCATCACCCAAAACCATTTGTGCTAGAGCTCTGGGCCTGTGATGAGAAAGGGAGGCTCAAAGGTCTCGGAAATGCCTTGAGGGTCTTTCTCCCATTGTCTTGATATTCCCTTCCATTAAGTATTACTCTCCTTAGCAAAAATTGCTGCGCCACACCTTGGTTTCCTCTCCCAAAAAGTTTTTTCGCTCTTTACATGGCCAGGCTGAGAGTTTTCCAAATCTTTCTGCTTTCTTTCCCTTTTGATTATAAATTTTATCTTCAGTCATTTTTTTCCCTCTCACAGCTTTATGTAAGCTATTAAAAGTAGCCATGCAGCAGCCTGAATGCTTTGCAGATTAGATAGATCTTCTTCCAGGCATTCTAATTCACGGCTCCAAACTCCTGAATTCCATAAAGCCCTCAGACATGGACACATCCAGCCAGGTTCTTTGTCACTTTATTACAAGGATGCTCTTTACTCCAATATCTTGTTCCTCATTTTCATCTGGGTCCTCATCAAAATGGCCATTACTGTCCATATTTCTATTAGCATTCTGCCCATGACCACTTAAATAATCTCTAAGAAGTTCCACATTTTCCCCAGCCTTGTCTTCTTCTGAGCCCTCACCAGAATCACCCTTAATGCTCCGTTCACAGCAATACAGGTTTTTTTCTATCCTGCTCCTCCAAATTCTTTCAAGTGTCTATCCATTACCCAATTCCAAAGCCACTTCCACAATTTCAGGTATTTGTTATTAGCAACACTTCTCAGTATCAATTTTCTGTCTCAGTCCATTCTGTGCTACTGTAACAGGATACACAGACTAGGTAACTTATAAAACAAAATTTAAAAATGGGTTTATTTAGGTGATGGTTCTACAAACCGGAAAGTTCAAGATTGAGAGGCTGCATCTGGCAGCTTCTAGTGAGGGCCTTATGTTACATGAAAACACGGCAGAGAAATAGAAGAGGTACCAGGCACATGTAAAAAGCCCAAAACATAGGAAGCAACCTCACTTTACAACAACCTGCTCTCGCAGAAACTAACCATTCCCATAAGAACTAACCCAGTCTTGCAAGAAAGATACTAATCCATCTTAACAACATAATCACCTCTTAAAGGCACCACCTCCCAACACCACCACACTGGGAAACAAGCCTCAACATGGGTTTTGGTGGGGACAACCCATACTCAAATCACAGAAGTTTGTAAATCAGACATGAAAAGTGTGGCCTTCCAAACCAAGATAAATACAAAACCCCACTACTAAAAAAAAAGAGACTGTTCACTTCCAGCCTGTTGTTTACTCTTTCGAAGGCTATACAAGATGTTTATTATTTAGGGTATAATTGTTTAAAAATTTCTCTATAACTGTATATTCCTAGTTGTTACGGGAAGGCCAAAAAAAAAAAAAAAAAAAGGTAGGATAATCCTTGCCCTTTCCAGACCATCTAATACAGTTGGGAAGATGAGATATAAAGTAACAATAAAGTACAAACACCAAATTTAGAGTACAGACTGAAAGCACTGACTCAATGGAAGAAGAAATCACATCTAATTGTAGTGTAAGTTGAGCATCCTGAATCCAAAACTCTGAAATCTGAAATGCTCCAATGAGCATTTCCTTTGAGTATCATGTTGGTGCTCCAAATATTTCAGATTTTGGAACATTTCCGATTTCAGATTTTTAGATTTAAGATTTGTTAGATATGAGTTCTAAATTTCTCTTCAAAGAATCAATGTTAGTATGTTCAATTCTTTGCCTTCTACTTTTAAACTTAACTTCCTCATAAAGCAACCTTTTTCGATTACCTGCTCCACCTTGACTCGTTCCAATTTACTGCTCTGCCATAACCATTTTTTCTGCCAAACCACTCACCCCATCACTCTCTTTAAAGTAGCCAATCAGAATTAGTTTAGCCTGTGCGGTCTAACCCTAGCCAATAGGGGAATGACACAGCAGCAGGGGCCATGTGCATCAGGAATAAGAACTCCTTTGCCTCCCTTGTCCAGGTGTATGCTCACCATTGCTCCATCTGTAAGGGCACACCCTTCTATAGTAGTACATTTCCTTGCCGAGAATTAAAAACAAAATGCTACATTCGAGTGCTATTTCTTTTGCGGCACTGAAACTTTATTTATAACATATTGTAAATATTCCAAAATCCAAAACACTCCTTGTCCTAAGCATTTCAGACAAGAGATGCTCAATCCATAATATTTATGGCTATTAAAAAAGAGGGAAGAACTTCAGTCTTTAAGGATGCATGTGGTTGGGCATACCTGATGGAAGAAAAGACACAATATTTTTAAGGGAGCTGATAAAATATAGTATAAAACAAACTTTCTCAGGGGTTCCTCATCTGAACCACAGATCACTGCAAATGATGTGATTATATTCTCAATTCTCCCAAGGATGGTACATAACTAGTACCATTCGAGAAGCACAGGACAGAAATAGGAGCTAATTTATTACATTCAAGGGATGGCTTAGAGCCCTAGTTCTCAAATTAACATGACTCAGAATTACTTGGAGAGCTTGGCTTGTTCAAACAGACTGCTAGGCCCCAGCCTCGAGACTGATTCTCTAGGCAAACCCAAGAACATTTTAGGGCACTAAGACTTAATCCTCTGGTGGAGTTCTGGTTAAGAAAGGCTGATATAAAGTATATCTTTATTTGAAAGTTATTTATGTTCTTTAAATACTGAAAACAGAGACCAGTATGAAGAATCAGCAGCATCTTTACTTCATTTATTCAAGACAACATTATCTTGATCTGTTTCACTGCAGTCTTTTCTTTTGAAATAAATATTCTTGGTTGTTACATATGAGGAATATATACAAACATTATACCAACCTATACAAGCCCCAGAACTGAAGAACATGGCCAGTGCATTCAGATATGATGTGCTAGAGCAATATAATTCTCAGGCTTCTGTAAAAAAAAATGGAAGTTCTGCCCACTTATAGCACCAAAGGGCAGCTTACCAATCCTTTCATATCAGAAGGAGTCTTGAGTTATAACTTTAAGTGATCTCTTGGTCAACTAGACCAAATAGTTATTGAAATATTCTCAGTAATATGTCAGCAATATATTTACCATTTCTGATAATATTTTTATTTTACATTTATACTAAATAACAACTTAGTTGGGGAGAAAACTCTTGGATCCTAACTACTTCACAACTTCTCAACCCATTCATTGACTTCTGTCACATTGTGTAACAGAGAAATCTGAAGAAATCTGTATATAACGTATATCACTAATCACCCCATTTACCTTGATTCCTTGGCCTGACTACTCACAGTTAGCTTTTTTTTCTTAAGGCTTATAATTTTAAAAAATTTACCTGAGCTTTTATCTAGGTATGGGTCTCTTTTCACTTATCTGAAATTTCGTGTTTCCTTTAATTATACATATCTGAGTTTGGGAGTTTTTTGTTTTTACTTAAAGTCTTATTTCATTATATCTGATCATCATTTCTGTTCCAAGTATCTGATTTACTTTCAGTGGAGTACTTATCACTCCTTTGTTGGGTTCCCAGTAACTTTCTTGCATAGTCATTACCTCAAAACATTCATTTTCATCACTTACATATTTTTTTTAATGCTTTGTGAGAGTTTCTCAAGTTTGTTCTCCACAGATACTTCACTATCTGTAATATTAAATTCATCTCTTTCTAATCTACTGCCATTAAAATAAAATGTCAGCTTTGCTACTGTGTATTAGTTCCCAGTCATCCTCCCTGTTTCCTGTTTCCCTTTTTCAACTTGTAGCCCTTTCATCTGAGTTTGCTCTCTCCTTATGGGATTTCTTTCCTGTTCTAATGGGGTCACATTTATTTTTACATGCTGTTGGGTATGCCCATTGTTTTTGTCTTCATTTTTTCCTGGTTTCTTTCACATTCACAGGGCAGCTCTTCCTTCAATGCTTCAGATTCTTTCCCTTCCTCTTACTCTGCAGTAATTTTTTCAGAGAGCTTTCCTTTTCCCCAGGTTAAAGCACAACCAACCCACGCTCAGTTTCTGCCAAGCAGAGGTACAGATCACCCTTGCTAGTAGAATCCCTTCCCAAAATGATGTGCAAGATCTAAGCAATTCCTGGTCCTTATTTAGGGTGGTTCTGCTAGAACAAAGGGGGAACTTCCTGTATTCCAAATAGTTAAGTTCCTTAAAACATTGAACAGGTGGAATTTCAAAAATTCCACCTTTTGGCCTCATACTACCTATCTACCTAGGCTCTACCTACCTGGGCCCTACCTACCTATGTCCTACCTATTGTCACAGCTCAGGATATGCTACCCCAAACTACGGCCACTTGGAGGCCACTGTGACCTCCCCCCTCCTTTCTGTGGGACAGCTGGCCCACAGAAGTTCTCTAACCTACCTCTTCTGAAAGTATGTCTTTTTGTTTTGTTTTGTTTTGTTTTTTGAGACAGAGTCTCACTCTGTCACCCAGACTGGAGTGCAGTGGCATGATCTCAGCTCACTGTAACCTCCCGGGTTCAAGCAATTCTCGTGCCTCAGCCTCCCCAGTCGCTGGGATTACTGGTGCACACCATCACACCCAACTGATTTTTGTAGTTTTAGCAGAGATGGGGTTTCGCCATGTTGCCCAAGCTGGTCTCAAACTCCTGGCCTCAAGCGATTTACCCACCTCAGCCTCCCAAAGTGCTAAGATTACAGGCATGAGCCACGACACCCGGACTTGAAAGTCATTAAACCCTCATGTGACAAGGGCCCCATCCTATACCTGGAGGAAAGGAATGTTACACACAGAGGCCAAGAAGAATCTCAACAAACAAGCCTACCTAAGTTCCCCCATTTATTACTACGGAATAATACCGTTTTTGTCCAATCATACTTCTATATGACTGTCCATTGTTCACTGAACTTACACACAAAAACAGTTTTTCCTGGATCTGTGGGTCTTTGGGTCTTCTTTTCTGAAGGCTCCCACGTCATGTAAAACTTTGATTAAACAAATTTGTTATGCTTCTCTATTGTCAATCTGTCTTTTGTTATATGGATATTGGCCATGACCCCTGCAATCGGTGAGGAAAAGACATTACTTTTTCTCTCCTCCACTACCTTTCTAGGCTCAGTTCAATTCACCATCTTCTCCATGCAGCCCTTTCCTGCCATGAAGACCAATTCTGACCCCTCACTTCTTCAAAGGCTAATCTTTGTCAGTACCATACAATTTACCAATTGTTTTGTAATTATTTCATGTTTTCTCTAACTCCAGGTCAAGTTAATCAATGCCAGTTACATTTTAGACTTCTCTGTAATAGCACAGAGGCAGAATATTTGTCAACTGACAGAAATGCAGTTACAGAGAACTTCAAAAAGAATCCAAACACTTCCACTAAGGTGAAATTTTGAGTAACAGGTACAATTTAGGCAACCAAATCTCTAATACTGAATTTAAAAAAAAAAAAAAAAAAAACAACTCAACATTCTAGTTTCTCTTCTGAAGCTTCTGAAAAGAATCAGTTTATTTTTAAGTAGAAAAAAGGCTCTATATATTAAAAGATAAAAACACAATCAGTTTCCATTGCTTAAAAAAACTTGCTAATTCAAAAAGTTAAAATAGCATATAACGTGTGTGTGTGTGTGTGTGTGTGTGTGTGTGTGTGTGTGTGTATATACATATATTTTTTTGTTTTTGAGACAGTCTCACTTTGTCACCCAGGCTGGCGTGCAGTGGTGCAATCTCAGCTCACTGCAAGCTCCACCTCCTGGGTTCAAGCGATTATCGTGCCTCAACCTCCTGAGTAGCTGAGATCACAGGTGTGTGCCACCATGCTCAGCTAATTTTTGTATTTTTAATAGAGGCAGGGTTTCTCCATGTAGGCCAGGCTGGTCTCAAACTCCTGACCTCAAGTGATCTGCCCACCTTGGCCTCCCAAACTGCTGGGATTACAGACGTGAGGCACCATGCCCGGCCATATAACATAACTAAGAACATAAAATATTCTTTTGGGCTGGGATAGTCTAAAAGTGCTATAAGCAAATATTATATCTCAAGTCTGTCAGGATCCAAAATCCACACAATTATGTTTCAATGAGTTCTATTATATTACATTCATCAGCTCACTTCTGTTTAATAATTATTAACTTATTTTTAATACAACTCACTCATACAATGATCAGAGTAAAAAGTCTACTTACCCCACCCATTGTAATTCCATGAATAAGTGCAACATAAGGTTTCTGGCAAGAACCTGAAAGAAACAGAGCTGTAATTTTAGTTACAGTGTTTAAAATACATTCCCTTTTTCTAAAAAAAAAAACCACATTATATATACTCAAGATTTTCCCTAGGAAATTTTAGCAAGAAACACCAAAGACGACTAAATGTATGGCTTATAAAATACATATTTTTAAATGTCAATCCAACACAATCCTATCTATTCATTATCATTTAACAACTTAACCTTCGATTTTAAACAAAAGCCAGGGCCCAGTGTGGTGGCTGACACCTGTAATCTAACCTCTTTGGGAGGCCAAGGTGGGAGGATTGCTTGAGGTCAGCAGTATGAGACCAGCCTGAGCAATACAGCAAAACCCCCTCTCTTAAAAAAAGTATAGCCAGGTGTGGTGGCAGGCACCTGTGCTCCCAGCTGCTCAGAAAGCTGAGGTGGGAGGAACACTTGATCACTTAAGCACAGGAGGTTGAGGCTGCAGTGAGCTGTGATCATGCCACTGCACTCCAGCCTGGGCAACAGACCAAGACCCTATCTTTTTTTTTTTTTTAAAAAAAAAAAAAAAAAAGGAAGAGCTATGCCACATTATGGTTGGGAACATTCAATATCAAAGATGTCAATTCCCTCCAAATTAACCCATAATTCATTCTAAGTCTAATCATAATCTCAGTAGAAACTTTTGTGAAACCAGATAAAACAATTCTAAAATTCATATGGAAGATCCAAAGTCCAACAGCAGCCAAGAAAAAAGACATGTAGAAAAAGCATCTTAAAGAATTTGGAAACAAAGTAATGATGCATAAACACTATGATCTATCCATTCTACAT
The DNA here is from genome assembly GCF_029281585.2 of Gorilla gorilla gorilla. NCBI lineage: Eukaryota > Metazoa > Chordata > Mammalia > Primates > Hominidae > Gorilla > Gorilla gorilla. The sequence continues at coordinate 92,736,767 of NC_073235.2, forward strand.
ATTATTTCTGAAGAAACTTTTGCACATGGGAAATAAGGGACCACATACTAGAGTACAACTATCTATGTTAGTAACTACTGGAAGCTAAAATATCCATTAATGTAGAACAGATAATTAATGTTGGATATAATCATAATATTGGATACCACAGAACAGTTACATTCCATGTTGTTAAAAACAATTTATGGAATGGTTACACAGTAAGATAGTATTTATGTAAATTTCTAAACACAAAGTAAAAATCTTTTAGTTCAAACTTAAAATAAAAGCTAAAAAACAAAAGGAATTGGAAAGCTTAAAAAGCAGCGGCCTCTATTTGTCTACTTTGCTGTATAAAATATGATACAATGCTCTGCATTTCTATTTTGTCTTTAAACTTACACCGCACCAGGTGCGGTGGCTCATGTCTGTAATCCCAGCACTTTGGGAGGCTGGGGCAGATGGATCACCTAGGGTCAGGAGTTCGAGAGCAGCCTGGCCAACAGGGTGAAACCTGTCTCTACTTAAAATACAAAAATTAGCAGGGTGTGGTGGTGCATGCCTGTAGTCCCAGCTACTCAGGTGGCTGAGGCAGGAGAATCACTTGAACCTGGGAGACAGAGGCTGCAGTGAGCCAAGATCGCACCACTGCACTCCAGCCTGGGTGACAGGGCAAGACTCTCTCTTAAAAGATAAATAAATAATAAATAATAAAATAAAAATAAACTTATGTTTTACTATTTTAAATACTTTAATGTTAAATCATTATACAGCTTTTTTCATCACTTAGTAATTATTTTCATCAATTCATATTTTTAGAAAAACATATATATCCCCATGTGTTTAATCTACTAGATATTAATTCATGTTTTTATGCCAATATATAAATGTTTATTTGTCTAAAAGGCACATGACAAAAACTGAATTTATTTTTCCAACTATATGTCAAAATACGTTAATATCATGTATTCCATCAAATTCTAACTTAAAATCTTTTAGTTCATAAATATTTAGTAAAAATGTCAAATTATGGTCTAGGAGAATACACTAAAAATTAATGACAATGGTTGTTTTTGAGGAGGGATAAATGGTTGCTTCTGGGGAAAGTAATGGTACTGAGGAAAGCAAAAAAATGGACTGAAATGTAACTTCCAAACTTGAAGTATTATATTTCTTTTGGAGAAATTTTAAATCATCAAGCAAAAACAAAATATTGATGTCTGTTAATTCTGGGCTGGAGGGTACACAAGTACTTATTATGTTATTTCCTGTATCTTAACTTCGCATGCTAGATAAAAGTACTGCTTCACCTCCAATGAAACCTAGAACCTTGAATATAAAGAAATTTTTATTCCTAAGAATTAGGAAATGATACTATACTTCATTTTATAGAGAAAACTGGAACCCAAGTTTTTTCCCCCAAGAAAGCTACCACATGATGAGAAATCCATATTTTCATATTGATTTATTTTTGAGACGGAGTCTCGCTTTGTTGCCCAGGCTGGAGTGCAGTGGTGCAATCTCGAATCATTGCAACCTCCACCTCCCAGGTTCAAGCTGATTCTCCTGCCTCAGCCTCCCGAGTAGCTGGGATTACAGGCACTTGCCACCGCACCCAGCTGATTTTTGTATTTTTAATAGAGATGGGGTTTCACCACGTTGGCCAGGCTGGTCTCAAACTCCTGAACTCAGGTGATCCACCCACCTCAGCCTCCCAAATTGCTGGGATTACAGGCGTGAGCCACCATGCCCGGCCTCATATTGATTTTATAACAAATAGCAGTTAAGTATAGCCTACTAATATTAAAGGGTAACTGTTCTGAAATAAGCACTTAAAATAGTTTAATCAACTTTACTTATTATGCCTGGCACATGGTATTAAAAGTTTAAGTAAGGATGCCTATTGATTACATTTTTAACAAAGTACATACTGTCCACCTCATTTCTTTATTCCATTTCCAAAGCTCTGAGCAGAATACACATACCAACAGCATTGTTTAGCACATATTCTTCTCTGAAGAAAACTGGAGCTATCTTCTGTTTTGCCTTTTCAGCTTCCGAGATCACTAGGAAGGAAAGATTACAAATAAAAAAAAAAGATTTAATAGTCAACATTGTCAACTAGATCAAAAGTATTATGATAATTAAATACTGGGGGAAGGGAGTACTCTAAAATGACTTGTTAAAAGTTTTGAAGTTGCCCCTGCCACAGACATTATATTATAGTCACAGATCCATAGTCGAATGTCAAAGCTTCAAGGCAAAAATTCCTATTCTTGTTTTCCATGCTTCTTACAAAATGTTAGATTAGAAATTATAGGCTGGGCATGGTGGCTCAAACCTGTAATTGCAGCACTTTGAGAAACTAGGTGGGAGGATTCCTTGAGGCCAGGAGTTTGAGACCAGCCTGGTAAAACTCTGTCTCAACAAAAAATGTTTAATTAGCTGGCTGCAGTGCCACATGCCTGTAGTTCCAGCTGCTCAGGAGGCTGAGCCGGGAGGATCATTTGAGCCCAGGATATTGAGGCTACAGTGAGCCATGATCACACCACTGTACTCTGGCCTGGAGAGAAGAGTGACACCCTGTCTCCTTAAAAAAAAAAATAATATATTGCAACAAGCTACATTTTCTTTTGATTATTTTCTCTAGCACTTAAATTAACATTTGCTAGACAAACATTTCCTTTGGTAATATGTCTTAACACAAAATGTATTATATGTGTGTGTATAGTGCTACAACGTATCCCATGTCCTTAAATATTTCTGCCACATTCATTTCCCCCATAAAACATTTATTGAGCACCTACTACATACCAAGTAATGTTTTAGGTGTTGCAGATAATAAAGACAGCAACACAAGATGGCTGTCCTGGAGTTTAGACTGATACTAAAACATATTCTTTGTCCTGTAAGGATTGGGGTGCTGTCAGAATGGGAGCAGGAGATGTGTAATTAATTAAAAGAAGGCTTCCTAGAAGAGGTAACCATAAGCCAAGTTGGAAAAGGTAAATAGGAATTTCCTAGAAAATGACAGAAAGAAAAATTCTGACTAGGGGAAGCAGTACCCTACGAAGCCTCAAAGTCAAGAAAGAAGAGTAAAATCAAGAATCAAACAGCTTTAAAAGACTAAAGGGCAAAGGGAAAAGGTGAGGCTAGACAGGTAAATAATATACTGACATTCTTATTTATTAACATCGATAGAAATGTAAATTCTCAAAGACATTGCTACAGCATACCACTGCCTGGCTTAAAAAACAAATGCTCAGTAAATATCTACTGAATAGTGAACACTATCAAATGGTTTCACTTCTATTGCAATCTTCTATTACCCAGAGTTCACATCTCCTACCATATTCCTCCTCCAGTCAATCTCAAGACTGCTATCAAAGTTTCCTCTTCTATATACTGCAACTCATATGCCTTTCCTGTCTTTAAGTCCTATGAGATTTATCTATTAAAACACAAACTAAACATTTCATAGATATGTTTCCTCTTTTATGGGAAAGTATTACATACAAAATGTTGTCTACCAATTCTTACACTAACTCTAGAATTCTCTTGTTTGTTTTTTGTTTGTTTTGAGACAGAATCTCGCTTTATTGCCCAGGCTGGAGTACAGTGGCACAATCTTGGCTGACTGCAACCTCCACCTCCCAGGTTGAAGTGATTCTCCTGCCTCAGCCTCCCAAGTAGTTGGGATTACAGGCATGTGCCACCATGCCTGGCTAATTTTTGTATTTTTAGTAGAGGCGGGGTTTCACTATATTGGCCAGGCCGGTCTCGAACTCCCAACCTCAGGTGATCTGCCGGCTCGGGCCTCCTAACTCTAGAATTCTGATATCTCTTCCTTCAAAATGTTCCATATGTCGACTTCTTTTCCTGGTTTTTTGGGGTGTTTGTTTTTGAAACGGAGTCTTGCCCTGTCACCAGGCTGGAGTGCGGTGGCATGATCTCAGCTCACTGCAACCTCCACCTCCCAGGTTCAAGCAATTCTCCTGCCTCAGCCTCCCGAGTAGCTGGGACTATAGGCGCATGCCGCCATGCCCAGCTAATTTTTCTTTTTTGTATTTTAATAGAGACGGGGTTTCACCACATTGCCCAGGCTGGTCTCGAACTCTTGAGCTCAGGCAATCCTCCCACCTCGGCCTCCCAAAGTGCTGAGATTACAGGCGTTAGCCTCTGCACCCAGTCCTTTTACTGGTTTTTAAAAAAAAGATTTGACACCTACTTTTATCATTCTGAGGTTTCACTTATACCTAAACAAACAAACAAACAAAAAATGACTACCTTTGTTTATCATCTTTTATTCAGCTCTTATCACTGCTTACCAATTCTAAAAGGAAAGGAATGTAAGTTTTATTGCCTTTGGAATGAAGCTCTTTTACCTCAAAAACTTTCTCAAATTTCCTTCAAATCTTTCTCTGATCTAATTTTTATTCTAATCAATTAGTTCCATCTAAATTAAAATTAAATGTCCTTCACAATCATTTTTTGAAAATTTTCTGAGTGTCCACTTATTGTCTTGGACTATAATCTTTCAAGAAATTACATTTCCTGCACTTGAATCCACTGCTTCATATGTGTAAACTACAATGATTCTACAACTTGTAGCTGTTATTTCCAAACATCAATATAAAATTAGGCCTATATGCAGAAATAGCTCAGTCAGAAAAAGCTAATAAACTCAATACATAAAGCTCTGCCCACCTGTAAACTGACGATTACAGGCCAGACGAAAGGCTAATTCAAGGCTGAAAAACAGTATTTTAAAAATATGCATGTTGTTGGGAGGCCAAGGCAGGCGGATCGCCTGAGGTCAGGAGTTCAAGACCAGCCTGGCCAACATGGTGAAACCCTGTCTCTACTAAAAATACAAAAATTAGCACGGAATGTTGGCAGGCACCTGTAATCTCAGCTACTCGGGAAGCTGAGGCAGAAGAATTGTTTGAACCTGGGAGGTGGAGGTTGCAGCGAGCAGAGATCACGTGACTGCACTCCAGCCTGCGCAACAAGAGCAAAACTCCGTCTCAAAAAAATAAATAAATAAATAAAATAAAATAAAAAAACGCATGTTGTAGGCAAAACAACAGATTCAAAAACAATTCAGTTAACAGATCAGTTTAAGTAATCAAAGTTTTCATTAAACTGCAATTTTAAAATTCATTAATAAGTATTTGAAATTATGTCCTGAATCCAGCTTTTTTCCTATTCCTAAGGTAATGGTTTACGTAAGTTTGGTGAACAAGCCCAAAGATTGTTGTCTTAATACAACAAACAAACAAACATATAAAATTAAAACACAAAGAAAAAAACCATCCCTGAACCCTACCAAATCCACAAGAAACAAGATACAAAATGTAAGAAGTTTTCAATATACTGTACATATAATATGGACAATTATAGTGATTATAATAAATACATGACACTGATGCTGAGAACAGACATTTCTTCTCTTTTGTCTTTAACATTTAAATGTGTATAGACAGACTGACCTGAACAATTATGAAAAATAAAGAGAGTTTCTCTTTTTATCTCAGCATGTTTAAACACGTAAAATATATTTACAATGTAACAGGATGCTATAAATAAGTGCACAGAAGATAGTTGCTTTGGGATCATGAATAGTGGGAAGCATAGGAAAAGTTATGGAAATATGTGAGAGCATGTCATATTTGAAGAATGGCAAGTCAACATGGCCAGATAGGTTATAAGACCAACAGAACTGCTTAATATCAGCTCTTCTAAAATATAAAGTGGACCTATATACCCTAACTGGACATTTTGTTTGTGATGATTCAGGGACAGAGACAACATATTTAAATTTCAAATGGGTATTTGTGTAGTGAGAAAAAAAAATCAGCTATTCTCATTTGCTAATACTAACTGCAAAAGTAAGTCTTTAAATTTTTCTTTTTCCTAAGAATGTATTAACTTTATAATAAGTTCTAAAAAGTAAAGCAAATTACAAATTACTACAAAAATTTGACAATACTTGATCAGTTCTAGTGGGGGGAAAGAGCATTCAGGTGAAAGGGAAAAGTCTTTACCTCTGATATCACCCCCAGCACAGAAAGCCTTTCCTCCAGCTCCCTTTATAATGATCAGGAAAGTTTCAGGATCTTGTTCCCACTTCTATTCAAATGTAACAGAAGATGGTATAAGCATATTATAAACACAAACTCATTAAAGTTACATGCATATGCACATATATTCAATCATATATTCATATACATATGTGTGTGTGACAGTACATATTCTTCTGTAAGGGATATCCAGAAGAATGAATCTCAACCCATTCTTTATCGAATGAACTTCATATGCTTTTCCCAGATAAAGTAGAGGCTATTTCAAAAACGTTGCTAGATGAGTACACTGTGTGATCCAAATTTCAAGATGGCACCTGAAATCTTTGCCATAACTTTGATACCAAGATGAACAAATAAGGGCATAATAATATGTTACATAAACGTATAAATTTGGAGAACAAATCAACCCAAAGACTGCTGATAAATATAGCAATAACCTTTCTACTGTGCTGATACAGGGCTTACTCTTAATATGTAAGTAACATAGTGAAACCACTTATAAAAAATCCAAGTCCTTTGGGATTGGTAAAGACAGCTAATAAATAAGTAGGATGAAAGAATCAAGAGCCAATGAAAATGTGAAAGTCCAGAACAATGGACGAAATGAAAAATTAGTTACCTACAGACAGAAACCTTAACAGGGGTTCTATCAATCTATACAGGTTGAGTATCCCTTATCTGAAATGCTTGGGACCAAAAGTGTTTCAGACTTTTTTAGATTTTAGAATATTTGCATATACAATAAGAGATATCCTGGGGATTGGGAATTCCTTTATGTTTCATATACACCTTATACACATAGCCTGAAAGTAATTAATTTTTCCCATAGGGACCCTGAATAAACAGTGTGTTGTGCACTTGTGTTTTGACTGCGAGCAATCGTGAGGCCAGGTGTGGAATTTTCCACTTGTGGCATCATGTTGATGCTTAAAGAGTTTTTGAATTTTATAGCATTTTGAATTAAGGATGTTCAACCTATACTAGAGAATAAATATGTAACGCACAAGGAAGATGTAGCTGGACAGACATGATTGTCCAAAAGGTTCATGCAATACTGGACTACATTAATTACATTAATAGAGATATTATTCTAACACGAACATTTCTAATTTCTTCCACTCTGGTCCAACTCTGATTTGCAACATTTGGCTTATTTCTATGTATCACATTTTGGGACATATTATAATGGTATCTCAAACAGAAACATAAGAATGGAAGACAGACTCATCAAAAGAAGAATTAAGGAATTGGTAGCCAGGGGAAAACTAGTATTTGTTAAACATCTACATGGCAGACTGTATTAGGTACTTATATATACTATTCACTTAATCTTTACATATCATCATCCCCATTTCAGAGCTGAGGAGATTGAGGTATGGAGAAATTAACTTTCCCAGCCTACACAGTTAATAAATAGAAATCCACGTTTCAAACCAGACCGTCTGACTTTAAGTCCTGTTTTTCTACTATTCCATGCTGCTCACTTAGGAAAGTTTACGGCCTTCTCTGAGAAAAAGCAGGCAGTTTAAAAGCAGCTGTCTGGCCGGGTGCGGTGGCTCACGCCTGTAATCCCAGCACTTTGGGAGGCCGAGGCAGACGGATCACAAAGTCAGGAGATCGAGACCATCCTGGCTAACACGGTGAAACCCCGTCTCTACTAAAAATGCAAAAAATTAGCCGGGCGTGGTGGCAGGCGCCTGTAGTCCCAGCTACTCGGGAGGCTGAGGCAGGAGAATGGCGTGAACCGGGAGGTGGAGCTTGCAGTGAGCTGAGATGGTGCCACTGCACTCCCACCTGGGCGACAGAGTGAGACTCCTCCGTCTCAAAAAAAAAAAAAAAAAAAAAAAGCAGCTGTCTTCAAATGAAAAGGCCGTCAGGTGGAAGCAGATTCGATTTGTACACTCATCCTCTCAGAGGCAGAACCAGTATCACTGGTTTAAAGGTCAGAGAAACACAGAGTGACAGAACACAAAAAGAAACTTGCAAACAAATCAGTGCTATATAAAAGTCAAAGAGTCTGTCTCAGGAGGCAGTGAGCTCCCTATCACCAGGGATGCTCAAGAATACCTGCACAGGGGAAGCACTGAAACCTCAAGAATCAATGGGGCTTACTTAGATGTATATCCCAGAGAATTATGTGATTCTATGGGAGAAAATACCAGAAATGTCCTATTATGATATACTTTGAAAAGAATCCATATAATTGCAATAAGAAAATTACAAACCTTTAGCTGTGGATAAATCTGCCGAATCATATTAAGAGTCAGTGCATTGAGGAACTTTGGTCTGTTTAGTGTTATGACTCCCGCACAACCTTTTTTTTCCAATAGCACCTCTTCTGCTGCATCTGTGTGCTTGGACATTCTCTGTATAAACAAAGAATAACTTTATGACAAAATTTCTTAAGTTTTTATCACAAGCCAACATCAAAACATACATATCAAATGCAAATCTTGCATATTAATGGTAACTAAAGGAAAGAATAACTAGGTACACCTTATAAGTTTCTGAAGTTATTTAGATTATGTAGACGAACAATTCCAAAGCAAATCATACACACCTCCTAAATTTTTATTTCTGAGCTAACTGAATAAGCTGACTTATTATATAGAGCCCAGTCTAGAATTTCTTGGACTTTGAAATACCCTTAAATATTTTAATTGACTACTGTATATCAAGTTCTATGTTACATACTGAGAAAGCAAAGATGAATAAGAGAGGGCAAATAATTCTGACTATTGTAGCTATGGTCAACTTGAAAATAAAGATGATACTTGAGTTGGGGCTTGATGTATCCCAAGAAAAAGGGGAGGTGAGAATTCCAGGCAAAGGAAACAGCATATGCTAAGCCATAAGCAATGACTATTTGGAAATGTTAAGATGTTAAAACATTAGTGGAACAAAGGCTGGCTGAGGAAATGAGAGGTGAGAGGGTAGGCAGAATAAGTAGTTTGCAGCCAGATTATAATATGACAGACTTAATAATTGTGAAGAAGTTTCCTGTATACTGACTTAAAGCCTTGCACAATGTAACTTAATCACCAGGTCTCACTGCTTATGTATTTTGCAGTATTAACTAATAAAACACCTGTAAGGAACACAGTTTTAACTATACTGTGATTTCCCAGGACTCTGCTATACCCAACCATCAGGACTCATGGCATCGCTATTCTTTTTTTAAGTTCTGGGATACATGTGCTGAATGTGCAGGTTTGTTACATAGGTATACATGTGCCATGGCAGTTTGCTGCACCCATCAACCTGTCATCTAGGTTTTAAACGCTGCGTGCATTAGTTATTTGTTCTAAAGTTCTCCCTCCCCTTGCCCCCCACCCCCCAACAGGCCCCAGTGTGTGATGTTCCTTTCCCCGTGTCTGTGTGTTCTCATTGTTCAACTCCCACTTATGAGTGAGAATATATGGTGTTTGGTTTTCTGTCCCTGTGTTAGTTTGCTGAGAATGATAGTTTACAGCTTTATCCATGTCCCTGCAAAGGACATGAGCTCATTCTTTTTTATGGCTGCATAGTATTCCATGGTGTATATGTGCCACATTTTCTTTATCCAGTCTATTATTGATGGGCATCTGGTTTGGCTCCAAGTCTTTGCTACTGTAAATAGTGCTGCAATAAACATATGTGTACATGTGTCTTTCTAGTAGAATGACTTATAATCCTTTGGGTATATACCCAGAAATGGGATTGTGGGGTCAAACAGTATTTCTGGTTCTAGATCCTTGAGGAATCGCCCCAGTGTCTTCCATAATGGTTGAATTTACACTCCCACCAACAGCATAAAAGCGTTCTTATTTCTCCGCAGCCTCACCAGCATCTGTTGTTGCCTGACTTTTTAATAATCGCCATGCTAACTGGCGTGAGATGGTATCTCATTGAGGTTTTGATTTGCATTTCTCTAATGACCAGTAATAATGAGCTTTTCTTTATGTTAGTTGGCCGTATACATGTCGTCTTTTGAGAAGTCTGTTCATATCCTTCACCCACTTTTTGATGGGTTTTTTTTTCTTGTAAATTTAAGTTCCTTGGAGATTCTAGATATTAGACCTTTGTCAGATGGGTAGATTGCAAAATTTTTCTCCCATTCTGTAGATTGCCTATTCATGTTCACTCTGATGATAGTTTCTTTTGTGGTGTAGAAGCTCTTTAGTTTGATTAGATCCCATTTGTCAATTTTGGCTTTTGTTGCAATTGCTTTTGGTGTTTTAGTTATGAAGTCTTTGCCCACACCTATGTCCTGAATGGTACTGCCTAAGTTTTCTTCTAGGGTTTTTACATTTAAGTCTTTAATTCATCTTGAGTTAATTTTTGTATAAGATGTAAGGAAGGGGTCCAGTTTCAGTTTTCTGCATATGGCTAGCCAGTTTTCCCAGCACCATTTATTAAATAGGAAATCCTTTCCCCATTGCTTGCTTTTGTCAGGTTTGTTGAAGATGGCACCACCATTCTTAACACATTCCTTTATGTAAAGGCAACACTTAAAACCTCACATGGGGAAAGTGTGCAATGTAAAATTGAAAATTGAAATTGGAAAATTTTAACTGGAGAATGCCAATTAAAACTAAACAGCACACTTATTAGCAAAAATCTAATAGAACCTAGAAGTACATATTTTGACTGCATTAAGCAACACGTTTATATAACGTTTAAGTTCTCCTTTATGAAATCAAGTTGCATATTTAATATTGGAGTTAATTTTTGTTAAAATTATCAGATAAAAATAGAAATAATTTATATTCACTTAAAGTTACAGGAACAATTCTTAAACAACAGAAAAAGTTGTGTCTTTTCAATTTCATTTGAATTTCTCAGTTTCTCTAATGAGAAATTCAAATAAAAACTTTAGCAACAGTAAGATATATTTTGTAATCACACTGACAGTGATCAAAGTCTGATACACACACACACACACACACACACACACACACACACATCTGATATATTCCTGAGTATAAGTAAACAAACATACTGGGGAAGGATAAACTTACAGAACCTGAAACAGTCTGACACTTTTTTTTCACAGATAGATACACATGGCTTTTATTTTTCTAAATGCTAGGAAACAGTGTTAAGGTTTTGTTTTTGTTTTTTTAACTTTTATTTTAGGTTCAGGGTACATGCGCAGGTCTGTTATATAGTTAAATTCATGTCGTGGGGGTTTGTTGTACAGACTGCCACATAAACCTAGAACCCAACAGTTATTTTTTTCTGCTCCTCTCCCTCCTCCTATCCTCGACCCTCAAGTAAGCCCCAGTGTCTGTTGTTTTCCTCTTTGTGTCCATGTGTTCACATCATTTAGCTCCCACTTATAAGTGAGAACGTGTGGTATCTGGTTTTCTGTTCCTGCATTAGTTTGCTAAGGATGATGGCCTCCAGGTCCCTCCATGTTCCTGCAAAGGACACAGTCTTCTTTTTTATGGCTGTATAGTATTCTATGGTGTAATGTACCATGCTTTCTTTATCCAATCTGCTACTGATGGGCATTTAGGTTGATTCCATGTCTTTGCTATTGTGAAGAGTCCTGCAGTGAACATACGTGTGCATGTGTCTTTATGGTAGTACAATTTATATTCCCTTAGGTATACACCCAGTAATGAAACTGCTGGGTCGAATGACAGTTCTGTTTTTAGCTCTTTGAGGAAATCGCGACACTGCTTTCCACAATGGTGGAACTAATTTACACTCTCATCAACAGTGTATACGCGTTCCCTTTTCTGCACAACCTCACCAGCATCTGTTATTTTTTGACTTTTTAACAATAGCCATTCTGACTGGTGTGAGATGGTATCTCATCATGGTTTTGTTTTGCATTTCTCTAATGATCAGTGATACTGAGCTTTTTTTTTTTCATATGTGGTTGGCCGCATGTCTATCTTCTTCTGAAAAGTGTTTTTTCATGTACTTTGCCCATTTTTTAATGGGTTTTTTTTCTTATAAATTTAAGTTTCTTATAGATGCTGGATATTGGACCTTTGTCAGATGCATAGTTTGCATTTTCTCCCATTCTGTAGGTTGTATGTTTGTTGATAGTTTCTTTTGCTGTCCAGAAGCTCTTTAATTAGATCTCATTTGTCAATTTTTGGTTTTGTTGCAATTGTTTTTGGCGTCTTCGTCATGAAATCTTTGCCCGTTCTTTTGTCAAGAATGATACTGCCTAGGTTGTCTTCCAGGGTTTTTACAGCTTTGGGTTTTACATTTAAATCTTTAATTCATCTTGAGATAATTTTTGTATATGGTGTAAGCAAGGGGTCCGGTTTCCATTCTCTGCATCTGGCTAGCCAGTTATCCCAGCACCATTTATTTATTAAATAAGGAATCCTTTTGTCATTGCTCTATTAGCCAGGTTTGTCAAAGATCAGACACATGTCTGTCTGAAGTCAAAAGAGAAATCTACAAGAATGTTGGAAATGGAAGTGAAGCAGCCGCCCCTGCTTACCAGGGGCATAAGCCATAAGAAAGATTAACTTAAAATGTTAATCTTAATTAACATTTCCCACTCTCTTGCTGAACTTTCCTCCTGGAACCCAACCAGGCTTTCCTAAGACGACTGGAGCCAGAGGTGCTGGCTCAGGAGGGAAACAGAGGTCACTGCTAAATCCTTTCCCTTTATCTCCCATACAGAACAAAAGGCTTTATCTGCAGGGAGGGGAAGGAAAACCCTCAAGCTTGTAGCCCTAGGGCTCTGATGAAGTCTCATTCCAGTGGGGGAAGGAAATAGAGGCCTACTAAATAAAAGTCTTCATCTCAAAAGAGAAGCATTTCAAGACCATAGCCTAAGGACCTTAGTGTTTGTCAACAACAGCTGAAGAAAACGAAGTGGGGACAAAAGAAAAGGAAAATTTAAAAAGGCAGTCAATCTCAATCCCCAGAGGAGGGAGAGGGAGTTGGGGGAAGGAGTAGTGCCTGACTACAAAGAGGAAGCATGGAAAATTTTAGGGGAATGGAACTCCTCTGCATGTATTGGGGTGGTGGGTACATGATTTATAAATCTGTCAAAACTCACAGAAATGTACATCACAAACACAACTGTCTTAGTCCATTCCTGCTGCTACAGCAAAATGCCTTAAACTGGGTAATTTATAAAGAACAGAAATTTATTTCTAACAGTTATAGAGGCTAGGAAGTTCAAGATCAAGATCAAGGCAAGTTCAAGTTCAAGATTCAGTGCCTGGTAAGACCCCATTTTGCATGAGTTCTGTGTGTCCACACATGGCACAAGGAAGGAAAAGGGCAAAGAGGACTAGTTGACTCCCTTCAACCTCTTTTATAAGAGTACTAATCCCATGACAATGGGGTGCTCACGACTTACCACTTCCCAAAAAGTCCCACCTCTTAATACCATCACATTTGGTATTAGGCTCCAACATAGGAATTTTGGAGGGACACATACATTCAAACCATAGCATGAGCTATCTTTTAAAAAGGAAAAAAATTACCTAGGATATCAGGGAATTCCAATATGGAATGCAGACTATGACAAATGAACTGTCAACTGAAGAATCAGAAGATTCATAAATTTGGAAAAGAGAGCTTCACTTCTCATAAACGGCTGCAGCCTGCAGGCTGACCATCCCACAGGCTGGGAAACAGCCTCTGGCAGAAGCCAAGAGCAAGCACTTCTAGTGAGGGAAACAGGAATTTATGCTGAACTGGCTGGCCACATAAACATATTCAACAGGTTATAGGAGGAGCTATGAATATTCACGAACAGGAGGCACATGCATGTATAGTAAGCTAACATGTATGCACATGCATGCCATGCCACGGTAACTCTGGGGTGGAGACTTAACAATTAAATGTATCACAATTAGGCCCTATACATCAAAAGATGAAGCAGAGGAAATGGAGGCCCACTGTGTGCAGCCTCCCTACATAGACTGGCCAGAACCACTCCATCATCAGTGGTCTTTTATTAGGAAGGAATGCTGGTCAGTTGCTGTGTCAAAACTACAAAAAGAAGGAACAACAGTCAGGTGGTTGCTTGAAATCAGCAGGGGAAAATTTCGGCTGGTTTCTGTTTAACTCTTAGGGAAGAAAGCCTAATGGTGGCTAACAAGGGAGGAGGTATTACAAGGTGTGTCCAAGCTCCCATTCCATCTTGGCCAGGAACTCATTTTTTTAGCTTTCTCTGGGGTCCCCTTGGCTAAGAGGGGAGTCTAGTCATTGGGGGGAACAGGATTTTTTCTTTCTCAGAACCTAACTGAATTACACATTATGACATAACCTCAGTGAAGTGACTGTGGTGATGAGGAAGCTAACTAACTTTGGAAATCAGTGAAATGACTAAAAACTGTATGAATGATAAAGGAACTGTATGTACATCAACAGTGTACTCTATCAACATGGCTTTTCATGGTAGCGGGGAGCAGGTAACAATTCTGCAACTGCTTTGCATATATACTAGGTTTAAATTAGTAAGTAATGGAGCCTGGCTCTCACTGTCAGGAGTAGAGTTACAGATAGAACAAGAAGGGAAAGACAGAATGAACCCTGACCTATGGTACTGGATTAAAGACAAAGACATCACTATGAACTCATGTTTAGTTTAATACACATATACAGAAAAAGTACAGAAACAATTAGAGATATGCATGAATACATGGGTAAGTACATAGTGTATATGTATTCTATTACAGATACATACATTACCCTAGCTCTATCCTCTGAGAGAAAGCCATGACACCCAGCAGCAAAGAGCACTCCCAGAGTCTAGATCTTGATTTCCAAATGCAATTCTCCAATAAAGGCAATCAGAGCTCCTTAGAGAAAAGGCTGATTCCAGCACTAAGATAGGGAAAACAGGAAATGAGTTCAGAGCATACCTTCTAGCACCAGAAAGGAAATGTTCAAAAAAAAAAAAAAAATTAAAAGGATGGGGTCATATGAAAGAAATACAAAAGCCAAAATGAAGGAATTCCTAATGGCCAGAACTGGAACAATGAAGCAATCAATAATTTGATATTAGATGATAGCCCAAAAAATAAATATCCATGAGTCCACACAGAAAAAATAAATGGAGGAGAAAAGATAATCTTCCTCGCAGAATTCTAAATGACATACGTAGTTATATCCCTTCCAAGAGACACAGCTTTGTCCCCTCACCTTTTGAGTTTGGGCTGGACTTACTGACTTGCTTTCAATAAGCAGAGCATGAAAGGAAAAATAGTAACTTTACAGTGGAAAACAATAAATGGCACTTACACAAAAGGATAAAAGTTAGCATTACCAATGATGTCATGTAGATACCATGTACTCCCTGATGCATTTGTCAAAACCCACAAATACTCCCTGATATGATGAGATTAGAAGGGCACTTTTCCTCTGTCATATTCTTGCCAAAAACCTTAACTCTAGCCTAATTATGAAAAAAACAACAGACAAGCCCAGATGAGATGGTATTCTACAAGCTACCTGACCACTAATCCTTAAAATTGTCAAGGGCATGAAAAATATGGAAAGATAAGTTGAGAAACTATCACAGACTAGAGGAAACTAAAAAGCATGACAAGTGAATGCAGTGTCATTGATTCCTGGAACAGAATATTAATGAAAAAAAACTGGTGAAATCCAAATAAAGTCTGGAGTAAACAGTAATATACAAATTGTCTTAGTTAAGTTTCTGTTGCTCACACCAGAATACCTGAAACTGTGTAATTTGTTAAAAAAAAAAAAAAAAAAAAAAAGGAATTTATTCCTTTCCTTACAGTTATGGAGGCTGATGTCCAAAGTCAAAAGGATACATCTAGTGAGGGCCTTCTTACTGGTGGGGACTCTGCAGAGACCCAAGGAGGTACAGGGCATCATATGTCAAGGAAGCTAAGCATGCTAGCTCAGATCTCTCTTACTTGTCTTATAAAGCCACCAGTCTCACTCCCATAACCCCATTAATCAATTAATGGATTATCCTTCGTGAGGACAGAGGCCTCGTGACCCAATCACCTCCCAAAGGCCTTACCTTTCAATACATCCACACTGGGGATTAAATTTCAAAATGAGTTTTGGAGCAGGCAAATATTCAAACCACGAAACCAACATTCTGAGTTTTGATAAGTGTACCATAGTAAGAATAGTAGGCAGTTTGCTAGGGCTGCCATAAAAAAGTACCACAAATCAAACGGCTTAAACAACACAAACTTATTTTTTTGTAAAACCAGCAGTTTTATTTTAACCAACATTTGTTTTGATTTCCAAGTTTTATGATCTCTTCTACCTCCAAAAGAAACTGAAGCAACTTATAGATTAAAACAAAGTATAAAGAACCAAAGCATTTAGAGATAAAATAGGACAAATAATGTATCCCTGTGCTGGAATTCATAAGACACAGTATGCTTTAGTAAAAAAAGTGTTAGAATTGAAGCACAAAAAATCCTGGGTTCTAGCCTTAAGTCTCTCTAACTGTGTGGTCTTGTGTAATCTTTATTCCATTGGCAAAACGAAGTCTCTAAAACTTTTTCAATGTAATTTTTTAATATATTTAAAAAATAATATGCTAGCATTAGTATGTGAGGCAAAATGCAGTCGTTGAGGTTGTAGAGGAACCAGTTAAGAGATTAAAGAGTGATTAGGTACAGAGGATTAACAGTAGGAATAGAAAGAAAAGGAGGGGGGAATCCTTTTAAGGAAACGTTTGACAGAACTTGGAAGTTGATTGGAAATAAGAATGAGCAAGATGAGTCCAAGATGACTTTGAGTCTGAACAACACAAACTTATTGTCTCACAGTTCTGAAGGCTGCAAGTCTAAAATCAAGGGGTCAGCAGGGCAATGCTCCTGCTGAAGGTGCTAGGGAAGGAACTATCCTAGGCTTCTTTTCTGGCTTCGGATAGTTCTCCGGCTTGTGGCAGCATAACTCCAATCTTCAACTGACATTATCCTGTGTACATGATTATCTGCAAATTTCCCTTTTATAAGCATACCAGTCATATTGGATCGAGGCCCACCCTACTCAATTATGACCTTAATTACATATACAACAACCCTGTTTCCAGATAAGGTCACATTCTGAGGTACTGGGGACTAGGACTCCAACATATGAATTTTGGGGGACACAATTCAATCCATAATAGCAATGTAGGATTGCATTAGGGGAAACGGAAACTGGGTGAGAGGTACTAAGAACTCTGTACTATCTTTCTAACTTTTCAATAGACCTAAAACTGTAAAATAATAAAAAAATTATCTTAAAAACTTATTTCTATAAAGTCAGGTAATAAAATATAACATTTTCTTAATAAGCAGAATAAAGAGATTTCCCACATCCAGCTGAACCCATAATCTCAGTAAGATCTTTTGTTTTCAATTAAGGGGGCAACCACAGGTAAAATGGAGAAAACCAAAGTTGCCCTGGTTTGCAACACTACTGATTTAGTGTCTATCTTTCTCAGGCACTTTTCCATAAACTATTAGCAAAAATGGAATGCCATACCTTATTCTGCACCTCCCATTGTTAATTCAGCAACTTGCCATGGTCATCTTCCCATGTCACTACTACAGATAAAGCTATCTTATTTTTTTTCTATGTTTCTATGGTAAAACAAAACACACACACAGACAACCACCCAAAGTATAATATAGAACTTAGTCAATTACTATAATGCAAAACTCTTGTAACCACTACCTAGGTCAAGAAATGGAATTTAGCCGCTGAGGGATGCAATCTGGCATAAGCACTGGAAATTTCTCTGTACCTTACTGCTGGGTGTGCTATGAATAGGTATGCCATGAACCCAAGGGCCTGACCACTCCTTGCCTGGGTCATTTTCAAGGTAGCCACCATGAAGAAGAAGGTCTTTTGCTGTAGACACCATGAAGAAGAAGGTTTTTGCTGTGAGCCATCATGAAGAAGGTAATGTCTTCCTCTGGGACAGACAGCAGACTTATTTACAGCTTACTAAAACCAGCAGGTTTCCCAAATTGCATGACAGTTGTACTGTCATGCAATATACTGCATATGCAGGCACTCATACGGGTCCTCTGTATCACTCCCCTGAGGCTTAAGCAAGAGAAACCTTGCTCAGTGTTGCTCGCTGTGCCACTCATAAAAAATTCTATTTTTTCTAATCCAAGAGTGTCACGTCTTCTGCTAGCATCCATGAAATATTAACAAGCTAACTATTAGCTTGTATAGTACTACAGATTGAATGCTTGCATCCTTCCAAAATTTGTATGTTGAAATCCTAAACTCCAAGGTGATGGCATAAGAGTGGGACCTTTGAGAGGTGATTAGGTCATGTCGGCCCTCATGAATGAGATTAACGCCTTTATAAAAGAAACCCTGGAGAGCTTCTTCACCCCTTCTACCACAAGAGGACAGAGAGAGAAGATGGCCAACAAGGCTGTCTATGAACCAGGAAGCTGGCCGTCACCAGACACCAAATCCACTGGCCCCTTGATCTTGAACTCCCCAGCCTCCAGAACCATGAGAAATAAATTTTGTTTTTTATAAGCTACCCAGTTTACGGTTTTGTTACAGCAGCTCAAATGGACTAAAACACTATCATCTACTATATTCTTGGGAACTAGGAATCTAGATGTGGAGGAAAAGAGATTCAGATATAGGATTAAAAGGACTATTAATAATTCTAGGACACCATCTGGACATCATAATAAGAACATGTGTGCTGTCATGAAAATGATATACACAGTATCATTTCATGCACTCCAAACACTATACCCTCAATACTGAATACTACTTTCTAAAAGGACAAAAAGAAAATGAAAATAGAAGTTTTCTCCATATCCAGGTCAAAATTAAATGAGCTTTTGCACATTAAATTAAAATGCTGTTTAAGAATTTAAAATAGGCCAGCATGGTGGCTCACACCTATCATTCTAGCACATTGAGGGCCAAGGCAGGAAGATCATTTGTGCCCAGGAGTTCGAGGCCAGTCTGGGCAACATAGAAACCTCATCTCTACAAAAAATTAAAAAATTAGCTGGGGTTGGTGGTCCATACCTGCAGTCCTAGCTACTCGGGAGGCTAAGGCAGGAGGATCACCTGAGCCTAGGAGTTCGAGGCTACAGTAAGCTAATGTCACTACACTCCAGCCTGGGCAACACAGCAAGACCTTGTCTCAAACAATAACAAATAAAAAAAAGAGTTTAAAATAGATTACGGAGAAAGAAGAAAAAAAAATATTTCCCTGAATATTTTCGTAGTAAGAATATGTCCAAATTAGCCTACAGATACAAATGAGGCCTCACTGACAGGTTCCACTGGCTTTCATTAGCTTGACAAACCTTATACGCAGAAATGCAGAATTTTGTCCTCCCTTCTGGGTTCTATTCCCTACCTTCTATCTTGGAAGGGTCACCGTGAATGTCACACTATTAACACAAAATAATCCTGTCCACTTCTCATAACTCTGCCTGCAATACTGCCATCAATGGCATACTTCCATCACTCCACCATGAAATAAAACGGATCTCTCCCTCTCTTTCTCTTTCTCTCTCTCTCTCTCTCTCAGAAAGGCCACAGAAGAATTGCTTGGGATACATCTTCTCTACCCCTGAGGCACTCATAAAAGCAAACACTGAGATTCAGAATTATTCAACCCCCAGGCCCTGAGAGTCTTTATCTTCCTTCCAGGTGTCTTCTGCCCCATGTCACCACAGTCCCCATATGATCTGGATTCTATGATGTCTTCCCATTCCACCTTTGTACTTATGTCTGAGTCACTGACACTGCTCCTAGTTTTTTTTCTAGGAAACTCCTCAACCTCCATGTATAACAGCTGAATAAAATAAGTAAGGGTAGTGCTATGGTTCGAATATTTGCCCCCTCCCAACTCCTGATAAAATTTAATCCACAATGTGGCAATACTAAGAGGTGAGTGCTTTAAGAGGTGATTGGGCATGACAGTTCTGCTCACATGAATGGATTAACCCATTCATAAATTAATGGATTAATGAGTTAATGAACCAATGGGTTATTATGGGAGTAAGACTGTAGGTTTATAAGAGGAAGAGGCAGACCTGAGCTAGCACACTTTGCCCCCTTGCCACATGATGTCCTATACCGCCTTAGGACTCTACAGAGAGGTCCCACCTGCAAAATGGCCCACACCAGATGCAGCACCTTGACCTTGGACTTCTCAACCTCCGTAACTATAAGAAATAAGTTCCTTTTCTTTACAAATTCCTCAGTTTTAGGTATTCTGTTATAAGCAACAGAAAATGGACTAACACAGTTAGGAAGGGATATGCCAGGCTTCGTATCCCCATCTCCACTTAGGCTTAACAGAGGCACAGTTGCAATAGTTACGTAGTGCCCACTCTGTCAGAGGCTATAGAGCGTACAAAGTAAATCTATGAAAACAGATAGCCAGGATTCAAATCACACCTCATAATTACTAGCTGTGTGACATTTGGGCATGTTACTTAGCCTCCCTGTCCCTCAATTTCTGCCCTGTTATATAGAGATAAGGCTACAATCCCTTAATTCCTAAAATTTTCTAGATTTTGGAAAATAGTACATACTAAATACTTCATAAAACACCCCAAGAGGAGTCTAGGTCCTTGTAATACTTGATTACACAGTAATAAAGGGTTTTTATATTTATGCACCAAACCATAAGTGTTTACGCTAGTTAGGATAAAAACTAAAAGAGCTTCAAGTACATCCAGGTCACATTTTGCCAATGTATTTACCACAAACTAACAAAAAACTTTTGGTTTTGAGGTTTTAGAATTGCAAATAAGAGATCTGTAGTATGTACCCCAGAGAACTATCGTGAAAATTAACTGAGCTAATCCATGACAAGTACTTACAATACCACCTAGAATACAGTGATATCAGATGACTTGTTATTTTTATGTGCAATTTACTTGTCAGCCTCTATAAGAGATATAAAAGTGAATAAAATTTATTTCTTCCTTACAATCTGATAAACTTTGGATATTTAACTTTGCAAGGGTACCATAACAGTAATAGCTAACATGTATAAAATGACTGTCATATGCCATGCACTATGCTAGATTTTTTTTTTTTTTTAAGACAGAGTCTCACTCTGTCACCCAGGCTGGAGTGCAGTGGCGCATCTTGGCTCACTGCAAGCTCTGCCTCCCGGGTTCACGCCATTCTCCTGCCTCAGCCTCCTGAGTAGCTGGGACTGCAGGTGCCCGCCACCATGTCCGGCTAATTTTTGTATTTTTTTTAGCAGAGATGCGGTTTCACAGTGTTAGCCAGGATGGTCTCGATCTCCTGACCTCATGATCCACCCACCTCGGCCTCCCAAAGACTATGCTAGATTTTTTAATGCATTATTGTGATGGTTAATATTGACTGTCAATCTGATTGGATTGAAGGATGAAAAGTATTTTTCCTGGGTATGTCTGTGCAGCTATTGCCAAAGGAGATTAACATTCGAGTCAGTGGACTGGGAGAGGCAGACCCACCCTCAATCTGAGTGGGCACCATCTAATCAGCTTCCAGAGTGGCTAGGATAAAAGCAGGCAGAAGTTGGAAGGACTTGACTTGCTGAGTCTTCCAGCCTTCATCTTTCTCCGGCACTGGATGCTTCCAGCCTTCGAACATCGGCTTCCAAGTTCTTCAGCTTTTGGACTCTTGGACTTATACCAGTGGTTTGCCAGAGGCTCTTGGGCCTTTGGCCACAGACTGGAGGCTGCACTGTCAGCTTCCCAACTTGAGAGGTTTTGGGACTCAGACTGATCCATCACTGGCTTCCTTGCTCCTCAATTTTGCGGACAGCCTATCATGGGACTTTATCTTGTGATCACGTGAGTCAATTCTCCTTAATAAACTCCCTTTCATATATACATATGTCCTATAAGTTCTGTCCTTCTAGAGAACACTGATTAATACAATTATCTTATTTATCATTTATAAGCACTCTAAGGTAGATATTATTATTCTTCTCACTTTATACATATCAAAAGGGAAGCTGTAAGAGACCAAGTAATCCACCCAAGATTAAGCAGTGAACCCATTATTTAAACCCAGGCATTCTGACTTGTAAGAACCATGGTTTTAACCATAATCTTATGCCACCTCCTACAAGGTATGTGTGCCATGTCTTGACACTACAGTTGAGAACCATGATGTACCTAAGGTCAAGGAAATCTGCCATACCAGTATTTCTCTACTTCTCTAACAATGACATTTTAAGTTACACATACAAATAATGCCAGCAAAACAAACGCAAAACTTACCAAATGGTGCAGTATGGTATTAGTCCTTTTGAATGCATTAAACCTGAAACAAATGTGGAATACAATGAGAACAGTAACGTGGGTAGTCATGTCTCAGTTGACAAATAGTATATCACCTTTTGTTTCAGCCTCTTCTAAAAGGTATTACCAGAACAAAAAGTTTTAAAAGGCTTAGCTCTCATTCACTGCTGGTAGGAACATTAAATGGTACAGCCACTTTGCACATGAATTTTATGGTAACTTTATTCATAACTGCCAAAATGTGGAAGTAACCAAGATGTTCTTCAATGGTTGGAAGACAAACCAATTTCAATACAACCATATAAAATATTATTCAGCCAAAAGAAGGAGCTATTATGCCACACAAAAAAAAATTGGACGAAACTTAAATGCATACATACTACTAAGCAAAAGAAGCCAGTCTGAAAAGGCTACATACTCTCATTTCAACTGTATGATATTCTGAAAAGCACAAAATTATGAAATCAGTAGAAAGATCAATGGTTGCCAGGGGTTTGGGGGACAGAGGGAGGGATGAACAGTTGAAACACAGGAGATGTTTAGGGCAGTGAAACTAACCTGTATGATACTGTAATGGTTGATACATGTCCTTATTATTTGTCAAACTTTTCTGCTCAAATTTGCAGGTCATTTTTTGCATCAACTTAAAACTACTCTAAAAAATAAAGTCATTAATCTTAAGAAAAAAGGTTTGTTAAAGATGCAATACAAACAGCATTCTCAGACACTAGAGAGAGGTATAAATTGGTACTGCCTTTCCGGTAAACAGTCTGGAAATACAAATCCACAGCCTTTAAAATGATCACACCCTTCAATCCACTAATTCCGCAAGCATTTGCACTAGGGAAATCTCAGAAATATGACCAAAGTCTGATTGATAAATATGTTCACATTATTTACAGGATGGAAAAACTGAAAACAAAGTAAATGTCTAAGAGTAGAGCATTAAAGACTGTGTCTATTAATACAGCCATTACACAACCACTAAAAATACTAACATGGAAAAGTACTGACAAATCACAAAAAGAGAGCAGGCTACAAAACAATAAACACAACACACTTCTATTTTTTGCTGTCTTAAAAGTGCTTGTTGGGCTAGGAATACAAAGCCTGAGACACAGCTTGACCAAAGTGACCACTAATAATGGACATGAGAATGGTGAGGGTGGGGGCACCAGGGAAGGGGCAGGAACAAACATGGAATGTTGGAAATTGTCTCTATCCCAATGCTGATTACAGGACTGCAGCTATAAGTTCACTAAGCTATAAACTTCAGAACAGTGTACTCAAGTGCCTTATGTAAATTATAATAAGAAAGTAAAAGACAACGCCGGGAACGGCAGTGATTGAGAGAGGCATGAGGAGGGCCTCTGGAATGTTTGTTTCTCGATCCAGGTGCTGGTGATTTAGGTATGTTTCGTTTGTGAAAATTCATCAAGTTGTATCATTATGCTTTGGGCTTTTTAAAAAATTTCCTAAAAGACACAGCTCTTGCCCTTGAGAAACCCACAACGTAATGACAGATGTGCATATAAAAACACTATAGTTAGAATATACTAAGATGCATGCTTTTTGTTTAAGAAGCTAAATTTAAGATCTATGGAAAGAGGTCAAAGCTAGAATCAGTAGCTGCAGCAGCCTGATAAGGGCTGTGCACATGTGCAGATACATATACCAACTAATGGAACTGATAAACTGACAATCTGTTAATTTTTCAAGAATACTCTGAGATTATATGAAGACCAACAGCCTGAGGTTTCACAAAAGGCAATATCACCAGTTACCACTTGTAACAACTTGGATGACTGAATTTATAAAAATATTTGTAATCCAACTTGCCTTTCAGAATTTATATGACTTTTTTATATTACATTCAAATTCAATAATACTATACAAAAGAGAGAAAAGACCTATTTGTTTAAGTCAGTCATAATTCACATTCCTGAACTAGCATTTTTTGAATTTGTCTCACAAGTAAAATGTAGCCCAGCAATTCCAAGACTGGTCTGTACATTAGAATCACCTGGAGACTCGGCTGGGCATGGTGACTCATGCCTGTAATCCCAGCACTTTGGGAGGCCAAGGCAGGCGGATCACCTGAGGTCAGGAGTTTCAGACCAGCCTGGCCAACAAGGCGAAACCCCATCTCCACTAAAAGTACAAAAATTAGCCAGGCATGGTGGCAGGCGCCTGTAATCCCAGCTACTCAGGAGGCTGAGGCAGGAGAATAGCTTAAACCTGGGAGGCAGAGTGTAGAAAGTAAAAAGTTTCCTCTTCGAAGTTTTTCTTCTTGTTAAAGAATAAATCATAAGCGTTAGAAATAATAATTTCTTTTAAAGACTAACTTTCTTCATGCCTCCTTGCTTTGTGCTAGTAACTCTTTGTTAAGCCCTATCCTACGTAACTATTGGACATGCTCACGGGCATGTTCCAGCTCACAGCCCATGCGCCTTCCTTATTTAAAAATGTTATTGCTTCCTTAAACCTTTCGTAAGCAACTTCTTTGTTCTTCCCTGCACTTACCTATTTAGGCTATTAGCATATTGGGTATCAGTTTAAGAGTGTGAGGTCCCACTCCAGCCAATGGATGCAGGACACAGCAGTAAGGACAACCCAAATGCGTAAGGGATAAATATGTCTGCTTTTCCTTTGTCAAGTGTGCTTTCGCCATTGTTCCATCGCCATTGTTCCAAGGGTGATTGAGCACCCTTTCTGCAGAAAGTAAAAATGGCCTTGCTGATAAATCTTTTGTCTCCGTGCTGACTTTTCTTCACAGCACCACTTATCTAACAATTTTGGTATTTCTAACACAGAGGTTGCAGTGAGCCGAGATTGTGCCACTGCACTCCAGCCTGGGTGACAACAGTGAGACTCTGTCTCAAAAAAAAAAAAAAAAAAAAAAAAGAATCACCTGGAGACTGCTAAAAATTCCAAAGCCCAGGTCACACCCAAGACCAATTAAATCAAACTCTGGAGGTGGGGCACAGGCACAGATACTTTGTTTGAAGCTCCCCTAAATGATTTCAAAGAACGAAGCTGTCATTAAAAATCAACACTAACACTTTATAATTATGAAACTGAAGTGACAGATCATATCTTATTTAGGGATACTTTCTAAATAAGGTTTTCATAATTACTTTTAAAGTGTGATCTACACTACCCTAAAACACCATTTCTAAAATGTTTTCAACTTGACTCAATTTTATCTTTTTGGAGATTTTAAGTATAAAAATCCAGAATGACTTTGGATTCCTTAATGAGGCCAGTACCCAAATGTAGGTTCAAGGTTCAAGAGGGTGTTGCCAGATTTGCAACTATTATGTAACAGTGTAAGTACTAACTGCAGTGTTTTAACAAGCAAACAAAGAGAACTCAGGACTAACTCCAAGTCCCAGTTTTATATATAAGACAGAATTTTATTTAACTCAAAGAAAGTTAATGTAAACCTATCAAACAAAGCCACTGTACACAATATAGGTCACAAAAATCTGTGGACCAGTTACTACAAAAAAAAAAAAAAATATATATATATATATATATATATATATATATATATATACACAACCAAATTCCTTGCCAAATACTATATAATCACATTGCTTCCATTTGGTTGGTTGGTTGGTTTTGAGACGAAGTCTTGCTGTGTCACCCAGGCTGCAGTGCAGTGGCACGATCTCGGCTCACTGCAACCTCTGCCTCCCAGGTTCCAGCAATTCTCCTGCCTCAGCCTCCCGAGTAGCTGGGATTGCAGGCATGCATCACCACACCCGGCTTATTTTTGTATTTTTAGTAGAGACGAGGTTTCTCCATGTTGGCCAGGCTAGTCTTGAACTCCCAACCTCAGGTGATCCGCACGCCTGGGCCTCCCAAAGTGCTGGGATGACAGGTGTGAGCCACCGCACCCAGCCCATTCGTTCTAATTCAAATTCAGCTGTCATTTAAAATATGATATTAGCTTTTATACCTCAAAATGTAATTGAGAATTCAGTGTCCCCAGGTAATTCTGAATTTATGATCTTTCCTTTCTATTGGTTCCAAAACTGCCATCTGGTGGAGAGGAAGAGGGCATGCACATCTCCGCTCCCTTTTTTTTTTTTTTTTTTTGAGCCTGAGTCTCTCTGTCGCCCAGGCTGGAGTGCAGTGGTGCAATCTTGGCTCACTGCAGGCTCTGCCTTCCGGGTTCATGCCATTCTCCTGCCTCAGCCTCCTGAGTAGCTGGGACTACAGGTGCCTGCCACCACGCCTGGCTAATTTTTTGTATTTTTAGTAGAAACGGGGTTTCACCATGTTAGCCAGCATGGTCATGATCTCCTGACTTCTTTGTTGATCCGCCCGCCTCAGCCTCCCAAAGTGCTGAAATTACAGGCATGAGCCAGTGTGCCCGGCCTGCTACTTCTAATTTCTTAATTAACTTTATCAGGCTTATTTCCTTCAACTGATGTCAACTTGGCTTTTTAGAAGAGTTATTCTCAAAGTATGGTTCTTGGACAAGTACCATCAACATCCCCTGGAAACTGACTAGAAACTGAAATTCTCTGCCCCACCCCAGACCTACTGAACAAGAAACTGTGGGGCCCAGAAATCTGTGTTTAACAAACCCTCCAGGTGGTTATGATGTGTGAAGTTTAAATAAACAACTGTCTTAGATGAGAACTTTATCACTCAGGAACTTTTTGCAATTATCCAATAAAACAAACGTGGCCTCACGAAATTAAACAACTACATGAAACTGCTTAAGCAGGAAGAAGACATCACAAAGTAGTGCTTAGTGACAATTATTATCCCAGAAGTAGGCAAGGTGTGAATAGAGCAGAAAATCAAGTCCAGGCCAACAATTTAGGCATGGGGTGATGAAGAACAGCAGATGTGGAAACAAAAGGGAGTGATATTATTAAGAGTTTTTATAAAGTAAAAACTCAATGGAAAAGAATGTCAAAAATGACTTTAAGATTTCAAGCCAGGACAACTAGGAGAATATAGAAAAGACAGGGAAAGAAGCTAACTGGTTTGCAGGACAAAATACAAATTCAATTTTGGATTTGAATTTGTACCGACATAAGCAGAAATAGTCAACAGAAGAAAGAGACTAGAGGTTGAAAGAAAAGTTAGAACTAAAGGTTATGTCTTATGCCACATGCATGTACAATCACTGAGACACTGGAATCTCTCAGCTTTCTGTAAGGAATAAATGAGAAGGCTGCAGTTGAAAACTAATTGCCAGAAGGATGCTAACTGTAATTGTGGTATTGCTCAGCAGCATTTTATTTCTGTATTCTATTTATTTATTTATTTTTAGAGACAGGGTCTCACTCTGTCACCCAGGCTGGAGTGCAGTGGTATGATACATGGGCTCAAATGCAGCCTCAATCTCCTGGACTCAAGCCTCCTGAACAGCTAAGACTACAGGCGCACACCACCACACCTGGCTGATTTTTAAATTTTTTGTAGAGACACAGTCTATGTTGCCCAGGCTGGTCTCAAATTCATGGGCTGTGATCCTCCAGCCTCAGCCGCCCAGAGTGCTGGCATTACAGGCTTGAGTCACCATGCCCAGCCGAGCAGTGTTTTAAAACTACTAACATTATCTGGATGGAATGGTAGAGATTAAAAAGAAGAAAAAAAGAAAAAAACTACTAACATTTAAAAATCAAGACATTTCACCTAAAAATGCACTTTTTCCAGGTTTTCCAGAAAAATCAGTAATAATGGAAACCCTGGGTCTATATTCTATAACGGCAACAATGGCTGGGGCTGAGAAGCTGCCTCCTCTCTAGAGCACTCTTTCCAGTTCACCAGTCCCCCATGCTGCCACCTAGCCAGCATCTTTCAATGCTTCCTTCTCGGCCTCTGCATTCAGGCTCATGATTCCTAATACAGAAAACAACCTAACAGAGCATCAAAGATTGAGCCTTTGATCAACTAAGAAACAACTAAGTAGAAGTAAAAGAGAAGACAGGCAAAGAGCAAGAACCAAAACAATACAGTTCAGCAGAGGATGGAGGAGATGGAAAAGGCAATGAGGCCTATTAACAACCTAAAAGTAACCTCTTCCTATTATTTCTATTTTTAGAGACTAGGTTTTTCCATGTTGCCCAGGCTGGAGGGCAGTGGCACAATCATAGTTCACTGTAAACTTGAACTCTGTGGCTCAAGTGATCCTCCCACCTCAGCCTCCCAAGCTGGAAGGATAGGCGTATGCCACCATACCCAGCTAGTTTTTTTATTTCTTATTTTTTGTAGAAACAGGGTCTTGCTATGTTGCCCAGGATTGTCTTGAACTCCCATGTTGGCCTCTCAAAGTGCTAGGATTACAGGTATGAACCACCACACCCAGCAAAGAGCAACCTCTCTGATGAGGCTTCCTGACTCCCTCTCCCTATCTAAATCTGGCTCTCATAACTGTACTTGTCCCTTAAGACACTTACCAGAATTGGTAATCAAAAATTACTTTTGTCTAATTATGTGTTTCCTATCTGCTCTCCTTTCAGACTCCAAGGGCCCTACATAAGGAACAGTAGGAACACCAAGGAGTCCAGAGTGGCTACAGGATAATAGAAATGCCTAGAACTGTGCTTCCCAGCAAGTAGAACAGAACAGTAGGTAATTGTTCATCCATGAATATACTGGGGCCAAATCTGTGAAATCCAGGCTGGTAAAACTGTATTTAATTGCATAAGCAGAAGGGCACCTCTGTGAGCTTCTGAGAAGAATGGCAGGCACTGAAGTAAAACCTTAGCGAGATTAACCTGGCAATCTTGTACAGAAACAATTCACACTGGGAAGAGGAAAAAGTGATTAACTTTGAGACTACTGTTGAAACCTGAATCCACAGGAAGAGGTTAAGGTTTGGGAGTGTGGGAGAACTTAGGTAAGTTTGAGAATCTAGAAGAATGATAGTGCCAAGAGAGACAAAGAGTAAGGGTTATACTTACGTGCAAATTTATTTTTCTTTTCCTTTTTTTTTTTTTTTTTTGAGACGGAGTCTCACTCTGTCGCCCAGGCTGTAGTGCAGTGGTGCGATCTCGGCTCACTGCAACCTCCGCCTCCCAGGTTCCAGCAATTATCCTGCCTCAGCCTCCCAAGCAGCTGGGATTACAGGGCCCTGCCACCACACCCGGCTAATTTTTTTGTATTTTTAGTAGAGACGGGGTTTCACTATGTTGGCCAGCCTGGTCTTGAACTCCTGACCTCAGATGACATGCCCGCCTCGGCCTCCCAAAGTGTTGGGATTACAGGTGTGAGCCCCCGCGCCTAGCCCTTAAGTGCAAATTTATATATGAGGTGCAACTGAGACATTCAGAGGGTTGTGACCAGCACTAGAGCTCAGGGCAAGTCAGGTTAGACAAAAATTTGAGTTACCCTAAGAGAGATGATTTAGGAACCAAAAAAAACAAAAAAAAAGTCCAAGAGCTAAACTGGCACTGGGGTAAGAGGAGAGGCGGTGGAGAGTGGCATTAGAAAAGTAGGCCAGTACCGAAGAAGCCAAGGGAGGCCAGAGTTCAAGTGGGGCTGCCCAACACTGTCAACCATGGCCCAAGGCCTTTTTTCCTCTCAGAAACACTTTCCGTGGCACCCTATTCCCTTATACAGTTGTGGGTTAGGCTATTGTGGACTGGACCATCTTGGCCTCTGCTTTCTAGGATAATACCCACTCCAGGGCTGAATCTGGAAAAGGCATCTCAGATCAAAGCCCCCAAAATGGTCCTGGCCTCACCTACAGAGTACTGCATCTTGGAACGTGGGGTGGAAGAAAGCCAAGCTGAATGGTGGAAATGACAGATCCTTTCCTAAGTCAGCTAACTTTAACAAACATGTCTTTCCAGTTTGTTTCTCTATTTGCTATTTGCTGACAACACTGAAAAAGCGGCAGTAACGATTACGTGTACTGATTTTCTTGGCATTTACTAAATCTCCCCATGAGCTGGTGCAAGGACAACTAATTTTAAGGTATTAAAAAAACAAACAGAAAAGCAACTCTTAAATGTTTAACAAAAATTTACTGAGAATTAGGTCTGTGGATACAGTGTTAGACATCTAGACACTTTCCCCTGAAACTATTCTTCTTAAGTCAAGGAAACACCTCCATCCCTTTTCAGGAAACCCAGAAGGCAAACTCTAAGGCTTAAAGAATCCAGTAATTTAAGTCGTCCTTATTTTAAAGAAATAAGGACGGTTCTCCCTTCAAGTGGGCGCAGCTGCTACCTGGTATGACAGTACAGGGCCAGGCAGTGGGCTGTTTAAGACGCATGCGGCCTAATTTCCTAAAGATGATGGCTACCAGATTTCCTAGGCTGAGCTCAAAGCGCAATGAGGGGTACTTTCAAAAAGTTAAACAATGTTTGCAAACATGCTCCCCCATGCCACGTTAAATGTCCCTCAACACTAGCCTGAAAGTTCCAAATGCCTATACTGACGCTGCAGCCATGCAAGAAAGCTGAATAAAATCACACCACGGGCAGAGAGAGGTGCAGCAACTGGCAAAGCACCTGTGTGTGCTGGCTGCACAAAACATGCCACACAATTCCTCTAAGCTAAATCCGTCCGTGTCCCCAGACTGCACCCAACTTTTAAGAAAGGAAAGAAACTGAGGCCAAAAGAATTAAAGTCGTGTGGGGACAAGCCTGAATTAAGAGCCAGAGTGGCAGAAAACCAGAGTGCTGCTGCAAAGAAGATGCTAGAGGGAGAAAGGAAAGACAGGGACGGGGGCTGGGGCTTGGGGAGGGCCAAGGTTGGGGTCTCACAGCTGCGCCTCTGAGCGCGACTCGAAACTTCGAGGCCAGCAGTCTCCACCCCCGGCCCTTTTCCCACTGTGGCGAGTGCCGCTGAAGAGCCTGCCCTTGGCCGCTCGCTCTCTCACTCACCTCGACATGAGCCTCCACATCTCCCGCTGCCCCATCGCCAAACACTCCGAAGCTAAAGCAGCGGAGCGAGAATCGCTCGGACCGTTCCAGCGCCTCGCGTGAGCCCCGCCCACCGCCGTCCTGCGCCGCCGGGCACAGATGACAAGTCCTCCAGGAAGCCAGAGCGACCGTTTCCGCTACGCGACGGGGAAGGGCGGGGCAAGAACAACGCCTGGAGGAAATAGTTGAGGGAGAGGAAGGGATCGGGGACCGGGCCAGGGAGAAGGCGGAGAGCGAGCTGAGGCGGAGCGGAAGAGGGAGGATAGAGTGGACTAGGGCGGATTCGCAGGAAAGGAGATTGCCCTCTAGAGGCTGTCTTAGCCCAAAGCGCAACCTGTTGTCTAGGCTTGGCCTGCCAATTTGACCAGCAGGGACTGATGTGAAAGACTTTTCTGGAATTTTAGTAATTTTTTATTAAAACGTAAACTTAGTATTCTTTGAGACTCAAGTAGAGGAATTACAGTTGATAAAGGACATCGATGTAGTTTATTCATTCCTAACCCAATACAGCCGAATTCCTTTAATATTAGGATTGAGACATTTTCATTTTTCTTGGGAAAAGTTACAGATCTCCCACTCTTCCTCAAAGACAGACAAGAGTTGTCTGATTAAGACATAATAGATATGTCTTCCCAACTAAAGTAGAAGTTGCTGTTATCAGTGGAAGCATAATTACATTCAGAAAGTAGCTTACTCTTAAATGAAACCAACATTTAACTACTAGGATCCACTATTAAATTGAGGAAAACGTTCCTCCGCTTCCAGATCCACCCAGATGTCTAGCAGAAGACATTTCATCGCCACTATTAAGTATTGACACATTTATCAGAAAGAAGAAATCCGGTGACAAATTTCAGAGAGGACACATGAAAGGAGTTATTCTTAGTACCTTGATATTTAAAGAGATACACTGTTGAGACTTTGATCAAAAATTACGTTGCTAACCTAGGTCAAATGTAATAACCAAATGCCCACTGAGAAGAGGACAGACAACAGACATCACAGAAGGAACTCCTTACCTGCAATCTAGTTTTTAACTGGCTACAGGACATCACCATCTAACATCACCATCATGCCTCATTCACTGCGCACAGAAATGAACCAGTCATCTGACCTAGCATGGTTTACTGGAAAAAGCATGGGCTTTCCTGTTAGACAGACTGAGATTCAAATCTTCCTTGCCGCCCTAGCTTCATGTGTGTGAAACCTGAGTCTCACAAGGCCTTATCGTTAGAAGGGCCCTGTGCTTGTTTTAATGCTGTGCTATTAATAATTTTTGAACAAGGAAACACAAATTTTCATTTTACACTAGGCCTGCAAATTATGTAATCAGTCCTACCCCTAGCACACTAATAGTTTAATGACCTTGAGCAAATTATATAGCTTTTCAGAACCTCCATTTTCTCATCTGAAAATGGATGTGCTGATGATTAGAGGTGTTTGTGAAGATCCATTGAAATATAGAAATATGTGCATAAATTACTTAGGACTTCATAGGTATCAAGACCTGTCAGTTATGCCACACCTTCCACCAAGCTGTCCTTCCTATTCCTAAATTCTCTATTTCTTCTAATGATGCTATCGTCTTCTGGCTTCCCGCTCTAGAAACCTCAGTCCTTTAAAGAAAATTATCTTAACATTCTATTTTGAAGATTTTCAAACATATAGCAAAATTATAAAAATTTAAAGCAAACACCTATGTGCTCACCACATAGATTCTACCTAGATTTACATTTTATCTTGCTTTATTCCTTATCCCAAATACCTTATTTTTAAATGCATTTCAAAGTTAATTACAAGCATCGTTTTACTTCTCCCAAAATATGGCATGTGTCTTACTACCTAGAGTTAAATATTTGTTTACATATTTTCCCTTTTGAGACAAAATTTACATACAACGAAATGCACAAATCTTAAGTGTACATTCACTGAGTTTGACAAATGTATACACTTGTGTAACCAAAATTCCTTAGATATAAACCATTGTCATCACCCCAAAAAGTTTCCTCTCACGATTTCCCAGACATTCTCTGCCTACCACTGCCTTCCCCACCCCAACCCCCGCCCCAGAAGCAACCACTGTTATGTCTCGAGAACCACTGTTTGTTTTGAGACAGGGTCTCACTCTATCACCCAGGCTAGAGTACAGTGCCACAGTCATAGCTGACTGCAGCTTCAACCTCCCTGGGCTGAAGCAATCCTCCCACCTCAGCCTCCTGAGTAGATGGGACTACAGGCACATGCCACCACACCCAGCTAATTTTTGTATTTTTTTTTTTTTGCGAGATAGGGTCTTGCCATGTTACTCAGGCTGGCCTCCAGCTCCTGGGCTCAAGAGATCTCCCCACCTCGATCTCCCAAAGTGCTAGGATTACAGGTGTTAAATACTGCACCCAGTCTGATTTTTCTCTACCATCAATTAGTTTTGCATTTTCTGAAAATTCATATAAAATGGAATCATACAGTGTGCGCTTTTTGTGTATAGCATTTTTCACTTAGCAAAATGTCCATATCGTGTGTATCGGTAGTTTCCTCCATTTTATTACTCAGTAGTATTTCATTATATGAATACCCCATAGTTTACTGATCTATGCTCCTCCTGATAGATTCCTGGGCTGTTGCCAGTTGGGGCTATTATGAATAAAGCTGCTGTAAACATTCTTGTGTAAATCTATTGTAGACATATGTTTCCTATTCTCTTGGGTAAATATCTATAAATAGAATGTCTTGGTTATAGGGTACATCAATGTTTGGTTTTATGTGAAACAGCCAGACCCTTTTCAAGAGTTTGTATCATTTTGGAAAAGAATTCTGGTGGCATACAATCCACAGAATGAGGAATAATATTTATAAATGATATATTTGATAAAAGGCTATCTAGAATATGTAAAGAACTATCACAATTTAAATAACCAAATTTTAAAATGGACAACAGATTTGAATATACTATACAGCTTTCCAAAAAAGATATATGAATGATCAATACTCATATGAAAAGTTGCTCAACATTATTAGTCATCCAGGAAATACACGTCAAAACGACAATGACTTCACACCCACCATAATTTTTTAAAAAACAAGTGTTAGTGAGGAGAATTTGGAATCCTCAGACACCACTGGTGATGTACAACAGTGCAGCTATCTTGGAAAAATGTCTGGCAGTTCCTCAAATGGCTAAACAGAGAGACCATATGACCCAACAATTCCATACCTAGGTATATACCCAAAATAAATGAAAACATAGTCCTCACAAAAACTTGTACATAATGTTTATGGCAGCATAATTGCCAAGAAGTAGAAATAACCCAAATGTCCATCAACTGATGAACAGGTAAAAACAAAAGTTATATATCTGTACAATGAAGTATTATTTGGCAAGAAACAGAAATGAAGTATCGATACATGGTACAACATGAGCAAACATGGAAAACACTGTGCTAAATGAAAGAAGCCAGTCACAATAGACCACATATTATATGATGCCATTTACATGAGTGTCTAGAATAAGCAAATGTGTACAGATAGAAAGTAGACGAGAGGTTGCCTAAGGTTGGAGAGGAGGCAGGAGAATTGGAGAGTGACAGCTAAGGGGCACAGGGTTTTCTGGTAGAGTAATGAAAATATTCTAAAATGAATAGTGGTGATGGTTGGACTACACTGAAATGAAAATATTCTAAAATGGATAGTTATGACAGTTGGCTGAATCATATACTTTATATGGATGAATTGTTTGGTATGTAAATTGTATCTTAATTTTTAAATGAAGAATTCTGGTTGCTCCATATTCTCAGCCACATTTTGTATTATCAGGCTTTTAAATTTTAGTCATGCTGGTGTATGTGTGGTGTTATCTCCTTGTGGTTTTAATTTTCATTTTCCTGGTGTCTAATGATGTTGAGCACTTTTTCATATGCTTATTATCTTCTCTTAATTTTCTTGCCCATTTTTAAATTAGGGTCTTTGTTGTTGTTTTGTTTTTTGTTTTTTTTTTAGACAAAGTTTTGCTCTTGTTTTCCAGGCTGCAGTGTAATAGCACAATCTGGGCTCACGGCAACCTCCACTTCTGGCTAATTTTGTATTTTTAGTAAAGACGGGGTTTCTCCATGTTGGTCAGGCTGGTCTCAACCTCCCGATCTCAGGTGATCCGCCTGCCTCGGCCTCCCAAAGTGCTGGGATTATAGGCGTGAGTCACCGCACCTGGCCAAATTGGGTTATCTTTTCATTCGTGTTTGATATTGTCTTTTTTTTATTATTGTTCAATTATCTATTTCTGTTACAAATTACCCCTAAAATTTAGCAGCTTAAAGCAACCAACATTTATTGTTTCTCAGAGATTCCAAGGCTCAGGAATCAGGGAGAGACTTAGCCAGGTGGTTCTGGCTCAGGGTCTCTCATGAGGCTGCAAAGCGTTGGCTGGGATTGCAGTCATCTGAATGCTCAGCTTCCAAACTTACGTGGTTGTTGGCAAGTTACAGGTCCTTTCACATGGGCCTCTCCATGGGGCTGCTCACAGTGTGGCAGCTGGCTTCCTCTGGAGAGAAAGAGCCCAGAGAAAGAGCCACCAAGACAGAAGCCACAGTACCTTATAACTGTCACTACTGTTTATTTTATTGGTCACGCAGACCAACCCCAGTACAGTATAGAAGATTTTACAAGAGTTTGAATACTCGGACACAAGGATCATTTCAGGCTTTTTTGAAGGCTGGCTATCATACTTGATTTCATTTTTTTCTTTCCTCATTGCCAATCAGTCATCAAGCCATACTAGTTATTTCTTTGAAAGATCTCTCAGATTTGTTCTATCCTCTCGACATCTCCACTGCTACCATTCTAGTACCCACCTGTAACTCATTCCAGATCTAACTTCTCTCTTGTCCCTCAACCATCACACCCTTCAATTCATTCTGCATTTCACTGAAAAGAAATTTTCCTAAGATACAACTTTTGATGTATTATTAAGCTGCTAAATAATTTCACAATTGTCTATAGCTATGTTTTCCAAAACTAGACACAGTTGACTACTGTGCACTTAAAATGTGGCTAGTATAACTGAGGAACTGAATTTTTAAAAATTTACATTTAAAAACTAAAGCAGTGTTAAAATTTTTATATTGATTACATGTTAAAGTAACAGTATTTTGGATGTATTGGGTTAGAAAAAATATAGTATTTAAATTAACTTTACCCGTGTCTTTTTACCTTTTCAATGGGGCTACTAGAAAATATTAAATTACAGCCGGGGACGGTGGCTCACGCCTGTAATCCCAGCACTTTGGGAGGCTGAAGTAGGTGGATCACCTGAGATCAGGAGTTCGAGACCAACGTGGCCAATTTGCTGAAACCACGTCTCTACTAAAAATACAAAAATTAGCCAGGCGTGGTGGCACATGCCCGTAATCCCAGCTACAGGCTGTTCCTCCCAGGGCTGAGGCAGGAGAATCTCTTGAACCGTGCAGGTGGTGGTTGTAGTGGCCGAGATTGCGCTATTGCACTCCAGCCTGGGCAACAAGAGCAAAACCTCGTCTCAAAAAAAAAGTTAAATTACATATGCAGCTCACATTGTATCTGTATTAAACAACAGTGGTCTAGAACATTCCCTTCAAACTGACTGACTTTTGAGGCAACAGAAACCTTAGCTATCCAACCTTATTTACCATTTACCTGCTCTTATTTCTGTCACATGCATCTCTCCTGGATGTCTCTGAGTATATAATGTGGATTTTCTGCCACTGCTCCTCAGCCCATGCAATTCCTTATACCAGGAAAGCCATTCTTCTTTTATCCTCCTCTAAAATTTATTCATCCTAAAGGCTCAAGTCTTATCTTTCTGCAGTAGTATTTTACTGTAACCTCTACTGAACTCTCCTACCTGAATTTCAATTACACTTCTAATTCATAGTTCATTACTTCTCTCTCTCTCCCATCCCGCTCCCCCCAACCCTTTTGAGATGAAGTCTCACGATGTTGCCCATGCTGGACTCAAATTCCTGGGCTCAAGTGATCCTTCCACTTCAGTCTTCCCGGTAGCCGGTACTACAGGCACACATACTGCACTTGGCTTATGACTTACTTCTTACATGATTTTTTGTCATAATTTAATGCTAATTTTCTCTCTCAAATTGTACATTCCTTGAGGATAGGAACTGTATCTTATATTTTGTCTGAATCTTTCAAAAACCTAATGCTGGGACATGGTAAGAGGGCTTACAAATTTGATATACTAATTATGAAGGAAATGTTGTATACAAATAACTTTGTTATCTTCTAACCAGTATAAACCTGGCATTAATGTGGAAAAAATAAGGTTGTAAAATTTATTTGTCAAAATGCAAGTGCTCTTTGATATAAGTACCCATAACATGTGAAAGATTATCCAGGAGCCAGCACAAGGGCTGAAGGATAGAAAAGTGACTCCCTCCTGCTTTCCTTTGTTGGAAATCAATGATTGGCAATCAATGAAGGCTCTGGAGAAACTGCCAAAAGTCATTCTTGTTGGACTGAGGCCCCTCAGCACACCCAGCCCTGTCCCATCCCCCTCTCCCTGAAGCTCTAGCACCAATCAAGGATGTCTGCGAATGCTGGGAATGAAATGCAAGATGCTTATTTTAATTGTCCCAATAGCCCACTCCTGGAAGGACTTCTGAGATCCTGCCTTTTCCTAACTCTAACTGGCTGAGTTACCTAGTCAACTCTACCCTGCCTCCTCACTCATGGGGTAAGTAGGAAATCTCAAGACTCAGCCTTCTACCCCTTTCACGCCTCTTGGAAATGTGCTGCAACCCACTCGTTTTCCTTCCTTTGCATTTGTGATTTTTCTAAAAATTTACAAAATGGTCTTTTGAGTGAAGAGTGTGTTTGACGCCAATGTTCCTTGCCAAGCCAGAGCAAGGCTCTCTGACCCACAGTGAGCTCATTGGTCCCCACCCCAAGGACATAAGCATGGAAGTCTCAGAGTTACTCCTTTGGCCAAGGCCAACTGTGGGATGCATGGATGCACAGAATGTAGACCACCTGCAAGAAGTCCCTGGTGTCTTTCCAAACAAAGAGACCTGGGTCATACAACTAAAGGCCAGAAGTAGGGCATTGCCCAATTACAAAGACAAGAACTGGGGAAAATAGAACTTGATTCCCTGACTCCAAACAGCAGTGTTCATTTCAATTTATCAGTCACAAAATGGTGGTATAGGATACTGTGACAGCTGTAACCCAATAGCACTTAAGGGATTTACCATTTCCTCCTTTGCACTATGGGCATGAATAAGTATCCTTATGGATCTCAACGTTTTGGAGGTACCAGCAGTTAGGTAATGAAATCCTCTGGATCCTTTCCCTTCCTTTTTGTTTGGTATCCAAAGCAAGTTAAATCAGCCCTGTTGCAAGGCTAGTATTCATCAGATAAGCATCAGTATGGCTATGTGATTGTTAAGACATTGAAATACTTCCAAAATGATTGGTAAATAGCCACTGCTCACTGCCAGACAATCTATTTCCTTGGGCCCAAAGGATTCCCAAGAGGGTACTGATGAAGAAACCAACCTGGCACCTGCCAGGTGACTGGCCATAGCTGACTACACTAGATTCCATCCCATGTGCTCATAGTGGGCCCAGATCCCTTTGGAGATGCTGCTCCTTGTGATAGTGCTTGCATACCAGAAGGGATCCATGGTGTCCATCATGCTTTTCCTTCCAGGGCTGAGACCACCTGCTGCAGGCTGGCACACACAGACTTACCCCCAGGGCACTTTAATGTACCATAGCTCTTCAGTATTTTGAATATTACTCTTGCCTTTTTGTATGATTGTGCTAATTATTTTGTGCAACCCAAAGAACAGGACTGGACCCATGCATTATGGTGGAAATATTGAAAGGATCACATAGGTTAAACTGGGAACTGAAAGTATTTGGAAGAGGAGCCACATCTGGGGCCCTTTCTTCTCTATCTCCCTCTCTTGTTGGCTGCATGGAACCTCATGCAAACTTGCAGAATGTCTGCTTCTATTTGGTGCTTTGTCTAATCATGGAGGGGCTATTATGATCCAGCTGCCG
This sequence comes from Gorilla gorilla gorilla, assembly GCF_029281585.2. NCBI lineage: Eukaryota > Metazoa > Chordata > Mammalia > Primates > Hominidae > Gorilla > Gorilla gorilla. Next base: position 92,775,980 of record NC_073235.2, read on the forward strand.
TGTTAGTGTTAGGCTCTGAAGGTTACATGGAACCATGGAAGCACACAGTAGGGCCACCTGTTATAGTGTTGGAATCAGAGAAAGCTTCCCAGGAAAGGTAACTGTTTTAGATAGAGAAACTGCGCAGATGAAGCATAATAGGTGACTCCAGCATTTTGACAGTGGCACAATAGAGGTAGGGAAGGGTCAGGTCTCTAGGGACTATGAAGCCTGTCTAAGGGTATTTAAGCAGAAAGATGACATAATCGGATTTGACTTCTATCAGTATCACTTTGAAGCAGGGCCAGCAGACCAGAGAAAACTGATCTCCCTATATGTTTTCTGTACCTTCATACTAATTTGACTTCCAAGAGATTTTTATTTGCCTTCGCTTGTCTGATTCCAACTCTACTTCATGACATCATCTCATAATATTGCTTTTAAATAGTTATTTTTTACATTTCTATTTTGCTTTTATCACACTTGCTAATTGATTAATCTGTTTCTCATTTTCTGAACTCAGCAGAGCAATCTGATTAGCCTAGTGTAACTTTTTTGAGCTGTGAATGGACCAACTTGGATCAAGAGGCCATGGAGTTTAATCATCCATTTACATACTGGGAATGTTCATGGGTTCCAAGATTCTGCGGGTCTGGCAGGCAATTATGGCTTATTTCTCAGATCATCAACCAGTATCCATGCTCAGAGTGTTGATTCAAATAGCAGCTGATAAGCATAGGAGCATTTATAAAATTGGAAAAATTTTAAATAAAGATAGTTCTGTTAGACCAAAAAATGTGTGTATACATGTGCAGAAACATTTTAGAGAAATGCACCCCCAAAATGTTAACAGTGGTTATCCTTGGGTGATGGTGAAAATATGAGTGACTTGCTTCTTCTCTATAATTATTTACATTTTCTATTGTGTCACTTGAGACTAGATAGTTGTTTTGTAACAAATATAAAAGTGGTTTTTAAGGAAATCAGGGAGCATTACACATATCTGCCACATTTTTCCTTATGGCTAATTCCCAAAATACCTTTTGGACAAGTTTTGTCTTTACTACATGCACTTGATTTCTAGTGAGTTGCCACTAGATGGTGAATATACCACATCAAACAAGATTGAAAGGCTTCCATGTTTTCAATAAGCTAATCCCTCCAAATGAAATTTCTTAGAAAAAAAAGTCTTAATACATTTTTCAACTTTGAGATATGGCATACCAAAATATGTCTCTAAAGATTGAAATAAAAATACATACGTAACACATTCACAACATAACACTGACATTATAAAGACTTTGTACTGTATTTTCCAAGAACACAAGCCTTGGTGCACAGAAATAGTACAATGTCCATTTGTAGATTTAACATAATTTACATATTTCTAGTATGCAATGTCAAATTATCTTTATTATTTAAAAATATTCATTTTATGTAGATATAGTCTTGACCTCACTTTGGCAATAAATATTTAAATTTAGCATTAAAACATTCCCAAATGAGTAAATTGATCTGTCCTGCTAAATTTGATAAGTTGGTTTACAAATTCTATGATGTTCTATGAAACTAGTATCACCCCGATACCAAAATCAGGCAAGAACACACAAAAATATTAATCTCTACAGGCCAAAATCGCTGTTGAACATAGATGCCAAACTCCTCAACAAAAATACTAGCAAATCCAACCGAACAGCACATAAAAAAGATAATTCATCATGATCAAGTGGACTTTATTCCAGGGATGTGAGGATGATTCAACATTCTCAAATCAATAAATGTGATTAACCACATCAACAGAATTAAAAACAAAAACCATTTGATCATCTCAAAAGATGCAGAAAAAATATTTGATATAAACCATCATCCATTTGTGATAAAAACTCTCAACAAACTAGATACCTCAAAATAATAAATGCCATATATGACAAACCCACAACCAACTGATACTCATACTGAATGAGGAAAAGTAGAAAGCATTCCCCCTAAGAGCTAGAACAAGACAGGGAAGTCCGCTCTCACCACTGCTATTCAACATAGTACTGGAATTACTAGCTAGAGCTATCAGGCAAGAGAAATAAATAAAGGACATCCCAACAAATTATCTCTGTTCATTGATGACATAATCTTATACCTAGAAAACCCTAAAGACTCCTCCAAAAAGACTCATAGACTTGATCAACAACTTCAGTAAAGTTTTAGGATACAAAATCAATGTGCAAAAATCAGTATCATTTTTATACACCAAATATTTTCAAGCTGAGAACTAAAGCAAAAGTTCAATCCCATTTATAATAGCCACATAAAAGAATAGAATACCAGAATATATTTAACTAACCAGGTGAAAGATCTCTACAAGGAAAACTACAAAACACTGATGAAAGAAATTATACATGACACAAACAGATGAAAAAAATCCCATGCTCATGGATTGAAAGAATCAACGTCCTTAAAATAACCTGCCCAAAGCAATCTGCAGATTCAACACAATACCTATGAAATTACCAATGTCATTCTTCACAGAATTAGAAAAAAACTATCCTAAAGTTGACATGGAACCAAAAAAGAGCCCAAATAACCAAAACAACCCTAAGCAACAAAAACAAAGCCAAATGGCCTTACATTACTTCAAATTATACTATAAGGCTATAGTAACTAAAACAGCTTAGTACTGGTACAAAAAGACACACATAGATTAATGGAACAGAATAGAGAACCCCAAAATAAAGCCATATACCTACAACCAGCTGATCTTTGACAAAGTTGACAAAAATAAACCACGGGGAAAGGGCACCCTATTCATTAAATGGTGCTAGGAAAATTATCTAGTCATATGCAGAAGAATGAAACTGGACCCTTATCTCTCACCATAGACAAAAATTAACTCAAGCTCGATTAAAGACCTAAATGTAAGACCTGAAGCTATAAAAGTCCTAGAAGAAAACCTAAGAAATATTCTTTGGGACATTGGGTTAGGCAAAGAATTTATGACTAAGACCCCAAAAGCAAATGCAATGAAAACAAAAATAGACAAATGGGAATTAAACTAAAAAGCTTCTGCACAGCAAAAGAAATAATCAGCAGAATAAACTGACAACCTACAGTATTACCTAAGTAATGAGGTACCTTATATTACAGAAGGACATTATTTAACAAATTAAAAGACGGTATAATCACCACATGAGAGATCTATTTCTTATCTCCTCTTGCCCTTTCAGTCTCTTGTAGAAACTATTTGCAAATTATGCCTCTGACAAAGTACTAATATCCAGAATCTACAAGGAACTCAAACAAATCAACAAGAAGAAAACAAAAAAATCCCATAAAAAAGTGGGCACTTCAGGAATTTGAGGCTACAGTGAGCTATGATTGTACCACTGCACTCTGCACTCTACACTGGGCGACATAGCAGGGCGATCTCTTGCCAAAAAAAAAAGTTGGTAAAGGACATGAACAGACATTTCTCAAAAAAGACAAACAAGAAGGCAACAAACATATGAAAAATGCCAGTAAGAATAGCTATTATTAAAAAATTATAAAACAACAGATGGTAGCATGGATGTGGAGAAAAGGGAGCCCTTATACACCATCAGTGGGAATGTAAATGAGCACAACGTCTATAGAAAATAGTATAGAGATTTCTCAACCTACCATTCAACCCAGCCATCCCACTATTAGGCATCTACCCAAAAGGAAAGAAATCATTATACCAAAAAGCCACCTGCACTTGTATGTTTATGACGGCACATTCACAATTGCAAAGTCATGGAATCAACCTAAGTGTTCATCAATGGATGAATCAATTTTTTTTAATGTGGTATATATACACCATGGAATACTATGCATTCATAAAAAAGAATGAAATCATGTCCTTTGCAGCAACATGGACAGAGCTGGAGGCCATTATTCTAAGTGAAATAATTCAGAAACAGAAAATCAAATACTGTGTGTTCTCACTTACCAATGGGAACTACACCAAGGGTACACATGCACATAAAGATGAAAATAATAGACACTGGGGACTCCAAAAAGGGGGAGGTTGAGATGGGGGTAAAGGTTAAAAAAAATTTACCTATAAGGTACAATGTTCACTATTTCGGTAATGGGTATGCTAGAAGCCCAAACCTTACTGTTTTGTAATATATCCATGTAACAAATCTGCACGTGTACCCCTGAATCTAAAATAAGTAAATAAACTTTTTAAAAGAGAAAAAACAACCCAATTCTCTGATATTAGCAAGTCCCAGGGAAGTACAATCAAGAAGATCTTCTGTAAAAATTATGGCCATTAAGCTCCACTGGGTTTCCCTATAATTGCTTGCATGTATGTATACATAGCAATAATAATATGTAAGTAGTATATAATTTTTTTATGGTATGTTACAGTATATATATACTTCCCACTGATGGACCCTAGATTCCTCAATATTTGATATTTCTTTCAGGAAGGGGAAATAAAAGCAAATGAGTGTTGAAATGGTATGTTTTTCCACTTATATGGGAAAACGTTGAGTCCTTTACAGTCTCATTTATATTGTCCTGGTATTTAAGTGGCTGAGGCTTTCTACTATTCTAAATACTATATTCTCTTTTCCTATGGCAGATAAAGAAGGAGGTAAGGAAAAAGAAAATAGTAAATATTGATATTCTGTTTTCTGATATTCACCTACTAGGTTCAGAAACCCTCCTTTGAAACTCTTGCCTCAAACTCCTAAATTAAAAAGGAAAAATGACTCATCCCACAATACTAGTGGTAAAATTAATTTAAATTTGTATAATTTCTGCCTACATTTAGGAGCAAAAAACTCAGAGCACAAAGACAGTGGAAGGCAAGACAGCAATGTTTGATATGTGTTACTAAGATTCAAAGTTGCCGGGCACAGTGGCTCATGCCTGTAATCCCAGCACTTTGGGAGGCCAAGGCAGGCGGATTATGAGGTCAGAAGATCGAGACCATTCTGGCTAACATGGTGAAACCCCATCTCTACTAAAAATGCAAAAAAAAAAATTAGCCGGGCCTGGTGGCAGGTGCCTGTAGTCCCAGCTACTCAGGAAGCTGAGGCAGGAGAATCGCTTGAACCTAGGAAGCAGAGGCTGCAGTGAGCTGAGACTGCACCACTGCACTCCAGCCTGGGCAACACAGCAAGACTCTGTCTCAAAAAAAAAAAAAAATTCAAAGTCAATGAGGTAGGAAATAATTTTCAGCTGATGAAAGATTTATGATAAATGGTAATATCAAAGCTTTTTTTCCCCCAATTTTGAAAACAAATTAGACAGCTGCTGCTGTACACTGTCTCCTAGACTCTGGAGTCAAAACCTCTGTACTCATCCGTAGATAAGACTGTCTAAACGAAGAGAATGGGAGACCAGAGATGCAGTGAAGTAAGTGGTAACAGGGAATTAGCTTCCTTTTCCTCATCTTGGTATCAAGCAGTGGGTCTCCAACTTTCATTTAACTCCTTGATCCTCACAGAAGTAACTAATAACTGCATTTGTTGCTATTTTCAAGATAAAATTTAACCGCATATGTCAAGTAATATATGGTTGACCCTTGAACAACATGGATTTGAACTGCGTGGGTCCACTTACAAGCGGAGTTTTTGCAACCAAACACAGATCAAAAATACAATATTTGAGGGATGTGAAACCCGCCTATAAAGAGGGCTGAATTTTTGTACACACGGGTTCTGCTGAGCCACCTGCTGGGCTTTAGGATGCTCGGATTTTGGCATCCATAGTGGGAGGAGTGTTGGAGATCCCGGAACCAAGTATCCCGTGGATATCAAGGGACGACTATATTTAACCTTTCTTCATAACCTTGTGGAAAGAGTAAAAGAAGGAAAAAATGTGTATGAGGGAGTAGGGGGGTAGGGGGAATGTTATGAAGAAAGAAACTATGTGAACTAAGTTCAAAAATAACCGTGTGTGTTCTTTCTGATTTTCCAGTGTTTTCTTTCCATTTATAACAGTTCATTTGTGGAAACTCTAGATTAATCACAATAAGCAAACATTTCACTGTTGGCACATTCTATTACAAGACTTGTGAAAAGCATTTAGGATCAAATACTCAATACGTATGAAGGGATTTGAAAGTTAAAATTGTTTTTAAGTTGTGAGGTGTTAGGAGTAACAGTACAATCCCATTTTCCCAAATATATTTAAAATGTCTCTACAGTGTTAACTAAATGACACACCTTATATCACAGAAGGAAATTACTTAACAAATTCATAAGACAGTATAATCAGCATATGAGAAATCTACCTCTTCTTGTCCCCTCTTGCCTTTCCAGTCTCTTGTTGGCTTAAGTTTTTACCAGAATGATTTGGTAATATCAGGTGTGGAAGAGATAGAATGGGTGCGGTTTAGGAAAAGAATTTGATTCTGTGTATTGGACATTTTAAAGAAGGCTCTTAAAGCTCAATTTTTAATGCTTAAGAAATTAAATGACTTTTAAATGCACTATTCCCTATGAAATTAAATACATACTCATACTTGCCACAAAATATCAAAAGATAGACTGCCAAAATATTCCAAAAATAAAGGTAGGCAAACTTGTTCGAAAGCAAAATACACAAAACGGGGTAAGCAATCAGGATGTAAATATTCAACATAGCAAAGTATGCAATAAAATCATTTTACAAACTAAAATGTATCAGGGAGGATCCAAGAATAAGTTGATTTTAGAGTGGTCTGTGGAAAACTAAAATAAACAAGAAAATATCTAGGGAAGTTTAAGAATGGGAGGAAATGAGTCATTGATAACATGCTTGCTCCAGAGGATAACCTTTGTACCAAACGGCAGAGAACTGACATCTAATCAGCAGAGGTTGGCCTTGGCAGTTTACGAAGGAATGTCCAGAGGGAGCACAGGGAAAGGCAGTCCAACGATCCTTCCCTGAATTTTTTACTCTTCGATGTCAGCCTTTAATTCCCTTGAGATGGGGGAATTCAAATCCTAAGGATTCATAAACTCCAAGGCTTTTGCATTTACTATATTTAACATCTGGGAATTTAGTAAACAACACTTCTGTGGAAAGGTAAGTGAAAAAAAAGATAATTTCCATTTTATGAAGTTTAACATATATGCAGTTTGTGTGTGTATGCATATGTGTGTGTGGATAGAGTGTGATAAAATAAAGATTAAAAACTCAAGGCCCAATGAAAGCTTTTAGAGAGATGCCTATATTCCCATGCCTTCATGACTGTAAATATATCCGCTATGACATACACTAGAAATTTATCCTTTGCTTTTCATATCTTAGCTACTTGTATCACTCAGGACCACATTCTACTCCCACTAGTTTACATAGGTTAGTAACCTTGCACCGTACCTTAAAAACACTCAGTTTTAAATGTTCTATCACAAATGTTAAGGATTCCTTCCCTGAATCATAAATGTGCTTTGCTTTCATTATACAATCTTTTCTAAGGCAGGTATTAATTATTTATATTAGTTAATGATTTAAAACGAACACAAAAATAAGATTGTGCAACATGGAGTTAGGAATCTCTTACAACTTTATCAGTTCAAGTCTGGTCCTTGTTGTGAGTCAACCACATTTTTAAACTACCTAATAGCCTATGGTCAAGTCATTTTTACATATGCCTAACAAAAGAGATACAGGTGACAAGTGCTGTAAAACTATTTTTTTTTTTTTTTTTGAGACAGGGCTTCACTCTGTTGCCCAGGCTGGAGTCCAGTGGCACAATTTCGGCTCACTGCAACCTCTGCCTCCTGGGTTCAAGAGATTCTCCCACCTCAGCCTCACAAGTAGCTGGGACTACAGGCACACAACACCACACCTGGCTAATTTTTGTATTTTTTGTAGAAATTGGGTTTCACCATGTTGGCCAGGCTGGTTGGTCTCGAACTCCTAACCTCAAGGGATCCACCTGCCTTGGCCTCCCAAAGCGTTGGGATTACAGGTGTGAGCCACCACACCCGGCCTGCAAAACTTATTATAGTCCAGTGAACTACAGTCAACACCAATTTCAAGTTTCCAGTAGTTGATTTTAAGTTATGAGGTGGAGCAATGGCAAGCCCCACAGTGCTGATCCGTGTGACAACTGGTAACTTCAATTCTAGTTTGATGTGATTGACATGACTGAGGAAAGGATATGACTGAGTCCAGAAAGGTTGAGAGTTGCCTACTGACATTGCTACCATTCACCTTCCTTATTCTAGAGGTCTTGGCTAATGTGTCATTAAAAAACGTATTTCAAAGGAATACTACATGACAATGAAGTGCTCATATGTGGTGATTAGACAACAGCTTACAAAACAATATGTTTAGTAATATTTGCAAAAACAATACATACGTACACACAGAGAGATGACTGGAAAGTTATACCCTGAAATGTTACAACTGTAGTACATAGAGTAGGTTTTATTTCCTTCTTTATACTTTTTCACATTTTTCAGTTTCCACAAATTTTTCTTCATAATGTGTTATTCTTTTATTTATTTATTTATTTTTACTTTAAGTTCCGGGATACATGTGCAGAATGCGCAGGTTTGCTAAATAGGTATATGTGTGCCATAGTGGTTTGCTGCACCTATCAACCCATCACCTGGGTTTTAAGCCCCACATGCATTAACTGTTTGTTCTGATGCTCTCCCTCCTCTCAACCCCTCTCCCACAGGTCCTGGTGTATGTTGTTCCCCTTTCTGTGTCCATGTGTTCTCATTGTTCAACTCCCGCTTATGAGTGAGAACATAAGGTGTTTGGTTTCCTGTGTTAGTTTTCTGAGGATGATGGCTTCCAGCTTCATGATCTCATTCTTTTTTATGGCTGCATAGTATTCCGTGGTGCATATGTACTACATTTTCTGTATCCAGTCTATCATTGATGAAAACTTGGGTTGGTTCCATGTCTTTGCTATTGTGAATAGTGCAATGCATTACTTTTATAAACACAAACAAGTCACTTGAAAAGAGTAAATAAATTTCATCTTGAGGTATAAATATTAAAAATATTTTGAAAAAGTGAATTTGAGCAGGAAATTACCCTATTGTTATTAAAATGCTATGCCATTGACACAGTAATCCAAAGAAGGATGAATGAAACTAAATAGAGGATCCAGAAATACGGCCTAGTGCATAAAAGAAGTTAATTTATGATACATCAATCATCACAGAATTGTGGGAAAAAATGTTTGCTCAATAAAACTTAAATAGTAAATAGTAAAAAAAAATTTGAGGAAATATAAATGAATATTGATCTGATCTTTGATTTAAAAGGATCTTAGGCATATAAACAAGAAAAAAATCCAGAGATTTGACTAAATAAAAACTTTTTAAATTTTGTAAATAATAAAAACACGTAAAACTAGGAGGCAAACTAAGAAAAAGTATTTGCCACAAATGTGATAAAAGGTTGTGACAAATGATTAATTCAATTGTTAATTGGATTAAACAAGATAAATAATAAGACTACAATATTGCTACTCTGTGGACATCATGAAAGCACAGACATAATGTGTTGTTCATTAAACCATTAGCATAATGATCAGAACATCATACAAGGAATTCTTATGTATTGATGAATTGAGAAATGGTCAAACATGAAAGTATGACTAAAAAAATGTAGAAGGTGGTGGAGGAGAAGGGAAAGTATCAATGGCCAAGAGACATGGGAAAATATTTTATCAGTAATGAAAATGCAATTAAAAGTATGATGAGAAGTCAGGAGAGGTTTTTTGGCATTCCGCATGTGGTAACAGATGTAGTCATGAGATGGGTCACATCATTCACAGTGAGGAGTGTCTTGAATAGGTAAAATCATATTGTCAACCGAAATTCTAGGAATCTAACCTAAAGAGATACAACAGACACTTGATACTTAGGAAGGGTATATCTTCCAGACTCTAGGATTTTCCAAATCTGTGTTTTCACACTGTGTTCCAAGGAGCCCTGGGGTTCTGCAGAGGCATCCCAAAGTCGGCTTCAAAGATAGGAAGAAGGTTTCCCCAATGCTGCCTCAACCAGAGCAATTTGACATTTATCTAATTTGTATGTTAGATTACATGTAAGAACTTTTTCTTAAAGATTCCACTGAAAACATCAAAATGTGGACACCACTGTACTGTATGTATAATTTCTTCAATAAAATGCAATGGAGCATTACTTCTCAAAAACTACTGGAGAAGTGGAGAATAGTCAGAGTGTTATATTCCCAAACACTAGCCTCACAGCATTAACTTAAATCCCTGTTTCAGGAAATGTGTAAATCACTCTATAATTACCTTGCAAATAGTCCAAAGCTCGGATATAAAATCTGCAAATATCCAGGCCCTGTTGCAGTAAGGATAAAAGATTTGTGTTCTATGATGATCAACTGTTTCCTTTAGTATATTTAGTCTGTCATAACAGGAATCAATTTCCACTCAGATGTTTCAGCTGAAGAGACTTTATTGCGGGAACTATTTATAGAAGTTAGGGTTAGGGTTGGATGAAAGGAAACAAGAAACATGGAGGTACCCAGGAGTTAGCACAGCTAGGCCTGAAGAAATAAGGGGAGGGAATCACGTTAGTAGAGCCCAGTGAAGGCTGGCACAGTGGAGCAGGGCTGCCTTGCAGGAGGAGCCTTCAAGGGACAAAGCCACCATCAGAACCCAGCCAGAAGCAGGAAAAGAGGTGGTGAAACATATCCTAACCTTTTTTCCTTTTCCATCCTCCAATCTACTGATGGTGTTACCCATTGGTCAAAACCAACTGGCATGAGACCCCAGCTGGAATAGTTTATGAAAAATTCCACCTTCTGAGGCACAGAGTCTAGCAGAGAAGAGCAGAAGATGGCACTAAAACACAACAAGTGGAGAATAACCAGCATATTTATAACAGAGAAATACAAGTCCCCCCTTACCTGTGGGGGATACGTTTCAAGACCCCTCATGGATATCTGAAACTGCAGATAGTACTGAACCCTTTATATACAATGTTTTTTCCTATACATATCTATATATGATTAAGTTATTAATATAAATAAGGCACAATAAGAGATTAACAACAATTACTGCTAATAAAATAGAATAGCCAGGCACAGTGGCTCATGCCTGTAATCCCAGCTCTTTGGAAAACCGAGGCGGGAGGATTACTTGAGGCCAGGAGTTCCTGGGCAACAGAGTCAGACTCCATCTGCACAAAAAATTCAAAAATTAGCTGGGCGTAGTGATGCACACCTGCAGTCCCAGCTACTTGGGAGGCTGAGGCAGGAAGATCACTTGAGCCAAAGAGTTTGAGGCTGCAGTGAGCTATGATTGCACCTTTGCACTCCAGCCTGGGTGACAGAATGAAGCCCTGTCTCTAAAAATAAAACAGAAAAGTAAAATAAGAACAGTTATACAAATATATTTTAATAAAAGTTATACACTGTGGCCATAACTTTTGCAGTTTGAGGTACAACAGCAAAACTAACATGAATTTCTTTTTCCTTCACAATTTCACAGGTAGAAGATTCATTCTTATCATAGATCTTAGCGACCTCAGCATATGGATTTTTTTCTTTCCTTACTAATTCAAAAACTTTTGGGTTTTCACTTAAAAGAAGCACTTTATGACTTTTCTTTGGCATACCCAAATTGCCAACATTACTACTCTTCTGTTTAGGGGCCATTATTAAGTTAAATAAGTGTTACTTGGACATAAGTACTGCAATACCTTGACAGTAGGTCTGACAACCAAGCCATCTACAAAGTGACTAACAGACAGGGGAGCATCTACAGTGTGGACACACTGAACAAGAGGGATGACCCATGGCCTGGACAGGATACAGCAGGATGGTGCACAATGTAAAACTTATGAATTGTTTTATTTCTGGAATTTTTCATTTAATATTTTCAGATCTTGGTTGATCATAACTGAAACCTTGGAAGCAAAACCACAGATAAGGGGAGACTACTGTACTGGGAACTCAGATGTTCGATAATAGAGGAAACCTTAACTAAATAATGATATCAACCATCCTGCTATTAAATAAAAGTGCTCAGAAGAGCATTATGTAATCAGGGAGTACAGAAGAGAGAGCAACCAACTCCTTACAGAGATTGTAATAAAAGATTTTCCCAAATTAACAAATGAGGTGCTTTGTTGTCCCCCAAGCAAAGTTTCATATATTTTTGCTAATTATATAAACAATACATTTCATTATGGGAAACATATATATAAAACAAAAAGCAAATATCTACAATTCCATCCCCTGCCCTAGACCACTATAAATATCTGTTTATATCTTTCCAGATTTTTTTCTATGCATTTATACACACATGATTATGTTGTTTTCGGGATCACACCATATTATTTTGTAAACTGTATTTTCCACTTAATAAATCATAAATACTATTTTATCCAATATATACCATTCTGCAACATTTTAAAATTTTAACACTTTTTAAAAACTTGCCTCCGTGTATCTAGTTGTAACTAATTTTTATTCTCGGACATTTAGTTTGGTTTCTCTTTTGGCCGTTACCAAATGTACTGTGATGAGACTTTACATTTTGGGGGTGATACATTTTGGATGTCCCATTCAAATTTCATGTTGAGATATAATCTCCAGTGTTGGAGGTGGAGCCTGGTGGGAGGTGTTTGGATCATAGGGGCGGATCCCTCATGAATAGCTTGGGCCATCTCCTTGGTGATAAGTGTGCTCTCACTCTGAGCTCACAGGGATCTCATTGTTTATGTGGCTCCTCCCCCCCAACTCCTTCTTGCTCCCGTTCTCACCATGTGAGACATCTGCTCCCCATCACCTTCCAGCATGATTGGAAGCTTCCTGAGGCCCCCCCAGAAGCAGATGGCATTATGCTTCCTGTACAGCCTGCAGAACCATGAGCCAGTTAAACCTCTTTTCATATAAATTAACCAGCCTCAGGTATTTCTTTATAGTAATGCAAGAATGGCCTAACAAGGGCGGGGGGAGGGGGGGCAGTTTTGTTTTTTTTTTTAAACACACACACAAAAGAAAAGCCACAGAGACATATGTGGCCTTCAAAGCCCAAAGTATTTGCCATCTGACCTTTTATAGAAAATGTTTGTATTATAAATTTCCAGGAATGTAATTTTTAAGTCAAAGTGTGTGAACATTTTTGAGGCTTTCACTACATTCTGTCAAATTGCTCTCCAGAATCGTTGAGCCAATTTACACCCTTCTCAGTAATGTATGAGTTTCTTTAGTTGCTATACATCCTACTCCAAGGGTCACTGGCCCAAATTACTAGCTCTGAGTATTATTTTATTCTCAATTTGATGGTGCATTATCGTTTTAAGTTTTCACTTCTCTTAAAAATGTTTGGCCATTTACATTTTTCTCTCATGATGACGAATTTGCATTTTGCTCATTTTTAGTAGGCTATTTTTTCTTTCTAAGTTCTCTTTAATAAGAATGTTATGCTTATCTTTCATGTATATTGCAAATTTTTTATAATTTTTACTTGTTTTTAAATTTTATTCTATGGGGTTTTTTTTGGATAAAATAAGTTAAAAGTTCAACAGTCAGATCTGTCACTTTTCCTTTGTAATTTCAGCCGTTGTTTCATGCTTAGTTTGAGATTAAAAGCAATTCACTTGTATTTTCTCCTTGCCCTTTTAAGACTTAAAAACATTTAAATCTTTTAATCCTGTTCAAATTTAGTGTCTGGGAAACATTTTAGAAGGATGAATAGGTAATATTATGTTAGTCCTGGAGTCAGATTGCTGGGTTCAAATTTAGCCTCACCAAATACTACATATTTCTGCAAATCACTTAAACTCTTTAAGTCTTAGTTTTCTTGTTTATAAAATGGAGATAACAGTAACATTTACCATAGGGTTGATGTAAGAATTAACAGTTATAAATCACAGAAAGTACTTAGCACAGTGTCATTAGCTATTATTATAGCAGCAAGAGAATACTCTCCCAGGCAAAAGCAATAACATGTATAAAGGTGCAAATGGATGAAATCTGTTTGCATATTCAGGGAACTAGATGTGGTGTAGTAAAATGAGGTGTAATATTCAAGGGGCAGAGTTGACAGATGCGAGGGGTGACGGGTCTTGAATGAGTTGCTCAGGAACTTGCTCTTGATATTATCAGAGATTGGAGCCAATGAAAGCTTTTAAGCAAGCAAGAAACCCTGCAGATGTGTGGTAGCAAAGCGGAAAATGGACTAGATTCCGCCAGGTGCAGTGGCTCACGCCTGGCATCCTAGCACTTTGGGAGGCTGAGCTGGGCGGATCCCCTGAGGTCAGGAGTTCGAGACCAGCCTGGCCAACATGGTGAAACCTCGTCTCTACTAAAAATACAAAATTAGCTGGGCATAGTGGCAGTCACTTGTAATCCCAGTTACGAGGGAGGCTGAGGTGGGAGAATCACTTGAACGAAGGAGGCAGAGGTTGCAGTGAGCCAAGATCATGCCACTGCACTCCAGCCTGGGCGACAGAGTGAGACTCTATCTTAAAAAAAAAAAGAAAAGAAAAGAAAAGAAAAGAAAAATGGACTAGATTTATATCCCTTGCTCCACCCTGTCTTCCCCAAATTTAAATTCCTGCTTCCTAGAGGCAAATTCTTTCACCTTCTATGTCTCTGGTATTTATCTCCTTACTTTTAAGAATCATGTTTAAATTGTTTCTTGATTTTGCCATCATAGATATGATTATGAGGCTAATTAAACAGTAACCCTAACCGCTCTGAGAATGGACCTAAGAAATGAATGTGAGAAAGAAAGTAGAAGCAGCCCACTCGCTAGTGAGTGAAAGCCAGGGAAGGGTGGGGGGATGCGGGGAGAAATTGTCTCAAGTTGGAGAACCCAGGTGCAGGCTGGGAGCAGTACCATGAATTCCATTCAAGAAGCCAAACGTTTTAAGCACCATTTCCTGGAGTTTGCCAAGTTGAGTATTGCCCCAGCCTCCTGTCTTGTTGGTTCCTCACTGCTGAAGAAGACCAAATGTTGACAACTCAGTGAGGCAGTCTCAGCTGGAGTGGAAAAATGTAGCTAAGAAAACGTGCCAGACAAAGCTTTAAGCAGAGCTTCCCAGCTGGATGCCGTGAAACGAATGACAGGGATGCAGATACAGCATGGGTCTTCCCAGCCCTCCAAGTGCAAGGGCTTCTGCAGGAAGCCTTCTGCAGGAGCAGCCTCTTCTGTTTACCCCCATTTTGACCCTTGTAATATCATCCTTTCCTACCTGTGCCAAGAAGTGAAAAGGTGTGTGAAGCACCGCTTTAGAAGGCCCAGTACATTCACAAACATCAGCTTCTGGGCGAGGCTGCTTGGCCTCTTCTATTCAAAAGCTTTGTGTTGCCCTTTTAAGGTTTCATTCCCCCCACCCCCACCCCGCCCACCAACACCCATTCCTACCTAGGTTCAACCCAAACCATCCTTAAGGTACACTGAGTATCACAGCACCAAAGGCTGGAGAGAGATGAGTTCCCCACCCTTGATGCGCTTCCTGTCCAGGTGGCCCGAGGCCCACTCCTTAAGAGGCAAGGCCCAGAGACACTGCTGTGTCTTGAGGAACATCCAGTACGCCTGACATTTCCATTAGAACAGTGGGACCCGGATACCACTGGCAGGAAGTCCATCTTCACAGCTGCCAACCCATCTGTCAAACCCGCAGTCCCCTATGAGAATACAGATGAATGGAGGAGGAAGATTTAAAAGTGAATTCGTGGGCGGCGACAAGGAAACAGCAG
Source organism: Gorilla gorilla gorilla (assembly GCF_029281585.2). Lineage (NCBI taxonomy): Eukaryota > Metazoa > Chordata > Mammalia > Primates > Hominidae > Gorilla > Gorilla gorilla. The sequence goes on from NC_073235.2 coordinate 92,791,631, forward strand.
CCGTGGCCAAGCTGACCCCAGAGCCCTTCCCTTCCTGGCCCTCCCTCTGAATCATCGCGCTCCACTGGTGACGTCGCGGACGCCCGGCTCGGGCAGGCGTGGGGGGCCCGCGCGTCCCGGGAGCCCCGAGGCGGCAGCGCGCGTTTCCACGCCGCGGTCCCGCGGGAAAGCCGGGGGCGGCGGCCTGGCTGAGGCCGAGCTCGGATCCGGTGCCGAGCCAAGCGGGGCAGTGCGTCGCCGGGGCTTCGCCTTCGCTCGCGTGACCTCCGCCGTCCTCCCCAACCCTCGTCCTCTGGCCGCGCCAGCGGCCGCACGCCCAGCGCCCCTCGCCTAACCTCGCGCCCGGGCCGCGCCTCCTCCTCCTCCTGCTCCCCGCCGCTTCCGTTTCTCGAGGGAAAGGCTGCTGCCTCCTGCTCTGTCCTCATTCCCGGCTTAGGTAACACGTTTTCCTCCTTACGACACCCACCACAGGGTCCCCGCGCCGCTGCCCCTCCTCCTTGGATCTGGGGCCCGGGCTGGTGAGTGGCGCGCGCCGTCGCCTCTCCGCGGGTAGGTGAGTCGATGGCGCCGGGAGGGTTCCTCGCCTCTGCGCGCCGGCCTGCGAGGTCCCTGCCCCGGCAGCGAGGCCGCCCCCGGCCCGGCCCGGCCAGGCATGCCCGGCATCGCCGCTGCAGCCAGCGCGGAGGGGAGCTCGTGAGTCCCGCGGCGCCCTTGGCCCTGCCCGAGCGGCCCGATGGGGTTGGGGGGCGGGAAGAAAGGGTGGCAAACAACGATTTAAAAAATCCAGTCATCAGTATTTGTAGGACGAAGAAGCTGATCTGACAGTTGTCCAGAGCAGTGGCCCAGCTGCAACAGGTAGATGGCGCAGCTGTCAGTGACCCCTTGGTCTCAGCCTTGGCTTTGAGAGATGCATCTGAGTGTCCCTAGCTGCCAGCTACTTCCAGTGACCTACTTGATGAGTGTGAAATAAATATGATGGGACTATATTTAGAAAAATCTTTACTTCCTTGCTGTTAATTCTCTCTGCATTTTGAAAGGTGGTTTTGTGAGGTGTGCATAATTAGTTGGTGTGTCCAGAGTGGTAGCTGGAAAAAAATATTTAACCTGGGTTTGGCCCTATCATGTAGACGGTTAGGCGCAAAGAGTGTGAAAGGAAACGCTTACTTTAGTACATCTATGAAAAACACTTATAAGAAACCACGGCTTGTTTTTTGGAGATTTCTCATTTTAAAGGTATTTTTAAAGTGTTGAATAAGCAGAAGTTTGCCCACTGTATGATGGTGTTCTCTTCAAAAGAACAGTGGGTTGAAAGTATGGACAGACCACTTAAGTGGATCCCATCTGTTGAGTAAAAGATTTTTTAGCCCTTTTACTCTGATTCCTAGCTTTGAAGCCAGAAAAGTTGATAAGGATCAGCCCTGCTCAACTTGATAATAGTATAAGGATGAAAGTAATCCACTGAACTACTCTTGATTGGTGAATTAGCTAAGTGACCTCTTTCTTACCTTTTAAAATAGAGAACATAAGGGAAAAAATAAAGGCAATGGAAGAATTCATTTTTTCAATACAGGTATTTGTTTCCATTCTTATGTAGAGCCTACTTTATTTTTAAGTTTTTATGGATTTTTATACTACTTTTGAAGTTAGCTTAGTCATGAAGAGAATTATGTCAAATACATAGAGTTACACTGTACTTTTTGTGTAGAATAAGCTACCACTTTTCAAGCTTTTGGACTAAACCACCGCTTGCTTGGAAATTGCAGCTTTGACTAATGCCCTTTAAAATGATATACCTTATTATAGATTTAAATTATAGCTTTCCTTGTTATAGTCCTGAAAAAAATGAAAAGATAATTTCTTGTTTGACATAGAAGGCCTGTGAGACAAAAGTTATAAAGGTTATTATATATTTATTTTGCTTTTTAATTCTGTCTCTAATAACAGTTAGAAAATGTCTCATTCTATTTCATGTTATACAGAAATTGCTTAAAAGATAATTATGTTATATAAAGTGATCAATGAAAACAAATGTCATCTTCATTTTTTAAAGGTGAGGATGGTGTATATAAGCACTTTTTCCCGATGTGAGTCCTTATGAATGTTCTTGTTAAAATACTTCGAATCTTGTAATGAAGTTAATAAAACTATGTTAATGTGTTTGGCTGAGAGCTTAGAAATAAAGGCTCTGGCTGGCGTGGTGGCTCACGCCTGTTATCCCTGCACTTTGGGAGGCCAAGGCAGGTGGATCACTTGAGGTTAGGAGTTCGAGACCAGCCTGGCCAACATGGTGAAACCCCGTCTCTAGTAAAAATACAAAAATTAGCCAGGCGTGGTAGCAAGCACCTGTAGTCCCAGCTATTCAGGAGGCTGAGGCTGGAGGATCCCTGGAACCCAGGAATCAGAGGTTGCAGTGAGCCCAGATCGCGCCACTGCATTCCAGCCTGGGCGACAAAGCAAGACTTCATCTCAAAAAATAAAAATTAAGTTAAAATTAAAAAAATAAAAGTTCTGCTTCCCTTCTCCTGTGATTGATGTTGGGTACTGTTTCTCAAACTTGTCTGATTGTAAAATTCCTCAGGGTAGTAGGCAAGTGGGGGAGTGGGTAGAGTATAATAGTGGTTTAAAAGATTCCCAGATTGCAACTTGAGACTTCCTGGATCAGAATTTCTAAGAGAAAGGAGATATTTCAAATAGACAAAAATGATAAAATTTTAAAATAGTCAACAACAACAAAAAAGGTGAGTTTGGGAAATGCAAGTGGGAAATGACTATTGTTGGAATGAATAGTTGATAAAACTTATTAGGACTCCTGTACATAAAATGTTCATATATGGAAACTGATTTTATTAATATGATGATGTCACTCATTTAGGAAATCTGAAACTTTTATATTTTTTTCTGGTCAAGCTTCTGCTGATCAAATTTAGCAAACATATTTTTGCATGTTTAGTCTTTTTTATGTGGTATGTAATGTTAATTCAATTTCTTGAATGTGATAAGAGCATTTTATTAATGGATGACTAATGCAGAGTACTGTAACTAGTAATCCACAGCAAAATATCATACCTAATAATTTCTCTTTCTTTTTTTTCTTTTTTTCTTGAGAAAAGGTCACACTCTGTCATCCAGGCTGGAGTACAGTGGTGTGATCATGGCTCATGCAGCCTCCACCTCTCAGGCTCAAGGAATCCTCCCACCCCAGCCTCCCGAGTATCTGGGACTACAGGCACGTGCCACCATCCCAGCTAATTTTTAAAATTGTAGAGATGGGGTCCCACTATGTTGCCCAGGTTGGTCTCAAACTCCTGGGCTCATGACATCCTCCTGCCTCAGCCTCCCAAAATGCTGGGACTACAGGTGTGAGCTGCTGCACCCAGCCTAATTTCTTTCATATTATAGATTTATTTGTTACCTCTTCCATGTGCCTGATTAAATAATTATAGGCAAGACAGGCATGCAAATTTGAATACCTTATTAGTAGCTTTTTTTTTTTTTTTTTTTTTTTTTTTGAGACAGAGCCTCACTCTGTTGCCCAGGCTAGAGTGCAGTGGTGTGATCTCGGCTCACTGCAATCTCTGCCTCCCAGGTTCAAGCGATTCTCCTGCCTCAGCCTCCTGAGTAGCTGGGATTACAGGTGCCCGCTACCACACCAGGCTAATTTTTTGTATTTTTAGTAGAGATGGGGTTTCACAGTGTTAGCCAGGATGGTCTCGATCTCCTGACCTCGTGATCCACCCGCCTTGGCCTCCCAAAGTGCTGGGATTACAGGCGTGAGCCACCACACCTGGCTCCTTATTTGTAGCTTTTTAAAAAATGACTCTCAACCCCATTCAAAAAAGAAAAAAAATTTTATTTGGCCCTAAAACTTGGTCAGTTATATATAAAAAAATTAACGAAATAGAATATTAAATACCTATAAAATAATTTGACAAGATGAGTTACCATAATGGAAAATTTCAGAATTTATTTTCCTTTTCCTTCTTCCTCTTTACATTGCTTTTCTTTCTCCTTTTTTTGGGGGGGATGGAGAGTGTGTGTTATTTGCTCATTTGTTTTTATTTTTAACCAACTAAATATTTAAAATATAGTAAATTATCCATGTTTAAATTAATTTAAATATTTGCCAACTTTACCAATAGATATTTAAACTTGCCCTTTTCCTCTAAAGTGACAATGGTAGGCTTTGCTCAATGCAAATGAGAGTAATAATTCATATCAAAGGAGTTAAATTCAAGTGACCAAAGAAAATTGTTCTTTTAACATTGCTTAAGGAAAGCATAACTTAAATTGATGCCATAATTTTTCATTATCAGCAACTCTTAAAATGAGGATGGAGGCTGGGCATGGTGGCTCACGCCTGTAATCCCAGCACTTTGGGAGGCCAAGGCGGGTGGATTACCTGAGGTCAGGAGTTCGAGACCAGCCTGGCCAACATGGCGAAACCTGGTCTCTACTAAAAATACAAAAATTAGCTAGGTGTGGTAGCGCATGCCTGTAATCCCAGCTACTGGGGGGCTAAGGCAGGAGAATCGCTTGAATCTGGGAGGCGGAGGTTGCAGTGAGTCAAGATCGTGCCACTGCACTCTAGCCTGGGCAACAGAGCGAGACTCCGTCTCAAAAACAAAACAAAACAAAACAAAACACCAGTGTGGTTGCTGTATGAAATCAACTTAAATAGCCTAGTGCCCTTCTTTAAACCTAATTTTCCTATCGCTACCCCCACTTGTTTTTTAAAAATATAAGTCAACAAATATTTATTATGCCCTTATTATGTAGATGATAAACATCAAAAGCTTTTGAAATGTGCATTTCTTTGAACCTGTAATTTTTTGTTTTTTTAACTTTAAAAAAATTGTGGTAAAAGATATCTAATATCAAATTTACCATTTTAACCGTTTTCAAATTACAACTCAGTGGCATTAAGTACATTCACTTTGTTATGCAACCATCAGCACTGTTCATGTCCAGAACTTTTTCATCATCCCACTCAAAAACTATACCCATTAAACAATGACTCTACCCTCTCTTCCCAACCCTAGTAACCACCATCCTACTTTCTGTCTCCACGAATTTGACATTCTGAGTACCTCATACAAGTGGAATCATAGAGTATTTGTCTTTTTCAGTCTGGCTTATTCATGTGCCATAATGTCTTCAAGTTTCATCCATGTTGTAGCATGTGTCAGAATTTCCTTTCTTTTTAAGGCTGAATAATATTTCCCAATCTCATTTATATGAGAAGTAGATATAAAAAACAGAGAAGTTTTGAACTGGAACAGATCATAGAAATCATCCAATCCAACCTCTCTGCCCCTGCTTTTCTTTTCCTTTTTTATGTTTACAAAATGGGGAAAACAAGTCCTTCAGAGCTTACATCATGTGGCCGAGTTTATATACCTCATTGGCAAAACAGAGCCTAAGAACCAGCTCTTCTGTATCCCAAGCAAGGCTCTTTCTACCGCACACCCTGCAGGCCCATCCAGGCCCATCCAGACAATAAACAGTAAGTGTTAAAGGAGTTGGTGTCTCCAATTAGTATGGCATGAGTTCTAAAGGAAAGATAAATTGACTTTGGAATCTTCCTTAATTAATGAAAAATGTTACATTCAAAATAGATTGAAGATTAAGGCTAGGTGTGGTGGCTCACGCCTGTAATCCCAGCACTTTGGGAGGCCGAGGTGGGCAGATCACCTGAGATCAGGAGTTCGAGACCAGCCTTGCCAACATGGTGAAACCCATCTCTACTAAAAATACAAAAATTAGCCAGGTGTGGTGGCATGCACCTGTAGTCCCAGCCACTTGGGAGGTTGAAGCAGGAGAATCACTAGAGCCTGGGAGGCGGAGGTTGCAGTGAGTCAATACTGTACCATTGCACTCTAGCCTGGGTGATGGAAGCGAAACCCTGTCTGAAAAATAAAAATAAATTAGTAAGATTCTAGATTCTGATTAGCAGTGATCAAAATTATAAATAATATTCTATTGGAAAATATTCTTGCTTCAAACCATACATCTGACCCTTTTTTCTGCCTTGAATTATGCATCAAATTTGTATTTTTAAAAAATTTATTCTTTCTGATAGTTAAGATAGTTATATTGAATCTGCTTCTATTTGTATACTATCTGATTTCAGGTTTCATTTGTGGCAACAGGGTTCTAAAAACATCTCTTAGCATACAAAAACTTAAGCATATACTGTAGTTGGAACACAGCAGATAGAAAAATATCTAAAGGAACAAAGTTTCTCTTTAGTGAAAATACTTCCAACTATGGAAAAGGGAGTTTAAAAAATAAGGTCACTATCAAACTTTAAAATTTTTGTCGGTTTGTTTGTTTGTTTTTGAGACAGAGTTCACCGTGTCACCTAGGCTGGAGTGCAGTGGTGTGATCTTGGTTCACTGCAACCTCTGCCTCCCAGGCTCAAGTGATTCTCCTGCCTCAGCCTCCTGAGTAGTTGGGATTACAGGCATGCGCCACCACGCCTGGCTAATTTTTGTATTTTTAGTAGAAATGGGATTTTGCCATGTTGGCCAGGCTGGCCTTGAACTCCTGACCTCAGGTGATCCACCCGCCTCAGCCTCCCAAAGTCCTGGGATTATAGGCATGAGCCACCATGCCCAGACAAATTTTAAGGTATTTCTAAATGGAATACTTTTTCACAATTTTCAGATGAGTTCTGAGAAGTATCCGAAATTCATCCTTTATAAAATTGTTACGTTACTACAGAATACTTATTATGTAGATCAACTATTTTTTTCCAAGCATTTAATTTACTTTACAAAAAGGCAATATAAGTTGACTCTTAGTGGAACAAGGCTCCCTGTTCTGTTCTTAAGTAACCAGTGAGGGTAGAGCTGACTGTTGCACCTGTTGTTTCCTTAAATTGTTGGATAAAAATCAGCTGACATTCCCCTTTCTAAAAGTCTCTATTTTTAATGTGTCTTACTTCTTGATCTTAACTGATTTGGAAAACACAGCTTTAGCACAGGCTTCCATATACAAGCTATCAGAACAGCATTTGAGAACAAGGGACATCTTTGTAGCCTATTGCTTTGAGCAGCTTCAGTGAGCAAAAATGTAGGCTAATGTGGTCCATTGGTACACTTGCTCACAATAGAGCAAGTGTAGACTGACCAGCTTAGAGTAATGTGTATGTCATCATCATTTGAGATGGAATTGAAGTTTGAAGGTTAGGGAGGAAAGAGAGAGAAATGTTAGGGTTAAATAAAAGATTCACATATACCATATTTAATATCTTTTCTCACAAAACCAAATTAAACTGACTATTTTGAGTGATTTAATTAAATTGATCTTGTCACAGATAGGTCGCCTCTAGATGAAAGGGGATAATTTTAGATTCTGATTTGGTGCTCCAAAAATGTGGTTCAGTTGCTAGTTATTCAGATACAGCCTTGGTTTGTTCTTGTAAATGAATACAGAATATATGTAGACTTTTATACAAATATGGGCCTGTGTGTCTAATGCTGATAAAATCCAAGTACAATAAACAGTGTGACAAGGATGAATTCTGTATTCAAAAAGCTAAGGGAAAATTCATCAGCCAACATTTATTGAACACCTCTGAGTTATGCAGTATGAGTCCTAAGACACCAAATGCATTTAAATCTCTTGTTAGAGCATAGACAAGTAAACCAATGTATAGAGTGTTGGAAAGCTGGGATAGAGATTTGGCCCATCTCCATTCCCCCATGGCCCAGGTGCCTAAGATGGAGGAGGAGTCAGAAATGTCTCCTGAAGGAGCCAACAGTTGAAATGATTCTCCTTTTGCACATACATTTTTAAAAAACAAACCTTTTTAGTGAATTAGAAATATACACATAAACATTAGGAATCTCAGCAGATAGCTAATAAATTGATACAAAGTCAACCCACCCGTGTAACCATCACTCATATCCAGAACACTACCAGAGCCGCCATCAGTAACCCCACCTTCTTCTCCAAGGACACCACCATTGTGACTTCCAACACTATAGGTTGGTTTTGCCTGTTTTTGAACTTTAAATTGATTAAATGGCACAGCATATATCTTTTGTGCCTGACCTCTTTCACTTGACAGCATGTTTTTGTGAGATGCATCCATGTTGTTGCCTATTGTCGCAATTCATTCATTTTCTCTGCTGTATAGCATTTCATTACATAAATATGCTGCAGTTTATTCCATTTTACTATTGATGCTTGTTTGGGTTATTACCAATGTTAGATTATTACAAATAATGCTGCTTACAAGTACGTGTCTTTTAATCCATACCTGCATGAATTTTGTTGGGTAAATATCTACAAGGGAAATTAAATTGCTGGATCATAGATTATACTTATAGTCAACAAATTACAAATAGTTTTCCAAAATGATTATACCAATTTCATTCATGCCCACAGTTCATAAGAGTTTCTGTTGCTCCATACCCTTAGCAAAACTTGAAATTTTCAGTCTTTTTTATTTTAGCTATTCCATTGGATACAGAGTGGCACCCTGTTGAGATTTTAAGTTGCATCTTCCTGATGACTAATATGGTAGACTGTGTTTCTGTATGTTTATTGGCTATTTGGATATCCTCCTGTATGAAGTGCCTATTCAAGCTTCTTGCCCTTGAACTGATTCTGAGAAGGTGAGTGAGCATTAGGTCGAGAAAGCAGGAAGAAGGGCGTGTCAACCAGAGGGAGCAGCATGTGCAAATTTACAATCTTCCCAGAGCAGGAGAGCAAATGGATAGTGCAAAATCAGCTACTAAAAGGCTAAACTTAATCAGAGCCCATGAGGTAATGACAGCAACATCACCCGGATCAACATGAAATAAGACCCAGAAAGTACAGGCAGTCCCAAACTGTAATATTTATTGGATCCTGAGAAATGTTTGACAGTCAAATATCTGAAAGTTGAACATGGCTTACACACTGGGAAAACAACTTAGTTTTCAATGAGCTAAAAGGCAGTATTGCAAATCTCTAGTAAGGCTTGTAGTACAGTTTCCCTCTGGCCTCACAGGAATCTCAGGGGAGGCTACCATTAGCAAGTGGCACAACACAGCGAGCCCCCCTCCATATTTAGTGTGGGCCCACTTCCATTCCCCTGTCCCTTCTGCACAAACAACCTCCAATCTTTAAAACTACTCCCCAAGACAGCCCTTAAGTATGGAGCAAAGGAGAGGTGGGACGAAGTCTATGTTTCCCCTACAACAGCAATGTGATCTGAATAGAACCTTGGCCACTGCCATCATGTGGCCACCTACACAGACTCCTGGACAGCTGTACCCCCTTGGAAAAGGTCATGAGAAACACCTTCTTGTAAAACACCCAGATATTTCACAGAAGCTTGGCCTTTTCCACTAGCAGCAATAGCTGTCAGGCAGGCCCACCACGCAATAGCTTCAAATTGCCATTCCTCAGAAGATGAGAGACAGAATTCAGGATGTGAACCGTGGGGGTGGGGTGGAGTCAATGTGCAATGGGCAAAAATGTGTACTCTGTGAAGTGTTGAATTATCTGCCGGAAGAGGGAAATGTCAACAGAAGTGCTTTGACCCCCTTGCGGATTGATTAGAGAGCAGTTTTGTTTTGTGGCAGGCCCTTATCTATGTCATCACCCTTCTGTCACTGTGGACAACAAAAGGGCACAGCCAGCTTCTGCTACAACCAGGCTCTTCACATGAGAAGGAGCACTCTGGACCCTAGAATCCTCACAAAATATCTCCCTTGACAGAAAAATGGCTCTCCCAAGCCAGTCATAGACTGTCCACCATGAAGCCAGAGTAGTCTCAGCCTCTAGGAGCCAGGGTTTCCACCCAGATGCCCAGAAACTGAAGCAATCAGATCTGGCTGACAAAAAGGAACTTTATTTGGGTTACTCAGAGAATTACAAGTAGTTCCCAGGCTTTGGATTTAATGGAGTAGTAAGTTTTAAGAAAAGGTTTCAGTGACCCGTATAAACTTGCCAACCTCTTACTTTCTCAAGTTAAGACATGTGACTGTGGTTTCTGTGAGGTTGTATTTCATAGTCATAGCTATCATTTATTATCTGCCTTGTGTAAAGCTCTGTGCTCTGTGATATTTTTCCAGAAATATCTCATTTGATCTTCACAACATCACTGCAAGGTAACTATTAATCTTTATATTAAAGGTAAAGAGAGAGTCTCAGAGAGGGTAAGAAAATACCTGATGCCACACAGCTAGTTAGTAGCAGAGTTAGGTTTTGAACCCAGGCCTTTCTGATTCAAAAGCCTGTGTATTTTCCACTATATAGTTTATCCCATCTGAAATATGTCTAAATTATTCAGATAGGATTTTTAAACCTCTGATGTTCTGATAATGGCTGGAAATTTGAGATTTATCTTTGTGGAGAGGTTTGGGTTTCCAAGAAAAGTCTTAAGAACCTTTTTTCCTTCTGACATACTTCAATTCCTTTAGTAGTTCTCCAACTGGACTAGACACTCCTACAAAAGCAAAAGAGACCCTAATTCTATCTGACATTGTGACACAATTTTATGTTAAACATATAGATACGTACATTTGGTTTGAGATGGAAGGAATGAAACTTCTTTAAGCCCATTTTGCTGAAATGTGACTTGAAATAGATTGTTATAAAACAAGGCTTATGAGAGGTTCAGCGCTCACTGCAATATTAATTACTTGGCTGTTAAAGCAAATAGCTCTTAGTGGGAACGACTGCCTCACAGATGTTTCTTATTGACGACATAAATGGGGAGGAAAACACTATCCCATTTTCACTTTTGGCCAGAAAACAAAAGACAAAGGAATAGATTGTGTCAGCTAATAGATTGGGTCGCTAAGGTAACCAAGGCCTGTCTTTCAGGAGAGGTGTTAGGGGCTAAATTATGTTACTTCAAAATTCACATGTTGAAGCCCCAACCCCCAGTACCTCAGAATGGGACTGTACTTGCAGATAGGACCTTTAAAGTTTATGTGAGGTCATACAGGCGGATCCTAATCCAGTCTGACTGGCGTCCTTGTAAGAAAAGGGAGACATGCCAGAGATTAACGCCCACGGTGGAAAGGCCAGGTGAGGCCACAGTGAGAGGGGCCGTCTGCGAGCCAAGGAGCAAAGCCTCAGGAGAAACCAGTCCTGCTGACACCTTGCTCTTGGACTTCCAGTCCCCAGAACTGTGAGAAAGTGCAATTTTATTGTTAAGCTACCCAGTCTTAACAAACTGACACCAGAAGAATTAGGTATTGGGCATGCCCCCTGCCATCAATGCCATGACAGTTAAGGGAGACATCAGTGGAACGTAATAGATGAGCTTTTACTACCCAGAAGGGTCCTTAACAGAGGCTGAAGATCAGCTGGAGAAAAGGTTTTTCTGAGAGTAAAAGGGAAGTCAAATAGTGACGTATAATGATCAAACCTAGTGACAGATATCAACTAGGGGTGTGTGTGTGTGTGCATTTTTTTTTTGCTATGTAATGTACCTTATAATACTAATGTACTTATGATTATTATCCAACAATTACTGATTTTCCCTTATTTTAATAGTTAACAATTGATGAAAAGATTTCACTGGCTAGAGTACTGGTCAACAGTGTGGGCTTCTGCCAGATTGCCTAGGTTTGAATCTTGTACTACAACTTCCTAGCTCTGTGATTTTCAGTGAACAATCTCCTTGTGCCTCAGGTTCTTCATCTGTAAAATGGAGATAATAGTACCTACTTCCTAAGGTTATATAAGAATTAAATGAGTTAATACATGTAAGGTGCCTAGAAGGATGCCTGGCATATAGTAAGCACCTAGTAAATGTTAGCTGTTTCAATTTTAACCTATCTCTGCACAAGAATAACAGATAGCAAAACCATTGTACCTACATTGTTTCACCAAGATACCTGCCAGCAGGTGCCAGCTGCCACTAAAATTGCCAGCATAGAGGTAAAGAAAAATAAGCAACTTGGAGAACTGGAGCTATTAAATCTCAGTGTTTAGAGTTATACAGGATGCTGACAAAAATACAGATTCCTAGGGCTTGTCTCCAGAGATTCTGATTCACTAAGTTGGGGTAGAGTCCAGCAATCTGCTTTTTTAGAAGGCCATCTTGGGTAATTCTGATACAGGTAACTCTCAGAACATCCATTGAGAAATACTAATCAAAAGGAATTTCTTCTATAGTCAAGGCTATTAAATTATGGTAAATGCCATAACTTACTAATCATAAGTCTATAATAATTTTTATTTAAAGTATAATGTTGAAATAAAGTGGTCTTAGGTGAATGATGAGTATGTAAACTTACTTTTAAAAAAATCATCTACTTCATCATGCAGGTATCAAGCCTAGTACCCATTAGTGATGAAATAATCTGTACAACAAACCCCATGACATGGGTTTAGCTATATAACAAACCTGCACATGTAACCCTGAAATTAGAATAAAAGTTGAAAAAATAAATAAGTAAATTAAAAAATCATCTGAAAGATAATTTCCATGGGTTTTAATAAAATGTATTGATAAAATGGAAGAATAAATTCTGCATTAGATGTAGCCTTCAGTTTCTCCATAGACAAATTATTTCAAGTTGAGCCATTCAAGGTTAGGATGAATTGTGCAATGCTTCCTTCAGGTTTGTGGCCTGCCTGTGTGAACTGAGTTGAGGATACATGGAGAGCCAGGGCCTTGGAGAAAGGGAAGTAGCTGAACAAATGCTGGGCTCATTAGCATGGCTGGTGAAAGTGGTTTCAATCTGAAACAGGGCAGTTCAACCTGGAACTTGACAAAATATGACAGTGTTGCCTAGGGCCAAAATGAAGAGTGAACTCTGGGATAACCTTGGAACTGAAAAACCTGATTATTGTGTTATGAGGAATTCCTAAAATCGGTAGACCTGTTCATTACAGGGCTGCAGTGAATAGCCAGTAGTTCTTTCCCATTGGTCAAGTTGCTGTGCTCGCTAAGCAGCAACTGCTCAGGTCAGGTGAGAGTGGTCATTATTGAGGAAATAAAGGTTGGGCCCAAAGAGGACAAATTCCAGATTACTGCAGCATTTGTGCTGAAACTCACCAGGGTTAAATTGATGAGCTTTCTGCGTGAAAGAAGGGAGTGGTGGTGATTTCTGGAGCTTGTAGCCAGGGTGATTAGCTCGCCTGAGTGTTCTTAGGGTGTTATAAGGAGTGTTTCTTGGTTATTCAACAGTGTAGTTAGTACCGTTTCTTTTAAGAAAAAAAATTGATTTTAACACTTGAATAAAAGAAACACTGCTGATATTGTTTATCTTGAAAGCTTTCAAATCAGACTCCTTGAGATCTTCATGCTACTGTTAAGGTAAAAAGCTATTTTGATACTGTTGATTCATTGATTCTTCTGCCTTATAACCACAGAACATTTACTAAGAAATAAAAATTAAGGTTACTGAATGTATACTTTTGTGGCCATGTATTATACTGAGATATGTATGCATATCTGTGATTGTATATTATACATAAGTTATAATTTGTGGTATATATATGTCATATATGCCATCAATTATTTCTAAGGCAACGTGCCTCAGCTTTATTAACGCAGCTATTTTTCCTAATGTTTAGATTCAAGTCAACTAAAGTAAATCTTCCTACATAGCATTCATTCCTGAAATAAAAGGCATTTAAGTAGGCAGGTGCTTTTGTTTGAGTTTTCACTAGATCTTTTCTATCACCTGAAAGCTTTTTGCATTATTACCGCAGTCTCATTTTATTTAGACATTTGCCTCGAGGGGCTGAGACATTCTTATACCTTCATACTTAATTCCCCAAGACATTTAAAAATGTAATTTATTATTATAAAAGCACTGTATATTTCCTGTAGAGTATTTGAAAATTATAGAAAAGCATAATAAAAAATCATCCATAATTCCATTACTCAGTCATAACTACCATTAAAACATCACCTACTAATCCTCCTTTCAAGCTCCTTCTCTCTGTGTATGTGTATGAACACAAATGGATAACATACTCTCAAATTATATATGGTCATAGGTAGTTTTTCCACTTAACATTAGTGCATTGACATATTTCCATATTATTAAATATTCTTCAAAAACATGATTTTACCAACTGTATAATATTTTGTTTTACCAATATTTAAGATTATTTTCAACTTGTTGTAATATTAATCCTCCTTGTGCAGAAATATTTTAACTCAACTCTGATTGCCTTAACACAGATTGAGGGAAAACTGGAGTTACTGACTAAAGGCAGTGACATCTGTAGGGATCTTGACACATTTTTGTCAAATTGCCCTCTGGAAACCTAACTTGTTTGCATGCCTATTAGCAGAGCATCTGTTTCTCCACATCTCCAAGAGGGAATGTAAACTTTAAAACATATACAATAGTCAAAGAGGATGTCTCATTGCTTGTATGTCCTTTTCTTTGATTACTACTGAGACTAGACATATTTTCTCATAGTGGTTGACCTATAATCTTAAGGAGAGAACATATTTTTTAGCAAAATTGTTTAAGATCAACTATTACAAATTACATCTTACTCCCATTGCATCCATGTCTTCAGAGTTGTACTAATTCTCAGCCTCCCAGAGTCCATTAAGGGAATTTTTTTTTTTTTTCTTTTGAGACAGAGTCTTGCTCTGTCACCCAGGCTGGAGTGCAGTGGCGTAATCTCGGCTCACTGCAACCTCCGCCTCCCAGGTTCAAGTGATTATGTTCCTCAGTCTCCCGAGTAGCTGAGACTACAGGCGTGGAGCACCACGTCTGGCTAATTTTTGTATTTTTTTTTAGTAGAGATTCACCATGTTGGCCAGGCTGGTTTTGAACTCCTGACCTCAGGTGATCCATGCACCTTGGCCTCCCAAAGTGCTGGGATTATAAGCATGAGCCACTGCGCCCAGTCCTGGCTAATTTTTATATTTTTAGTAGAGATGGGGTTTCACCATGTTAGCCAGGCTGGTCTTGAACTCCTGACCTTAAGTGATCTGCCTGCCTCGGCCTTCCAAAATGCTGGGATTACAGGCGTGAGCCACCATACCTGGCCTATTAAGGGAATTTCTTTTAATGAAGGAAACTGTATTATGATAATAAATAGCCTCGGCTTGTGTGCAGGAGCAATGCCAAGCCTTGCAGTTTAGCCTTCTGTAACTCTGAAGAAGTTACTTAACCTTGCTATACTTCAGCTTAACTATAAAACAGGGTTGATAATACAATAATTCTCATGAGATAGGAATTTTTCAAGCTTTTCCAGTAAGAGGTAGCTATTATTAAAAATGAGAACTGTTTCTCTCCTAATTGCAGGAAAGCCCCAACAGATATAATCAAGGTATGATAGCATAACACTCTTGGAAGCCAGAACTTTTCAAGTCTCAACAAGTTGCATGTTTCACCTCATTATTCAACCGTTTACTGGGTAAAGGAGCAGCATAGATAGTGGGACTTTTTTTTAACGGGGTGTGAGGAAGTTGGCAATGAGATGGCTTGTGCTACTAGCCTAAGAATGACCTCAGGGCCTTGCAGGACACACAGTGCTTGCTGGTCTGAGGCCAGGTGCAGTGGCTCACACCTGTAGTCCCAGCACTTTGGGAGGCCGAGGTAGGAGGATCACTTGAGCACAAGAGTTTGAGATTAGCCTGGTCAACATGGTAAAACTCCATCTCCACAAAAAATACAAAAATTAGCCTGGTGTGGTGGCATGCATCTGTAGTCCCAGCTACTCAGGAGGCTGAGGTGGGAAAATGACTTGAGCCCAGGAAGTCAAGGCTGCAATGAGCTGTGTTCACACCACTGCACTCCAGCCTGGGTGACAGAGTGAGACCCTGTCTCAAAAACAAAAACAGCAAAAAAGGTGCTAGCTGGTCTGGTACTTAGTACTTTAGAAAAGTTGCCCTGGATAACACGGTGAAACCCTGTCTCTACTAAAAATACAAAAAATTAGCCGGGCATGGTGGTGGGCGCCTGTAGTCCCACCTACTCGGGAGGCTGAGGCAGGAGGATGGCGTGAACCCGGGAGGTGGAGCTTGCAGTGAGTGGAGATCGCACAGCTGCACTCTAGCCTGGGTGACACAGTGAGACTCCGTCTCAAAAAAAAAAAAAAAAAAAAAGAAAGTTGCCCTGGAACTGACAGCATAAGTCCTCATCCATTTATTCTCCCTTCTTCCCACAGGGTGAAAGAAAGCACTACTTCAATACTGCTGCTAAGCCTATGTGATCATTCTAAGGTCATTACAAGAATTTGACTTGCCTTTAGCATTGTGCTTGTGTGTCCATCTGCCTGTCTCTCTAGGGATTTAGATTTTCATTCAAAGATTTTTCTGTCACTGAGAATTTAATTCTTGGTATATTTTTGAGAGTCTAAATTTTTTTTCAAGATTTAAAACAATAAGCTTCAAATGTTAGATTGTATCTAGAGTCTTCCACACTGAGGATGTGAGTATGATATAGACTAGCTGTTCACCAGGCTGACCAGGTTGACTGCCAGATGGGTTGTTAGTAGTGCCAGAGGCACCCTGACATCACTCTCTGAACTGCTTTCTCTTTCACATTCTTGTATTTTTCCAGCTGACGGCCCAGAGGGTGGGTGCCAATTCCACCAGCAGCTGCAACTGAAAAGCAAGGTTCAGAAATGTCAGATATCCTCCGGGAGCTGCTCTGTGTCTCTGAGAAGGCTGCTAACATTGCCCGGGCGTGCAGACAGCAGGAAACGCTCTTCCAGCTGCTGATCGAAGAAAAGAAAGAGGGAGAAAAGAACAAGAAGTTTGCAGTTGACTTCAAGACGCTGGCTGATGTACTGGTACAGGAAGTTATAAAACAGAATATGGAGAACAAGGTAAGAAAGGTCACAGCCAAGGTAACTGCAAAATAGTTGCATCTGTGGCTTTCCCCGTCATAGAATAGCATGCCTTTTGCTCCTCACCCCTATCAGTATACTAGCACCTTGATTTCAAGTAAACATCTTGGATTTTTTTCCTCCTTGTCATGATTACAGTATTGATAAAATGTTCATTGCAGGAAATCTTTAAAATACAGAAAATCAAATAAGAAAATAAAAATCACTCACAATTCTAATACCTAGAAATAAACACTTCAGTATAGAACCTTCCACTTACTAATGAATTTCTTCTTAATAAATAATACATGTTTTCTGGAAAATAAGCAAAAATAAGAACCCTCTTAGTCCCACCACTGGAGAAAACCACAGCTATGCTTTGATAAATATTATAACATTTTCCTTCTATGTGTATGTGTGTACATGACACATACAATGTATTGCAACAGAAATAAGAGCACACTGCTTTGTAACCTGTTTTTTTTTTTTTAACTTGATATGTTAAGTCCTACCTTGTGGATCTCATCATTTATCTAATGGTTTCTTCAGTTATGAGATTGTAGCTGGAGACTTAAAGTCTCCTTTATTCCAGTAGAAAAATATTGTTCTTTGTTATAAACACACAAAGATGTTTATATGTTAATATAACAATGATTACGACTCTTTCTGGAGCTGACTAGAGAAACCGTATTAATAAGTAGAAATAATAATACTAGCAGCACTTATAAATGCTATGTGCCAGCCACTATTCTAAAGTCATTAAATATATTAACTTATTTAGCTCTTATAACAATTTGATGAAGAACTACTATTACAATGCAATGGGTGAAAAAAGGGAGGCACAGAGAGGTTGCACATCAAGTAAATGGTAGGGCCAGTTTTTGAACACAGGCAGACTGGCTCCAGGTTCTGTGTTCTTTGCAATATTATATTGCCTTTTATATGATAATCTAACCATTACATTTGGGAGAATAGAACTTTATGGCAGAAAGCATTATAAAATATTGAAATAATTTCTATGAAATTTTCAAAATATTGAGAATCATTTAGAATCGTTTCAGTGAAATCTTGACCACAGGCAAAGAGATGAAATGCCATCATGAAATCTCTACAAACTATACTTTTTCATGTCATATAAAATCTTGCTCTGATAAACTAAATGAAGCAAATTTATTTTTCTTTTTTACTTATCAATATAGTTGGGTGCAAGGGATGGTTGAGCAACTGGATTAAAAATGTATCAACATTAATTTTTATGGGCTAATATTTGCCTCAAAGCATTATAAAAATTTCAGGCAGTTGTTTATTCATGAGCTAAAATAAATGATATTCCATTTTAGCTGTATAAAATATCTTTATTTCATGAGGCTTTTGTCTTGTAATCTCAGAACCGGTCTTTAAGCAGGCTTGGGAGACTGAGTTTCAGCCCTTGATGAATGGGCTGGTTGCCAGCCCTTGTTGATTTGTACTGTCCCACAAAATAATATGAATAATAAGTGTGGTGGGCATTATTAAAGCTATTGGTCATCTGCAAATGACCGAGTTCAAATATTTGAAGCATGTCCTTGCTTTTGTTCCCTGAGAATATGTGTATCAAAATTTAGCACATATTTTGAGAAAAATTATCTTTACTACAGAGAGGATCAGAAGCAAAATGCATCAGAAAGCTTCGTGATCATACAGAGATGACGGAAGATTCTTACTTGACTCCATTTATTCACTCTATATATTGATACTTAAATTATTGGCCAATAAAATCTTTCTCTTTTTTCATATCCCCTTCCTAGCCTGAATGATGATACATCTGAGAGTGGGGAAACAAACACCTGAAAATGAAAACAAAATCTAATGTTATCTATCCTCTAGCTCCTTCTATCCAGTCTCAAGTCGTGCTTTTAGATACTTGATCAACGAAATTGCCTTGTATAAGCTACTGGGATGTTGTTTACGAGCAATAGTTAAAACATGTCCTTTGCAAATATTCGAAATCTATGGCCCTTAAGTAGAAGGATGAAGTTTCTAGAAGTACTTTTGCAAACTAAACAGGACATAAGGGAACCAGGCATCTACCATGATTTTGACTTTCTAGAGGGGCAAAAGAACATAAAAATATTAGAAAATTAAGCACTGAGCCAAGTTGACTTCGTTTTTTTATACTTGGATTGGTTTCTAGAATTGGAAATTTTGGAATTTCAGTTCTGATTGTGCTATTTAATTTGAAATATAAAATTGAAATCTGTTCAGAATTGAGCATATGTGTGGGTTTTTGTTTTGTTTTTCGTCATACTCTGAATCATTCAGTTTCCAGGCTTGGAAAAAAATATTTCTGGAGAAGAATCCAATGAGTTTACTAATGACTTGGGTAAGTATAAGAATCTTAATGTGTCTTTGTAATTTAATTATCATATGGTATTCTAGTCTCCAGTTTATACCATGAACTAAATGTTTGGAAGCCACTTACTGTAAACAACATAATATATTTGAATGTTAAGGTTCATTCAATTTCTACCTCAGAATATCATGCCATTTAACTTAAGTAGAGAGATGTGGTATCTTAGAATAATTTAGCAAGTCCATGTATCATTTTAGATATAAATCTGTGGCATTTAAGTAACTTATAACTCAAGCTTTGGGAAAATTGCATGGCCCTTTGGGAATCTAATGTAAGTTATCAATGCCCCAAAGATGCCCATCTACAAAATTGTGCGGACAATTTCAGATCCTAGGTTTAAACCCATCTGTGCGCTCTTGGGGGAAGTCCATGGACCTTGGCTAAAAGTACAGAGGTGGCCATGGTTCTGAAATACTGTGTGATCTTGAGCAAATCACCTCATCATTTCTCTAAGTCTCAGAACCTCTGTGAAGTACTTGGATTAACTAAAAGCTTCCTTTTAGTACTAAGTTTTTTGGTTTGTTTGTTTGTTTGTTTTTGAGACAGAGTTGCTCTGTTGCCCAGACTGGAGTGCAGTGGCACAATCTCAGTGCACTGCAACCTCCACCTCCTGGATTCAAGCGATTCTCCTGCCTCGTCCTCCTGAGTGGCTGGGATTACAAGCATGTGCCACCACGCCTGGCTAATTTTTGTATTTTTAGTTAGAGATGGGATTTCACCATGTTGGCCAGGCTGGTCTCAAACTCCTGACCTCAGGTAATCTGATTTCTTTCAGAGAAACAATTTTTTTTTTTTTTTAGTTTGTTTGGATTTGTTTAATAGTAGAAGAATAAAATAGTGAACATTAAACACTGATCATGTGACAAATACTTAAATATCTAGAATCACAATTACAAAGAAAAAATGAATTTCTAGATTAACTCTGAAAATTTTTTAGTCTCCTTCATGCACCACATATTAAGATGCACTTAGTTCTATGTTAGTAATAAGGGAAAGAAATCTTTTAAACCTCTGAAGGTTAAAAATAACACTTATGCCTGACTTATAAGCAATCTTACATTTAAAAATCTACGCTTGACTACTTCACAAACAGTTATTTTAATACATCATTTGTCTAGAATTATAGAGGCAAAAGGCATAGCCACATCCATTTTCCTGTTTGTTAAAAGGGCAGAGAAATGTGGAGAGAGGAAGAGGAGAGATGGTGATGATGATATTGCAGGCAAGACCGGATCATAGGAGGGGATTTAGATTTCCCTCTCAGTGGGATGGGAGATCTCTGGCAAATTGCAAGCAAAGGAGTGATATAATTTCTTCCTTTGAATGATCCCATAAGTTTTGCTGAGCCCAGAGTAGGTGTGCAGTAAGTAGCCATTATTAGCTTTATTATTCCCCAACTTTAACAGTCTAATTTACTTTGAATTAAGTTAATTTAACTAAATTTGACTGTTTCTTGCTGATTCAGACATAACTGTAATAGATGTATATTGTGCTTCCCACACTTTACTGGTCATGTAATCGCCTCAGGATCTTGTTAAAATTCAGTAGGTCGGCCGGGCGCGGTGGCTCACGCCTGTAATCCCAGCACTTTGGGAGGCCAGGGCGGGTGGATCACGAGGTCAGGAAATTGAGTCCATCCTGGCTAACACGGTGAAACCCCGTCTCTACTTAAAAAATATAAAAAAATTAGCCGGGCGTGGTGGCGGGTGCCTGGAGTCCCAGATACTCAGGAGGCTGAGGCAGGAGAATGGCGTGAACCCGGGAGGCAGAGCTTGCAGTGAGCGGAGATCGCACCACTGCACTCCAGCCTGGGCGACAGCAAGACTCCGTCTCAAAAAAAAAAAAAAAATTTCAGTAGGTCTGGGGTGGCATCTGAGGTTCTGATTTTTTTTTTTTTTTTTTTTTTTTTGGTTAGATGGAGTCTCCCTCTGTTGCCCAGGCTGGAGTGCAGTGGCACAATCTTGGCTCACTGCAGCCTCCGCCTCCCAAATTCAAGCGATTCTCCTGCCTCAGCCTCCCAAGTAGCTGGGATTACAGACATGCTAAGCTACCTGCCACCACACCTAGCTAATTTTTTTATACTTTTATTAGAGACAGGGGTTTCACTGTGTTGACCAGGGTGGTCTCGAATTCCTGACCTCAAGTGATCTGCTTACCTCAGCCTCCTAAAGTGCTGGGATTACAGGCATGAGCCACCACGCTCAGCCTAAGGTTCTGACTTTCTAATAAGCTCCCAGCTGATATAGACACTGCTGGTCCTTGGAATAAGAAGGGTAGAAGTAGCTACCTAGATAGCTACTAGATAGCTAGGAGTATCTAAAACGTTCCAAAGTGCCATGTTTTCTTAGTTTTTAAGATTTTTTTTCCTCCACTGCTGTCACTTCTTGTTGCTATTAACTTGCCTATTTTTTACCAGCCTCTTCCCTCACTTCTGTCAAGGGCTGAAACCAGATTAATCAAGGGTCTAAGAAGCATGTTTAAAGCGATGGTAAAGCACCTGGCCTCGGTAACTTATCGTTTCATTTGAAGAAGCAGCTTTGCTTATGTTCTGGTTCTCAATGGGCTCCACAGAGGAGAGCTATTTATATGTATACCATTTAGAGGCATAAAGTTTTACTACATTTAAAGATTGGTATATACCATTTTATGTTACTTAGCATAAACAATTTTAAGTTAAAAGCAATATCATATAAGGAGGTAGAAGCACTTCGGTGTGTTGAAAAACCTCCATTCTTTTCAATAACATATTCAGACACGGACAGGGTGACTTAAGTATATAAAAAGTCAAAAGACAAATTTTAAAAAGATTAATGATCAGGAATTCAGGAATTGTTAACTGGCCTATGTATCCCTTAACTGGGATACAAAATTGTGCCCACATGGGCATTTTTCTAGGGAGGTCTTTTGATTCCTGAAACCCATCCCTTACTATTCAGGTTAAGTGCCTGGGTAGCCACTGAGCATCTGACTTGATGAAGCCCCACCAGGTGATTCTGGCAGTCAGCCAGGCGTAGGAACTGCTGGGATGGATATATTGCCCTCAATCTAAGTGCACAGCTTTTGATTCACTCTCTCGCTGGCTCACTCTCTCTCTGTCTCTCTTGCTTGCTCTCTCACTCTCTCTGTCTCAATCTTTGTCTCATTCTCTCGCTGTCTCTCTCGCTCTCTGTCTCTCTTGCTCTGTCTCTCTCTGTGTCTCTTGCTCTGTCTCGCTCTCTTGCTCTGTCTCACTGTCTCTCGCTCACTGTCTGTCTCACTCTTTTGCTCTCTCTCTCGCTCTCTCGCTCTGTCTCGCTCTCTCTCGCTCGCTCTCTGTCTCACTCTTTTGCTCTCTCTGTCTCTCTGTCTCTTTCACTCTGTCTCTCTCAGTCTCTCCCTGAATCTCTCGCTCTCTGTCTCGCTCTGTCTCTCTTGCTCTCTCTCGCTCTTTCACTGTCTCTCTCGCTGTTTGTCTCTCTTGCTCTCTCTGTCTCTTGCTCTCTCACTCTCTTGCTCTGTCTCGCTCTCTCGCTCTGTCTCTCTCTTGCTTGCTCTCTGTCTCACTCTTTCCCTCTGTCTCTTTCACTCTTCCTGTCTCTCTCTCTCTCGCTCTCTGTCTCTCTCGCTCTGTCTCACTCTCTCTGTCTCACTCTCGCTCTGTCTCTCTCTTGCTTGCTCTGTCTCACTCTTTTGCTCTGTCTCTTTCACTCTCCCTGTCTGTCTCTCTTGCTCTCACTCTGTCTCACTCTATCTCGCTCTCTCTGTCTTGCTCTGTCTCTCGCTCTTTCACTGTGTCTCTCGCTCTCTCTGTGTGTCTCTCTCTCACTCTCTTGCTCTGTCTCTCTCGCTCTTTCGCTCTGTCTCGCTCTCTGTGTCTCTCGCTCTCTCTCTGTCTCTCTCTCTCGCTCTCTCTGTCTCTCTCACTCTTTAGCTCTCTCTATCTCTCTCTGTTCTTTCTCCACTGAAACTCTTGAAATGTAATGGCTTATCGTGTGGCTTTACCCTAGGGGAAAAGATTACCTTGAGGTTGTGTTCAACAGAGGAAGAAACAGCAGAGCTTCTTAGCAAAGTCCTCAATGGTAACAAGGTGGCATCTGAAGCATTAGCCAGGGTTGTTCATCAGGATGTTGCCTTTACTGACCCAACTCTGGATTCCACAGAGATCAATGTTCCACAGGACATTTTGGGAATTTGGGTGGACCCCATAGGTAAGTATAGGAAAGTATGTTTGTTCTTATTTGCAATCTTTTTTTTGGTGGTGGGGTTGGGGATGGGTGTTGGAAAAATAAAAATTATTGAGTGTAGTTTAACTCTGCTAGAAGTTTTTAAAATTTTAAAGTTTTAAAACAATGAGAGTTGAGGTGTATGTGTCATGTGTTCTGTATATATACATATATATTATAGCCGTGTGTATATATATACATATCTATAACAGGTGTGTGTATATACACACACATACATACAGGCACACATGCAAAGATGAATTAACTTATCTTCAAAAGACTTCAGGGACCAGACTGGTAAGTAAATGAGAGAATGAAGTGAGAGCAGTTATGACCAATTGAGCACACATGCCATTTAAAGAGCACTTAGCTTTAGCAGATTGTTGCCATATGGGAGTACAGGCCAGCTCTTCAGATTTTTAAAGAGAAACCAAAATCCAAGGTTTTCAGCGATATAGCCCAATTTCTAACCGTTAGCTACTAATTCAGTTAAACAAGGAAAAAATCAAAAAAACACAGTACAGGTCAAGCAAAAAGCTGAATGTGACGCATGAGCAGTTTGTGAGCCCTGCATGAGCTCTACATTTTTTTTGGTCATGATTGTGATAGAACCATAATGTATAATCCATTGTTTTGAAAATGTAACCCTTTTTTTTGAGACAGAGTTTCGTGTTGCACACAGGCTGGAGTGCAGTGGCACAGTCAGAACTCACTCACTGCAGCCTTGTCCTCCTGAGCTCAAGCGATCCTCCTATCTCAGCTTCCCAAGTAGCTGGGACCCAAGTAGGTGGCACAGTTGCATGCCACCTCACTAGGCTAATTTTTTATATTGGTTTTAGAGAAGGAGTTTTTACCATGTTTCCCAGGCTGGTCTCGAACTCCTGGGTTCAAGCGATCTGCCTGCCTCGGCCTCCTAAAGTGCTAGGATTACAGGCATGACCTACCATGCCCAGCCAGCCTTTATCTTCAATGATGCTATTAATACAAGTTCTAGGTAATAATTTTAATAAGCTCCCCCCTTCCTTTTTTTTCTTCCCCACCCAACACAATGGGACCATTCAAGGACCAGGCAAACTCCTCTCTGGGCCCTTCCCATCCTACAGGTGCATTCACAGGATGATACTGAAATGGGTTTAATCTTCAGATAATTATATCACATTCAGCCAGTGGATGATATATGGAAACTAAAAACCTTTCCCCAAATCTTTGATCATTTAAGGGTAAATTGGCATCAGTTATAGTTTCTGAGGGACAGAGATCTCCTGTTTTTTGGTTCCACCCTGAATTGATTCTGTTTTTGAGCTATTTGAGTCTTTTGCCAGGCACATCCTTAGCCGTGTGTTGACTCCCTAGACATTGGCAGTCAGCTGCTGGCATGTACATCTCTTAAGGGGAAACCTAGTTTCTCTGCCTCTGTTTCATAGGAGCTCCGTTAATTTCTTTTTTTGGTGCCACCATCATTGTCTCTTTCTTCCTTCTAACTTGAGGGACCAAATAATAATAGTAAAAGATAATATTACCTGTGACCTGTTACAGGAGGGGGGCTTTTCTTTTTTTCTTTTCCTTCTTAAAATGTTTGTGGGTACATAATAGGTGTATATATTTATGGGGTACATGAGATGTTTTGACACAGGCACGCAATGTGAGATAAGCACATCATAGAGAATGGGGTATCCATCCCTTTGAGCATTTATCCTTTGAGTAATAAACAATCTAGTTACACTCTTTATTTTAAAACGTACAGTTAAGTTCTTATTGATTATAGTTACCCTATTGTGCTATCAAATAGTAGGTCTTTTTTTTTCACCCATTGGAAGGAGGCTTTTCCATCTCACATTGTACCAGTCCTCTGATTAGTAGTATTTCTAAAATAATCCCACCAATTATTCTGGTTATTACTTTTTCAATGCTTTTGATAAGTAACAAATATTTGAATGCCTGTTATATACAAATTGCTATGCCACAGGAACTATAGACACATCCCCTCCCTTCAAGAGTTCTCACAGTCAGGAAAATGAAACACAAGCAATTTAAAAGTAAAGTACAAGAGGCCAAATAACAATTCAATACAGTGACATCCAAAGGTAAAAAATTATTGGTTACCAAATCAGTAGAAGAGAGAAGTCATATGGAACAGAGTCTTCTAAATGATCTTTACCTGAATCCAAACACATTTGTTTCCTTTTTCAGATTCAACTTATCAGTATATAAAAGGTTCTGCTGACATTAAATCCAACCAGGGAATCTTCCCCTGTGGACTTCAGTGTGTCACCATTTTAATTGGTGTCTATGACATACAGACAGGGGTTCCCCTGATGGGAGTCATCAATCAACCTTTTGTGTCACGAGATCCAAACACCCTCAGGTAAAAGGCAAATATTTTTGGTATGTTATGGTTGTTAGAACTTATGACCTCAGCTTTGCTTGTTGTTAGGATTATCACTATATGACATTCCCATGACTTAACACATGGGAGTGTTGCCATTGAAAGTCTGCATATTTGAATTAAAGTTCTATTTTCAATCTTGGATTTGCGTAATTTTATTTCAGGCCAAGTGCATGCTGGTAGAAATTTTAAAATTAATACTATCCTGTAGAAATCATAGTTTTACATTTGGAATATAGTAATCCTGTTCCCTGTTTCTAGAATCCACTCAAAACCAGATAAGTAGAGTGGTGGTAACACTGCCTTCCAATACATTGGGAATAAGACAGCTGCCATCGCTGTATAGCCAGTTGAACTTTGGTATAATTTTAGAAGTTCAAAACAAAATGTGAAAATTATCCAATGAAAAGATTGGTAGGCATGGCCAGGATCAGAACCTAACTCACACTCCCTTTCTGCCTCCTCCCTTCCACTCTTCCATGCAGTCTTAAACAGAGCGTAGAGAGCGGCCAAGACTCAGCTGCCTCTGATCCATGGCCTGTGCTTTGGGGTTGACTCCAGGGCATGGCAAAGTCCAGGTGGAACAAGCAGTTCAGCTTTTTATTGAAATAGGTCATATTTTTTCACTTATATAGGATTACATATTTTTATTGAACCTGAGCTGCTTCAAGTAACAATCATTTGCTCTTTAATAGTCATAAGTTTATACCTCTTAAGTTTTAATATCTTCCCCCTACCCCCACCATCTTCCAAACTAAAAATAGATTTCTGCTATCTTTAAAAGGTTAATAAGAAATTAAAAAGAATTGGAACAATATGCAGACATAATCATGGCCTAGAAATGGAGGTGGTCAACAAAATAGTTTATGGCACAGATTCAGAGTGAGACTTTGTGGGTTTGAATGCAGATTCTACCACTTTCTAGCTGAGTGGGCCTCAGCAAGCTACTTACTTTCTCTAAGCCTGTTTCCTATCTGTAAATATGTAACAACATAGACAGTAAGTTAAGCATTGATAAAGGGAAGGTGCTATAATTATTGTGGTTGCCAAAACTAATAACATTGAGTCCATCTTTCTTTGTGTTGGAAGCCAACGTGAAACTAGTGAATAAGAATGAAAAGGAGTTACCAAATAAAGAAAAACTTGTTATAAGGATTGTAGAATATTTGCAGATCAAAAAGAGATATCACTTTTCTATTCCTTTTTCCCTACTAAACTTTAAATACTAAAAGTTGTAATGAAATTTTGCAATGGTTCTGGAAGCTGGAAACCCCATAAATGTTTTAGTGTTGTCCTAGATTGATGTGATAATGCCATAAAATTGAAAGCATTTCTAATTGCAACAACTCAGGCAGCTGCATGCATATAAGTAACTTTCTGAAATAAACTAGCTACCTGATATCTATTCCTAGGCTTAAAGGTGTTAAGATTCACCATGTTATGATGAATTGTGTATTTCTTCATATCATTAAGTTTGAAAGTGACATGAGTAATGAAAAACAAATGTGATAATCATCACCAATTGAAATTTTTCTTCTACAGGTGGAAAGGACAGTGCTATTGGGGCCTTTCTTACATGGGGACCAACATGCATTCACTACAGCTCACCATCTCTAGAAGAAACGGCAGTGAAACACACACTGGAAACACCGGCTCTGAGGCAGCATTCTCCCCCAGTTTTTCAGCCGTAATTAGTACAAGTGAAAAGGAGACTGTCAAAGCTGCATTGTCACGTGTGTGTGGAGATCGCATATTTGGGGCAGCTGGGGCTGGTTATAAGAGCCTATGTGTTGTCCAAGGCCTCGTTGACATTTACATCTTTTCAGAAGATACCACATTCAAGTGGGACTCTTGTGCTGCTCATGCCATACTGCGGGCCATGGGTGGGGGAATAGTAGACTTGAAAGAATGCTTAGAAAGAAATCCAGAAACAGGGCTTGATTTGCCACAGTTGGTGTACCACGTGGAAAATGAGGGTGCTGCTGGGGTGGATCGGTGGGCCAACAAGGGAGGACTCATTGCATACAGATCCAGGAAGCGGCTGGAGGCATTCCTGAGCCTCCTGGTCCAAAACCTGGCACCTGCAGAGACGCATACCTAGAGGAACTCTAACCCCGGTGTACCTGTATAAACTGAACTGTGAAACTGTTTCGATTATCTCTGTTTTTTGAGGATGGCTTTGTCCTGTTGCTGGTTAACATTCACCTTCCTCTTTTGAGGAGTATTTTTCCATTATGTATTCATAATAATGTTAATTTCAATAAATGACATTCATGCAGCAATTATATTGGTGTATGAAATTCTTACAGTGAATATTGTGCTGTTAGTGCTGCTTGAAACATTTCAATAAAATATTGACCAGGAGCAGTGGCTCATGCCTGTAATCCCAGGACTTGGGGAGGCCAAGACGGGCGGATCACGAGGTCAAGAAATCAAGACCATCCTGGCCAACATGGTGAAACCTCATCTCTACTAAAAATATAAAAATTAGCTGGGCTTGGTGGTGTGTGCCTGTAGTCCCAGCTACTCAGGAGGCTGAGGCAGGAGAATCGCTTGAACCCGGGAGGCATAGGTTGCAGTGAGCCAAGATTGTGCCACTGCACTCCAGCCTGGTGACAAAGCGAGACTGTCTCAAAAAAAAAAAAAATTGATGAACGAGGAAAAAATCCTGTTAAATTAGTAAAACTATGCTAAACATCTAAGCGATAGAAATTTCTCTGAAATATAAGGGAGAATACAGGAGGGGTTTGCTTGAGTTTTGTTTCCTCTCGAAGGGAAAAATCTGCAATTTTAGCCTGTTGGCAGAACATTTGGAACTTAATCTGCGTAAGTTAGCCAAGTTTATGTACTTTTAACAGTATTCTTGTATTTCTTATAGGAAGTAAAGCCTGGAACACTGTGGGCTCCCCCTTTGCAGAGACAGGGAGGGAGAGACAGGGATACACACACACACACACACACACACACACACACACACACACACACACACACACACACAGTGAAAGACACAGACAAACAGACACATATACACACACAGAAGCAAAAGAGTACAACGAGTAGAGGTTTCTGCAATTTTTGCATATTTACTACACTTTACCAAAAACCAGAGGTGGACTTTAGATATATACAACCCTTGTGTACCAGCATCCCACAGTGAATGTTCTCTGAAGTGGACATAAAGTACTTTTTCTGTATTCTCTGTGGCAGGCCTGGTAACCAGAGAGTGCCAACTGCAGGGATCAAATCCTCGGCTCTGACTTCATTCTGCCCTACGCCCCCTGGGGGCCAAAGGATGTTTCTACAGATCCTCTATTTACAAATGCATGAAAATAACAATCTTATTTTCTGATGTCCTTACACTTAAAAATTTTTGACAAATTACATTTATGTCATATGATATGATGCTTTGAAATATGTATATATTGCAGAAGGGCTAAATCAAACTAACATTACCTTACATTTTTTTTTGTGTGTGTAGTGAGAACACTTAAAATCTGTTAGCAATTTTCAGGTAAACAATACGTTGTTATTAACTATAGTCACCATGTCATAGGATCTTTTGAACTTATTCTTCCTGTTAACTAGAATTTTCTATCCTTTGACCAACATCTCCCAAACACTCCAGCCCCTGATAACCACCATTCTACTCTCTGCTTCTGTGAGTTTGACTTTTTCCGTTTCCATGTGTAAGTGGGGCCGTGTGGTATTTGTCTTTCTGTGCCTGGCTTATTTTACTTAACAATGTCCTTCAGGGTCATCCAAATGACAAGATTTCTTTTTTTATGGCAGAATAGTATCCATTGTGTATACATATTAATACCACATTTTCTTTACCCATTCATTCATATCTTGGTTGATTTCATATCTTGGCTATTGTCAATAATGTCAAAATGAGCATGGGAGTGGAGGTATCTCTTTAACATACTGATTTCTTTTCGTTTTTTTTTTTTTTTTTTTTTTTGAGATAGGGTCTCACTCTGTCACCAGGCTGGAGTGCAGTGGAATGATCATGGCTCACTGCAGCCCCGACCTCCTGGGCTCAAGCGATCCTCCCACCTCAGCCTCCTAAGTAGCTGGGACTATAGGTGCATGCCACCATGCCTGACTAATTTTTGTGTTTTAGTAGAGATGGGGTTTTGCTATGCTTCCCAGGCTGGTCTCGAACTCCTAGGGCTCAAATTTCTCAATTGGAGGGGTCAAAAGCTGGATGGAAGAGGGAATCATTATATTCTGTGAACATCTATAATGTATATTATTCACCATCAATCTTTGCAGAAAAGCCAAAGCCCTTTCTTTAAGCATGTGCCTCTGATGGGTCCGCATTGTTTTTCTTGCGGAAGCCACAACCAGGTGACTATGATTTCTAGTTTTAATTTCTGTAGAGGAAGAACTTAAAAATATTCCATTTTTACAGTGGTGTTTGTTTTTGAGACAGAGTCTTGCTCTGTCACCCAGGCTTGAGTGCAATGGCACGATCTTGGCTCACTGCAACCTCTGCCTCCCAGGTTCAAGTGATTCTCCTGCCTCAGTAGCTGAGCATAAATCTCAGCTACTCTCCTGAGTAGCTGAGATTACAGGCACTTACCATCATGCCCGGCTAATTTTTGTATTTTTAGTAGAGACAGGGTTTCGCCATGTTGGCCAGGCTGGTCTCGAACTCCTGACCTCAGGTGATCCATCCACCTTGGCCTCCCAAAGTGCTGGGATTACAGGCATGAGCCACTGCGCCTGGCCACAGTTTTCTTACCAACTAATTTTTTGGTTCACCTTTACCCACACTTACTAAAGCCTCCAATTCTTTGTTTTCAAACCCACACTCCATTACTTTACATTATATTAATTTAATTATTAGAAATAAAATTGGAATATAGAGTTGTGGAAAGAAGTAAACAATTTTTTTTTTTTTTGAGATGGAGTCTCACTCTGTCACCCGGGCTGGAGTGCAGTGGTGTGATTTTGGCTCACTGCAACCTGCACCTCCCGGGTTCAAGCAATTCTCCTGCCTCAGCCTCCCTAGTAACTGGGATTACAGATGCCTGCCACTATGCCCAGCTAATTTTTTGTATTTTTAGTAGAGACAGGGATTCACCACGTTGGCCAGGCTGGTCTCAAACTTCTGACCTCATGATTCACCTGCCTTGGCCTCCCAAAGTGCTGCCACTGCACCCGGTCAACAATTCTTGGTATGCAGGCAATTTATCTGATGGGAACAGGAGCTGGAGGTAGTGATGGAGGGGTGTTCTACAGAGGAGCCTCTCGGCCATGAAAGTCAAGTGTCTTTTGCATCAGTCTGTGTTTTACAGGAGGATGGAGAGATTAGTCTGCCAGGTCACTTAGACACAGAGTAGTACAAAGAGAGCCTCAACTGCACATCAAGAAGAGCAGTCTTTGGGAATCCAAGTCAACATCCCTTCCTTTCTTGCTCTCACAACCTATATGCAATCACTCAGGAAACTCTCTGGTCTCCACTTTCAAAAATATATCCAGAATTCAGCTATTCCACATCACTGTCCTATACCCCACCCTGCTCCATGCCTTTTTATGCATCACTGGGATTATTGCAATAAACTTCTAACTTGCCTCCATACTGTTCATTCTCAAGACAGAAGCCAGAGTGATCTTTTTCAAACACAGATGAGATCATGTCCCTCTTCTGTTCAAAATTCTCCAAAGCACAATAAAATACCATCTTACACCAGTCAGAATGGCCATTATTAAAAAGTAAAAAAACAAAAACTGATGTTGGCAAGGATGTGGAGAAAAAGAGATGCCTATACACTGATGATGGGAATATTAATTAGTACAACCTCCATGGAAAAGAGTATGGAGATTTCTCAAAAAACTAAAAGTAGAACTACCATTCAATCCAGCAATCCCACTATTGGGCTACCCAAAGGAAAAACAAAATAATCACCTCAAAAAGACATTTGCACTCATGTTTATCACAGCATTCTTCACAATATCAAGGTTAAGGACACAACATAAGTGTCCATCGACGGATGAATAGATTTTTTAAAAATGCAGTATATACATATAGAATACTACTCGGCCATAAAAAAAATCATGTTTCTTACAGCAACACGGATAGACCTGGAGGCCATTATCCTAAATGAAATGACTTAGAAACAGGAAGTCAAAACTGCAGGTTCTCACATAAAGGTGGGAGCTAAATAATGGGTACACATGGACACGCAGTGGAATAATCAACATTGGAGACGTAAAAAGGCTGGGGTGTGAAAGGAGGTAAGGGATGAGATGCTACCTATGGAGTACAATGTGCACTATTTGGGTAATGGGTACATTAAAAGCCCAGACCTCATTGCACAATGTATCTAAATAACACAACTGCACTTATGCCCCTAAACCTATAAAAATAAAAAAGAAATAAATTTAAAAAGGAAAGGCAAAAAATGCTTCCAAATGTTTCCTTGGCTCTCTTAGGGAAAAAGCCAAAGTCCTCATATAGCCTATAAGGCCCACATTCCACCCTTCCTTCTCATCTGCTCTTACTCTCTGCTATGGTCTAAATATCTGTATCCCTCCCCTACCAAATTCATATGTTGAAATCCTAACCCCCAGGGTGATGGTATTAGGAGACAGGGCCTTTGGGAGGTGATCCAGTCATGAAGGTGGAACCCTTATGACTGGGATTAGTGCCCTTATAAAAGGGGCCTGGGAGAGAGCCCTTGACCCTTTCACCATGTCAGGGCCAGCAAGAAGTGCAGTCTGTAATCCAGAAAGCAGGCCCTTACCAGACACTGAATCTGCTTAGATCTGGGACTTCCCACCCTTCAGAACTGTGAGAAATAAATTTCTGTTGTTCAAAAGCCACTCAGTTCATGACACTTTGTTATAGCAGCCCAATAGGCTAAGATTGTTCACATTGTTACAGCCACACTGCCTTTCTTGCTGTGCCCTGAACTTGCCAAGCATGCTTCCTCTGCCTCAGGACATTTGCACTTGCTGTTCTAACTGGAAACCTTTCTCCAGATATCAGCACATTTCCCTCCCTCATCTCCATCAAAACTTTGCTCAAATGTCACTGTATCAGTATGATCTTCACTTATTGCCACCCACCTTTCCCCACCCCATCCTGCACATCCCATCTCCTTCCCTGTTTTGCCCTCCATAGTACCCATGGCCTCCTCATAGAAGTTACAATTTGTCTTGTTAGTCTCTCCCTCTAGAATGTTGGCTTCACAAAGGCAGGGATTTTCATATATTATGTATCTCCATTGCCTAGGCACATTGTCAGTGTTAAATAAGTGGGGACAGAAGGAATTAGGCTCAGAAGCTGAACAAGAAGTAATATGCAGTAGCAACTACATCTTTACTTCTACTCATTATTTCCAAAACACTTCAGAAACCTTTGCTATAATGCTGAGAATTAGTCCTACAGTTGGTCAGTTAAATTCTCAATGTCAAACAACCACTTTAACGTTGAAAGTAAGCCATGGACTTTTGTGACAGAACAAGCATTGGCATATTACCAAAGCTAATATTCAAGTCCTGGCTATCAGCCCTATAAAGAGGTAAGAGGGGAAAGTAATGGTTAAGTCACTTTTCTTCCACTCTCATGGAACAGAGAAAGAATGAGAGCTTACAATAACTAGAATACAAGGAAACTGGCTATTTCTCCCTATAGCAAAAGCTCAGTCCTTCCAGCTGGATTTGAGAATGGATTGCCTGAGACGCAATGTTTAAATTCACCCACGTTGGGTCAAGTATTTCTAAAAGCAGGAAGCTCTATGTCAAGATGGCTTATCACCCTCAATCTTTCAAACAAGCTCAAACTATGACCATAGTAAATTAGTAGGACAGGTGTTGGGACAAACTCATCATGTGGTTAAATAACCGTATCAAGGTAGGCAAAATAATGAAAAGACAGAGTTCATACATTATTTCCCTTAGGATATAGGCAGGAGTGTCATTAAACTCGGGAATTTGTAGCTGTTTCTTTTTCCACCAAGACAGATTTTTAAAAATCAATTTATCACACTAATATACCATGAGGTAGGCCATGCATGTGGCAGTTTAGTGCTATGGTTCTTTAAATTCTAATGATTATGATCTGATTATGCAGATTATCCTGAGAATCATTATCTAATCTACAGGTAATCTAGATTTACACTGCCCAAATGGTAGCCGCTAGCCTCAGGTGGCTATTGTGCACTTGAAATGTGGCTAGTCTGAATTGAGATGTGCTGTGAACATGCACATTGGATTTTATTTTAAAATAATGTTTAAATTTTATTTAAAAATAAGAACATCATAATTCTTTATATTGGTTCTAATGTGAAATGGTATTTTGGGTATGTAGGGTTAAATCAAATATATTGCCACAATTAGTTCTACTTGTTTCTTTGTGCTTTTGTGAATATAGCTACAAGAAAATTTAAAATTGCATGTGTGGCTTGCATTATATTTCTATACAGCACTGATTTAAACCCTCAATTTTTGTCTGTTAGTGCCTGACTCATGTCCATTTTACTTTTTTTTTGGTTCTTTCAATAAACCACCCAGCTAAAGAAAAGTATAAAACCCAAATCATTCAGATTTGCTTATCTTTAAGCATCTTTGATAATTTTTTTTTTACTTAAAAACATATTTTGTAGAGACAGGGTCTTACTGTGTAGCCCAGGTTGTTCTGAAATTCTTGGGCTCAAGTGATTCTTCCATCTTTGTCTCCCAAAATGCTGGGATTACAGGCATAAACTACCACTCCCAGCCAGGTTTTTCACTTAAAAAAAATTGTGGTAACATATACATAACCTAAAATGTACCATTTTAACCCTAAGTGTACAGTTTAGTAACATTAAGTGCATTCACATTCTTGTACAACCAGTGACATCATTCATCTCCAGAACTTCTTCATCTGCCAAACTCCATACTGATTACATAACTCCCTATTTCCCCCATCCCCCCACCAGGCACTGGCAACCGCCATTCTACTTTCTGTCTCTATGAATTTGACTATTCTAGGTACCTCAGATAAATGGAATCATACATTTGTAGGGTTTTGTTTTGTTTTGTTTTGTTTGTTTGTTTGTTTGAGATGGAGTCTCGCTCTGTCGCCCAGGCTGGAGCGCAGTGACGCGATCTTGGCTCACTGCAAGCTCCGCCTCCCGGGTTCACGCCATTCTCCTGTCTCAGCCTCCCGAGTAGCTGGGACTACAGGCGCTGCCACCACGCCCGGCTAATTTTTTGTATTTTTAGTAGAGACGGGGTTTCACCTGTGTTAGCCAGGATGGTCTCCATCTCCTGACCTCGTGATCCGCCCGCCTCTGCCTCCTAGAGTGTTGGGATTACAGGCGTGAGCCACCGCGCCCAGCCTTTAATACATTTTCTACACTTCCTTTCACCTGTTACTCCGCCAGCCATCTGCTTCTACTTAGCATCATCTCTGACTCAGCCCAACTGTTCCTAAGGACTGGGTCCTACACTCAGTAGAGTCTGAAGATCATTGTACTGGGTATCAGTTGCCAATCTTTTGCTGTGGCTCCTGACCCCTTTTGTAACAGGCTCCTGGCATGAGATTGTGAAGTGCCAAGGCATGAGTATTTTCGTAAAGGGTTTTCTGCTGTGTTAAAATGATTGGAGTATGAAAAACAAACTATTGAACCTCAATGAACACAGGTCCCTAAGGGAGCCCTGTGTTCGGAGGAAGTCCAGCAAGAATAAGTCTGCAGTAATACTCTGTATCAGTAACCAATAGGCTTATCTAGGAGAGGCAGAAATGACAAAATAACAATGGCCTAAGTAAGATAGAAGTGATTTCTCCCTCGCTTAAGGGAAGTGGAGTGGTAAGTGCGTCCAGAGCTGAAAGGCGGCTCTATCCTAAAGTCCTCAGGAACTCACGCTCCTTCCATCTCACTGCTCTCCCATCTCCAGACTGTGACAACAGGATCTGCATTTTGGGCAGCAAGATAGAGGGAAAGACAAAGAACAAGAAAAGGGTGAATGATTTTTCATTCCTTTGGCCAGAACCTTGTCACATGAGTACACGTGGCTACAAGGGAAGCTTCCATTCTGAGAAGCCATGTACGCAGCCAGAAACTAGGAGTTTTAGCACCCAGGAAACAGGCATTTGAGGACAACTAGCAATCTCTATCACTCACCACAACTGAGCTGTCCCAGCTTTTACCCTCTGATTACATCCCTTGGACTTATCACTGAGGCCTCATGACATTCATAGCCCGATAATTTCAACTCTTACCCACATTTACTTATCTACTTATGATGCATTTATCCACTTCATCTCCCAAAGAATTAAAAGTGCCCTAAATATGTGCATTCATCAAGATGATAAGGAAAAGGAACTTCCTAGCAACAAAAGCATAATGGAAATAAAAGAGAAATGCAAGTACAGTTATTCCTCTCCTGAGGCCTATGAGAAATCGCTGAGAATCTTGACCCTGGACAACTCGCCTGGACGCCTGCTGACCCCTCCTCTCCAACCACACCTTCTGCCTCTGTGTGTTGAGTGCTCAGAATGCAGACGAGCTTATGTCACATCTCTACTGTGTACATACACTCTGCTGAGCCATTCCACTTAAGGAGTCTGTACACTCTGCACAGGCCACAAACTGGGCATGACTCCTGGCCTCATATTCACAGCCCGGAGTATGCTGTTACTTTCATCAGCCTTTAAACACCCCTACTGTACCAAAAACAGCACTGCCCATCCCATGGCAGAAAAGATAAAATACGGAGGCACACATTTGCTGTTTGCCCAAATGGGAAAGAAACAAACAAACATTTTCTACATTTTTCTTTCTATTTCCAAGTTTTCTTCTTTATGTTTTTCTTTAAGTGCTAAATGCAAAAAGAGAGCATAAACAGTAAGTTGTTACCTTTACCATTCATGCTGAGCAGCTCTAATTGTACCTGGGTTGGCAGGTAGGTTGAAAAACATGTTTCTAAAGCAAACTTAAGTAACTGCAAATGTCCTCCTAAAATGCCAGGGAACTCAAAGCCTGGGTATGCATGCAAATAGACCTTTGAAACTGGTCTGATGGAGCGGCTGTTTTGATCATGGACACCTTTAAAAAAAGGTTTTTTGTTTGTTTGTTTGTTTGTTTTTTCAGATGGAGTTTCGCTCTTGTTGCCCAGGCTGGAGTGCAATGCCATGATCTTGGCTCACTGCAACCTCTGCCTCCTGGGTTCAAGTGATTCTCCTGACTCAGCCTCCAGAGTAGCTGGGATTACAGGCATGCGCCACCACACTTGGCTAATTTTTGTATTTTTAGTAGAGACAGGGTTTCACCATGTTGGTCAGGCTGGTCTTGAACTTCTGATCTCAGGTGATCCACCCGCCTCAGCCTCCCAAAGTGTTGGGATTACAGGCATGGGCCAACGCGCCCAGCCAAAACAGGTTTTATGTATTTATTATTTCTATCTGATACTCAAGGCTAGCCCAAGTTCTGGCTCTAACAAAATGCCTGTAATTCTAAATATGATTTTTCTTTTCTAGCCTGTATTTTCAAAGTTCCTCATCTTAAAGGAGCCTTGAACGTGTAGGATTAAGAGCTTTCTCCCTTTACCCATTTGCAAAAAGCAAACCAGTCCTGGGCTGGCTATATGGTCTTATGACCTGTGCCGGCTCACAAAGCTCCACCCTCAAAAATGTGCCATGCTTGGTTCTGCTACTGCCATGTTGAAGTTCTTAAAAATTTTACCTTCAAATTCATAAGTTTTGTAAGTGAATGGAGGGGCAATGGAGCATGTGCATGAATGGAGGTGTTACGTAGCTCTGAAAATATTCCAAACACTTTCTGCGTTAAGTGACAGATGTTTTGCTGTGATAAGAACATGGAGCATAGTCCCCTTCCCTGTCAGAATGTTACATCACACTTTTCCAGACCACATATGTGAGTTATTGGCCTCAACGACTAGACTCCAAAACACATATAAACCCAAGATTTTGGCAGACAGATTGAGAGCTCAGGCTGCAACAGGGCTAATCTCCGTCAGCCTTTGAGCTAGCTTTCAAAGCCTCGCCAGCCCACACAGCACTGGCACCACTTGCTAGTGTCCAGGGATCTTGCAAGTTGTCTCGGATCTCCCTCACATCCACAGAGGCCTACTTCCGTTCTAAGCAACTAAACTGTAATCACTGGACTTGAAATGAAATTATAACTAATTATGTGGATAATGTACCTCATCTGCGGAGTATAATCTCTGCGAGATTTGTTCTTGTTATTTCCCCCCTCTTTGAGCATTAAAAAAAAGAATCTCTTTGTATGGCAATAAACCATGTGATTCCTGAAATCATACTTTGATCATCTTCTTATTATAGCCATACCAAATAGGAGGAGAAATGTACAAAATGTGTGTGCTTCGTCCCCTTGCAGTTCTAGTCACATAGGGTTCACAGCACCTGTGAGCACAGAATTCTTGTGGACCTATGTTGTATGGGGGTTCAATGAGACTCAAAGCAAGTGCATGGTAAGTGCGTTACATTGCTGATGACTGAGCAAGTGGGGGCACTGACAGTTCCCAGAACCAGAACCTGCTTCCAAAGCAAAAACAAGGCAATGGCATTCTAAGAAACAGGAAAACTAAGGAAACCTCCCATGTCCTTTCTTATTTGTGCTATTTTCCTATATTAGCCAATCACATAGGCTGAAATGATGGCACAAAAGGAAAGGTAAAGATAGGACCACACATAGTTCCTTTCCTTTTCAGTTCCTTGCCAGTAAGCTGAAGGTAGAGAGGGCTGGTAGAATGCCGGGGTATCAAGAAGTGAAATAAAAAGAGTTGAGTTAGTTTCCTGCAATGTTTTTACTGTTATGGTAAGAACAATATATATATTCATGTGTGAACTGTGAAAAATGATTTATGTAATTTTGGTGATACCACATATGAGTTAAATACTCTCCGATCTGCATTTAAAACTGGCATTGGGCTGGGCACGGTGGCTCATACCTGTAACCCCAGCACTTTGGGAGGGCGAGGCGGGTGGATCACTTGCAGTCAGGAGTTGGAGACCAGCCTGGTCAACATGGCAAAACCCATCTTTACTAAAAATACAAAATTAGCTGGGCGTGATGGTACATGCCTGTAGTCCCAGCTATTCAGAAGTTTGAAGTGGGAGGATCACTTGAGCCTGGGAGGCAGAGGTTGCAGTGAGTCAACATGGCACCACTGCACTCCAGCCTGGGCGACAGAGCAAGAAGAGAGAGAGAAAAAAAGAAAAATTGGCATTGCATGAGGTAAACATGAATATTAAACTTCAGACTAATCATTAAAATTGTTATTTTTCTTTATCTATAATGATATCAAACAGCAACAAACAAACACAAAACAACAAAACTCCCAAAACCCAAAAACCATGTCAAGTTGAGAGAGACCATGGAAGAGAGTACAACTCTTTTTCCTTTATGTGCCTGTAAGGATACTTTTCTCCCTACTTTTTGAACAAGGAGCCCCACATTTTCATTTTACACTAGGTCTCACAAATTACGTAGCCAGCCCCAAATAAGTCCCAGTTCTACTTCTAAATTTACTGTCTTTTGTTGTATCTAAATTTTTGTCATATTTGCTAGTGAGGCCCAAACACAGCCCACTTGCAAGCTAGGCTTGCCCCATCTGAAGGCTCTTTCCAGTTATTTGAAAGCTGAGTTAATAAGGGAACCAGGATGTGCATTAGTACATTTCTCATCTTGTAAGTAAGCAAGTACATTCAGCACATTCTAACACTTGCTGTAAACCTATCAACACTCTCCACCAGGTGTCTCTAGCAGATTTGTGCAGGTGCAGATGCAACATTAAAGGCAAATTGTGGCAAACGTCTTGGCTAACTTCTTCAATGGGTCACTTTTTAACTGCATCATGTTTTTTTGTTTTTGTTTTTGAGACAGTCTGGCTTTGTCGTCCAGGCTGGAATGCAGTGGCAGGATCCCTGCTCACTGCAATCTCTGCCTCCTGGGTTCAAGTGATTCTCCTCTGCCTCAGCCTCCCAAGTAGCTAGGACTATAGCCAAGAGCTACCACGCCCGGCTAATTTTTTGTATTTTTAGTAGAGATTGGGTTTCACCAAGTTGACCAGGCTGGTCTGGAACTCCTGAGTTCAGGCAGTCCACCCACGTAGGCTTCCCAAAGTGCAAGGATTATAGGTGTGAGACCGCGCCCGGCATTTTTTTTTTTCTTCTTTTTTTTTGAGACAGAGTCTCACTCTGTCACCCAGGCTGGAGTGCAGTGGTGTGATCTGGGCTCACTGCAACCTCCGCCTCCCAGGTTCAAGTGATTCTCTGCCTCAGCCTCCCGAGTAGCTGGGACTACAGGCACGTGCCACCACGCCCGGCTAATTTTTTGTGTATTTTTAGTAGAGAAGAGGTTTCACCATGTTGGCCAGGATGGTCTCGATCTCTTGACCTTGTGATCTGCCTGCCTCGGCCTCCCAAAATGATGGGACTACACAGGTGTAAGCCACCACGCCCGACCCTTTTTTTTTTTTTGAGACAAAGTCTTGGTCTGTTGCCCACGCTAGAGTGCAGTGGTGTGATCTCTGTTGGCTCACTGCAACTGCCACCTCCCAGGTTCAAGAGACTCTCCTGCTTCAGCCTCCCGTGTAGCTGGAATTACAGGTGCCCACCACCACATCCGGTTAATTTTTGTATTTTTAGTAGAGACGGGGTTTCACCATGTTGGCAAGGCTGGTCTCGAACTCCTGATCTCAAGTGACCCACCCACTTTGGCCTCCCAAAGTGCTGGGATTACAGGCGTGAGCCACGGCGCCCAGCTTGCATCATTTTAAATAAACCATCTTCCTTAACCAATTCGTTCCCTTTATTGTGTTTTAAATTGTCATTAAATAATCCTTAAAAAACTGGAAAAATATGGAGAAGTAAAAAGGAGGAGAAAAATCCAACATTCAAGCATAGCTACTGAGAACATTTTAGCCAATGTTCCTAGAATTGTTTTTCTTCTATGAGTAAAAGAATAAAGATTCAAACCACAGAATGGCAGAAGATATTTGTAATACATATCTGATGAAGGACTTGTGTCTAGAAGAATAATTAAATCAATTCAAAAGTTTACAAGAAATAAAGAGCCAAGGAACATGCTTGATAATGTACATACTTGAACAATTCTCTGTTTCATTAAGATAAATGTTTTTATTTGTGTTTTTGTTTTTTGAGATGGAGTCTTGCTCTGTCGCCCAGGCTGGAGTGCAGTGGCACAATCTTGGCTCACTGCAACCTCCGACTCCAGGGTTCAGGCGATTCTCCTGCCTCAGCCTCCCAAGTAGCTGCAATTACAGGTGACTGCCACCATGCCCAGCTAATTTTTGTATTTTTAGTAGAGACAAGGTTTCACTGTGTTGGCCAGTCTGGTCTGAAACTCTTGACCTCAGGTGATATGCCTGCCTTGGCCTTCCAAAGTGCTGGGATTACAGGCAAGAGCCACTGTGCCTGGCCAAGATAAATGTTTAGAGGTAAAACTGCTAGATCAAATATGTACATTTTAAATGTGGGTACCTATTGACAAAGGGCCCTCTAGAAAAGGTACACCAATTAACCCTTCATCAGTTGGGTGTGGTGACTCATGCTTGTAATCTCAGCACTTTAAGAGGCTGAGGCAGGAGGATCACTTGAACCCACGAGTTACCAGCCTGGACAACATAGCAGCAAAACAAAACAACCTCTCATCAACAGAGGATGAGAATGCTCGTTACTTATATCCTTGCCAACACTAGATGATATCAGTCTTTCAAAATCTAATACGTAAAAAAGGTAAATCAGGTTGTTTTAATACTCTATTGCTTTCTTTAGAACTAATCATATGCTGATGAGATTAGTTGGCCAATTGTATGTAATTAGTGAAGGCCACTGTGTTACTTGACTTGTATGATTTTATGACGCAAAGTAGAAAAAAGTTTAAATAGTTGTATTTTACAGTCAGTGAGAAACATTATAGAGAAGTGTGAACTCAATAGAAGTTTGAACTTCAAGAAGCTTTCGAAGGATTTGAGCTGTCCAGCCACACAATGAGCCACATTCTAACTGCTGTTAATCCTACAGATATTAGACACATTTAAGTAAAATCTAGATGACCTTTTTTTCTGGGATTCCAGCCGTGACATCTAGTTTTCATGATGAATCAGATACCCTATATTAAATTTTTTAAGTATAAAATTATTTTTGAGACAGTGTCTTGCTCTGTCACCCAGGCTGGAGAACAGTGATGTAATCATTGTAGCCTCAAGCAATCCTCCCACCTCAGCATCCCAAGTACCTGGGACTACAGGTGCATGCCACCACGCCTCACTAATTTTTAAATATTTTTTGTAGAGATGAGGTTTCGCCGTGTTGGCCAGGCTGGTCTTGAACTCCTTGGCTCAAGCAATCCGCCTGCTTCGGCCTCCCAAAGTGCTGGGATTACAGGCATGAGCTTCCACTCCCAGCTGTAAAATTCAAATATGTATACTTTTATTTTATTTTATTTTATTTTATTTTATTTTATTTTATTTTATTTTTTGAGACAATGTCTCGCTCTGTTGCCCAGGCTGGAGTGCAGTGGCGTGACCTCGGCTCACTGCAACCTCTGCCTCCTGGGTTCAAGCGACTCTCATGCCTCAGCCTCCTGAGTAGCTGGGATTACAGGTACACATTAACATGCCTGGCTAATTTTTATATTTTGTAGTAGAGATAGTGTTTCGCCATGTTGGCCAGGCTGGTGTTGAACCCCTGACTTCAGGTGATCTACCTACCTCAGCCAACCAAAGTGCTGGGATTACAGGCGTGAGTCACTATGCCAGGCCTAATATGTATACTTAAAAATATATACATTCTTTATGCATTTTCACCTAAAGATACCATCTATTTCTGCAGCTTCAACTATGACTATATATTTGATCCCCAAATTTATAAAAGGAAGAAAGGAAGGAAGGCATAAATTGGAATAGGAAAAAGCCCTAATCTCTCTTTTCAACTCCAAACCCACATTTCCAACTGCCCACTGGCCATTTCCACCTCCATGTCTTGCCAGTCCATGGAACACAACAGGTCCCAAAGTAATCATCTTCCCTCTCCCCCTCACCCTGGCTCCCAGTTAGACTCCA
This sequence comes from Gorilla gorilla gorilla, assembly GCF_029281585.2. Lineage (NCBI taxonomy): Eukaryota > Metazoa > Chordata > Mammalia > Primates > Hominidae > Gorilla > Gorilla gorilla. The sequence goes on from NC_073235.2 coordinate 92,834,436, forward strand.
GTATTATGGTTTTCTGATCATAGATCTCCCCTTTATATTCTTCCCTGAGGAAAAATTCTGAAGTTCTGTTCTCATGTAGGGGCTTTCTCCCTGCTCTCTCCCCATTTCCTGACTTTCAACATTTTTTCTTCATTTCAACTTCCACATCACCACTTTGGCAAGACCTCTTCTTGCCTCTGACCCATGCTAGTACACTGCTACAGTCTGAATGTATGCGTCCCTCCAAAATTCATATGTTGGAACTTAAACCCCAAAGTGACAATATTAAGAGGCAGGGTTTTTAAGAGGTTTTAAGGAGTTTTGATAGCTCTGCCCTCATGAGTGGGATTAGTGCCCTCAGAAAAGGAGTCAAGGAGCCAGGTGCGGTGGCTCATGCCTGTAATCCCAGCACTTTCGGAGGCCAAAGCGGGTGGATCATTTGAGGTCAGGAGTTCGAGACTAGCTTGGCCAACCTGGTGAGACCCTGTCTCTATTAAAATACAAAAATTAGCCAGGTGTGGTGGCACGCACCTGTAATCCCAGCTATTCAGGAGGCTGAGGTAGGAGAATCGCTTGAACCCGGGAGGCAGAGGTTGCAGTGAGCCACGATCTCACCACTGCACTCCAGCCTAGGCAACACAGTGAGATTCCATCTCAAAAAAAAAAAGTCAAGGGCTCAAGGAAACCAGGCAGGCCCTTTTTGCCTTTTTGCCCTTCTATCTTCCTCCATGTGAGGATGCAGCAACAAAGCACCATCTTGGAAACAGAGCACCACCCTCACCAGACACCAAATCTACTGGTGCCTTGATCTTGAAATTCTCAGCCTCCAAAACTGTGAGAAATAAATTTTCTTTTTTGCAAATTACCTGGTGTTAGGTATTTTGTTATAGCAGCAGAAACATACTAAGACACACACACCCACTGCCAGCAGGGCTTTGAGCATCGGCAGTCGTTTAAGGAAGCCTACATTAGGGGTTCTGCTGCCGTGGATGATATATGACTGTAGGTGGGGCACAACTCTCTGTGTTAGTCTCTTCATTAGTAAGATAGTCACAAGAGGCCCTTCCAATGCCAACATTGTATAACTGATTCTTAGGCCTTTGTTTCCCTAATAACTCTGGTGACTTTCTGCTAGCTCCTAGGCTTTAGCTTGGCATTCAAGGCCTTCTTCCTGCTTGACCCCATCCCCCACAAAAAAGGATTTGAAAGAATAACAGGTAGGCAGTGAAACTGCAGGCAGAGCACCAAGCTCCTGCTCTACATTCCCCTTTTCTCTGAGATCTGAAGCCCTTCGATGTTGGCTGCTCAAAGTCCCTAAGCTCCAATTTCTGTCTCACCAGGCCAGTGAGGCAGCTGCAAGCAGGAGTTCTCTTTCTCTGTCTCTAAGTCCCTCAATATGAATTTGCAAATGTCTTGGGCTAGGTAAAGATTTTTTAAGCAAAATACTGAGCACTAATCATAATGAAGAAACAGGAAATAACCTTGATGATCATCGATAGAAGAATGGTTGAAATAAAATGTCTAAATATAATGCTATATTATACAGCCAATAAGAAAGAGGAGTTAGATCTAGATGCATTGGGATGAAAAGATATACATGGTATACTGTGTTGCTAAGTGAAAAAAGCAATTTATAGAAGAGTGATCCAGTTTGTAAATTTAAAAAATATTTTTAAAAATCTAAGTATATACAACAAACTACTCACAGTAATTATGCCAAAGGGAGGGCCTACAAAAGTATCTTCATTTTCTCTATTATGGTTGTTGTTTGTTTGCAACAAGCAAGAATTACTTTTATAACTAGGGAAAACAGTGATATAAAAGTTGATACAACATTTCATTTAGAAAAAAGTAACATTTGGGCTACAAGTTATATATATTCTCTGGAATATAAACTTGATGAGAGTAGAGACCTTGTCTGTTTTATATATGGCTGTGTTCCCAGCACTTACAACAGTGTAAATCACAAAGTAGATACTTGGTAAATATTAGTTGAATTAATAATTGAGTGAATGAATATGACCAGAATTATTTGACGTGAATGTTAAGACACTGGAGAGAGTTTCCTATATCTAGTTATCTTCAAAGGAGTATTACATGTGGTATTATGCAAGAATATTTTAAGGGGGATTACTTGAATACTGATATGTACTTTCCCCCAAATAAACATTCCTGGAATATGCTTTATTTTTATTTTTATTTATTTATTTTTTTGAGATGGAGTCTCACCCTGTTGCCCAGGCTGGAGTGCAGTGGCGTGATCTCAGCTCACTGCAACCTCCGCCTCCCTAGTTCAAGCAATTCTCCTGCCTCAGCCTCCCGAGTAGCTGGGATTACAGGCATGCACCACCATGCCTGGCTAATTTTTTTTTGTATTTTTAGTAGAGACGGGGTTTCACCATATTGGCCAGGCTGGTCTCGAACTCCTGACCTTGTGATCCACCTGCCTCAGCCTCCCAAAGTGCTGGAATTACAGGCATGAGCCACCACTCCCGGCCTGGAATATGCTTTAAACATATTTATTTATCTATTTATTTCTCTGCTGAAACTGCAATTTCCTTAATATCATGGCGTATTCTTTCTGTGCTCTGTATCACTCCATTTCAATAAGGACTGTACCAGAACTTCGGGTGCCTAATAATTAACTGAATAATTGCTCAATTATTGATATTTCATTACTTATTTATTATCAATGATAAAAAATGATGCCTTGGGGCCAGGTACAGTGGCTCATGCCTGTAATCCCAGCATTTTGGGAAGCCAGGCGGGAAGAATGCTTGATTGAGCCCAGGAGTTCAAGACCAGTCTGGGCAACATAGGGAGTCCCCGTCTCTACAAAAAATAAAAATAAAAAAATTAGCCAGGCATGGTGGCATGCAGCTGCGGTTGCAGCACTCAGGAGGCTGAGGTAAAGAAATCACTTGAGCCTGGGAGGTCGAGGCTGTAGTTAGCAGTGGCCGTGATCATGCCATCGCACTCTAGGCTGGGTGACAGAGCAAGACCCTGTCTCAAAAAAATAAAAATAAATTTTGAAAAAAATGTGTTGGTATTTAAGGATGGAAACTTTATTTCTATTTGATTTTGGCAACATTAAACTTAGTAGAGTGTCAACTTTCAATCAAGCTAAGTGAGAATGTAAAATAGTTCCTTTTACATTCTCTATGTGCTATATCATAATATTTTTAATATAGGATACACAGAAAAATGTTGCTATTAACAGTCAAATTTTCAACAATAGCAACAACACAAAACTTATGTTTACCACTCAGGGCTTTTTGCTTTGAAGGGAAACTTTATTTACTGCAAAATATTTTAAAGCCAAGAAGATGAAAACACTTGATTTATACAGATTATGGAGAATAGTAAAATTTTTAGCTGAAGAGACCTTTCAGATACCAATTCCCAGCTCATTTATTTTATATTACAGCCTCTCAGACCTAGAAAAGTTGAGTAATCTGTGCACAGTGAGGGGACTCAGTGCCCTCAGACTAATGGTCTCACCATGAACAGTTGTTATATTTTTAATAATAAATGCTATTTGATTTTAAGTAATCAAAGCATTTTTAATTGTTTCAGGCTTTTATGTTGAGATATATTTTAAAATATCATGCAGTAAAAACATCCAAATTCTATTTGCTATTTGTACAAGTCAGTGAGTATACAAATATCGGTTTCCTTATTGTTAACTTAAATCTGCAATTATTAAGATATTGTTTTACCTACACAGCTCCTCCTGAATTATATAAGTCTACTATCATATAGCAAAATATCTAGTTTGAAGAAGGATCATTTAAGTTTAAAGTAACTCAGTAAATTCCCAGACAACCAAATGGTAAGATGAATCAAGCCATAGCTTATGGCATATAGAACATTGTTCTATGTGATTTCCTGAATGGAAAAGAAACCAGTGTATTATGCTGAAACGATAGGAAATGGTGACACTCTGGATATCACAGCAATAGGTTCTCCAGAAAGAAATAATAATAAATACATTTTAGTTTATTGCCAATATAACACTTTGAGAGGGATACAGAAAAACTAGAAAATATCTAGAGAAAGTGACCAGATAGTGAAGATTTTCTTGTTATTCCAAATGGTGTCATTTCTCCCCATCCCACACCTACAGTGTTTGTTTTAAAATAATATTTAGGAAATACTGAATTCTATATATTAATCTTGTGCCTTGCTATGTTATAGAAATCTATTAATTTTAATAATTTTTCAGTTTGGTTCTCCTGAATGTTCTAGATATATAATCAAATAGCACAGATAATTTTGTTTCTTCCTTTCCAACATGTATAATCCATATTTTATTTTCTTTGCATTGGCTAGAAGTTCTGGAAGAATGTGGAAGATGAGTTTAAGTAGGTACAGTTTTCTGGCTCCTTAACATGCACCGATTATCCTTAGTAATGAGAGCTTGTCATGAAAAATAAACAGTAACTTTATCTAGCAAGGAAGGAAAATTTCCTAATTTGCTGTATGATATCTTGGGTCCTTTGGTAGCATTCAACATGTGGCACTCCTACTGGACAGAGGTTTTCTTTTTAGAGTCAGCATCTTGCTCTGTCACCCAGGCTGAAGTGCAATGGCACGATCATGGCTCACTGCAGCTTCAAACTCCTGGGCTCAAGCAATCCTCCCACCTCAGCCTCCCAAGTTACTGGGACTACAGGTGTCAGCCTCCTCCCCTGGCATGGGTGGAGTTGTGCTTGGCTTATAAAAAAGATATGGTCCAGTCAGTAGTGACAAGGAGAAAATGGGATGATTTTACTCAAACAAAACACGAGTCAAGCCCCCCACCAGCTGTACTGAATTACAGTTGACATACCATAAACTGCACATAAAGTATACAACTTGGTAAGTTTTACCCCTGAAACGATCACCACAATCAAGGTAAGGAACATATCTATGATGCTCCAAAATTTCCTCATGCCCCTTCGTAATTTTTCTCTCTTTCCCCTCCCTACTCTACCCTGACCTCCATTCCCGGGGAACCACTGATCTGTTTTCTGTTCCTACAGATTAGTTTGCATTTTCTAGAGTTTTATAAATGGAATTATACCGGACTCTTTTTGGGATGTAGTGGTGTCTGGCTTTCTTCACTGATGATAACTATTTTTATATTCATCTGTGTGTGTTTGTTTATTCGTTAATGCACTCATCAGTAGCTTGTTCTTTTTATTTCTGAGTATTATTCTGTATGAATATACAATTTGCTTATCCATTCACATGTTGGTGGACATTTGGCTTGTTTCTAGTTTTTGGCTATTACAAATAAAGTTGCTATGTACATTCATACATGTCTTCATGTGAACATATGCCTTCATTTCTCTTGGGGATATACCTGGGAGTGGAATAGCTGGGGTAGATTTATGATTAACTTTTCAAGAAACTGCCAAATTATTTTCCAAAGTGGTAGAATCACCAGCTTTGTCTGAGGTTCCATTTGTTCCACATTCTCTTCATCACTTGGTATGCTGCTTTTTATTTACCTATTTCTTTATTCACCTATTCTTCTTCATATGTACCGGTATCTCACTGTGGTTTTGACGTTTCCCTAATGTAGGTTTCTTACCTTTATCACTATTGACATTTTGGACCAAACAATTCTTTGTGGGGAGGGGACACTGCCAAATGTATCTCCAGACACTGCCAAATGTATCTGGCGTGTAGAGGCAAAATTGTGCCCAGTTTAAAATACTGCTCTAATGACCACTGATAATGAACAACTTTTCATGTGCTTATTTGCCATCAATATGTTTTCTTTGGTAAAGTGTCTTTTTATTGCTAAGTAGTATTCTACTGTATGAATATACAATTTGCTTATCCATTCACATGTTGATGGACATTTGACTTGTTCCCAGTTTTTGGCTATTACAAATAAAGTTGCTATGTACAATCATATACATCTTCATGTGAATTTGAAAAAATTTTGTTCATTTTTAAACAAAAGAATAAAATTTGTTGTTTGTCTTATTACTGTTGAGTTGTGAGAGTTCTTACATATTCTACATAAAAGTCATTTGTTGGATATATGTTTAAAACTAATTTCTCCCTTTTTGTGCCTTGCCTTTTCATTTTTAAAACACTGTATTTTGAAAAGCAAACATTCTTAATGCTGATGAAGTCCAATGTATTGATTATTTTCTTTTCATAGTTTTGTGTTTTTATATCCTATTTAAGAAGCTTGACAAAGGTAACAAGTTTTCCCCTGTGTTTTCTTCTGGGAATTTGATGGTTTCAGCTATTATATTTAAGTCAATAATTTTTTTGCACAATTTTTTAGATAGGGGTCTTGCTATGTTGCCCAGGCTGGTCTCAAATTACAGGGCTCAAGCAATCCTCCCAGCTCAGCCTCCCAGGTAGCTGAGATTACAGGCACATGTCACTGCTCCAGCTCTCAGTTAATTTTCATATATGGCATGAGGTAAAATTGAGCTTTACTTTTTAAATAAGAATATCCATTTGTCCCAGCACTTATGTTGAAAACATTATCTTTCTCTATTGAATTGCGTTGGTAGCTCTGTTGAAAATCAATTGACCATATATATTTGTAAGTCTGATATCTGGACTCCCTGTTCTATTCCATTGATCTCTTTGATTGTCTTTATAGTAATATTACAGTATCTTGATTACTGTAGGTTATAATAAGTTTTGAATTTGGGCAGTGTATGTCCTCCAACTTTGACCTTTTTCAAAGTTTCTTTGAATATTCTAGAACATTTGAATTCCTTTTTTCTTTTTTTTGTTAGGATCTCGCTCGTCACCCAGGCTGGAGTGCAGTATAGCGATCACAGCTCACTGCAGCCTCAACCTCCCAGGTTCAAGCAATCTTCCTACCTCAGTTTCCAGAGTAGCTGGAACTACAGGTGCATGATACCATGCCCAGCTAATTTTTAAATTTTTTTGTGGAGACAGGGTCTCCCTATGTTGCCCAGGCTGGTCTCAAACTCCTGGACTTCAGCAGTCCTCCTGCCTCAGCCTCGTAAAGTGCTGGGATCACAAGTGTAAGCCACCACACCTAGCTGACCCTTTGAATTTCTATGTACATTTTAGCATCAGTTTGTCGATCTCTACAAATAAGCTTGCTGGGATTTTGATTGGGATTGTGTTTAATCTATAAATTGGAAAAGAAATGGCAAGCCTATAATCCCAGTACTTTGGGAGGCCGAGGTGGGCGGATCACAAGGTTAGGAGTTCGAGACTAGCCTGGCCAATATGGTGAAACCCCGTCTCTACTAAAAATACAAAAATTAGCCAGGCTTGGTGGCATGGGCCTGTAGTCCCAACTACTCAGGAGGTTGAGGCAGAAGAATCATTCGAACCTGGGAGGCGGAGGTTACAGTGAGCCGAGATTGTGCCACTGTGCTCCAGCCTGGTTGACACAGCAACACTCCGTCTCAAAAAAAAAAAAAAAAAAAATGGCATTTTAAATAACATTTAGGCTTCTAATCGGGTAATACGATGAATCACTTCCATTTATTTAGGTTTTCTTTAATTTCTTTCAACTATAGTTTTTAGTGTACAGGTATTTTCGATACCATGTAAAATATGTTTTATAAATTTAAATTCGTGTTGTTTTTTGTCTATATAGAAAAGTACACTTGATTTTTAAATTGAATTCTGTATCTTGCAAACTTGATACTCTCACTTATTAGGTCTATTTGTTCTACAGACTTGTTTGTGGATTGTTGAGGATTTGCCACCTAAACACATTATCTATGAATAAAGTTTTAGTTTCTCCTCATCTAGATGCTATTTATTTTTGCCTCATCACATGAAATAGAATCTCTAGTTCAATTTTGAAGAGACACTGGATTTTTGTCAAATGTTTGTTCTATAGTATTGAGATGATAATATGATATTATTATCTTTTTGTTTTGTTAATATGGAAAATTACATTGATTTTTTAAGCTTCCATTCATGAGATAAACCCAGTGGATCATGATGTGTTATGCTTTTAAATATATTGCTGGATTCAACTTTGCTATAATTTGATTAAGAATTTTTACATCCGTGTGAGAGCTATTGGCCCTGACAGATTTTCTCATACTATCTTTGGTTTTGAGATCAGGGTAATGAATTCATAAATTCATTAAATTCATAAACTTCATAAATTAAGTTGGGAAGAGTTTCCTTTTCAATAATTTTCTGGAAGAATTTATACAGAAGTGGTATTATTTATTAAATGTTTGGTAGAATTTAATAAAACCTTCTGGGCTTAGAGTTTTCTTTGTGGTAGAGTTTTAAACTGCATATTCAATTTTTTAATAGACATGTGCATATTTCTATTATGTTATCTATTTCTTATTGAGGTAGCTTTGATAGTCTGTGTCTTTGAAAGAATTTGTGTGTTACATCTAAATTGACAAATGTATTAGCTTAAAATTCTTCATATTTTCTTATTATCCTTTTAATAGGATCTGTAATGATATCCTCTCTCCCATTTTTTTGTATTAGTAATTTGTATATTCTCTATCTCCTATCCAATCTGGTTAGACACTTATCAATTTTATTGATCTTTTCAAAGAACCAGCCTCGAATTTTATTGATGTGACAAAGATCTTTTATATATAACACCAAAGCCATAACCCATAAAATAAAATTGTTAAGTTTGACTTTATAATAATTAAACAACTTTGCTCTGCCAAAGAGAATGAAAAGATGTGCAATGAACTTGGGGTAACATCTGCAAATCACATACCTGCTAGAGGACTTGTATCCAGAATATGTAAACAGCCTTCGAAACTCAACAATAAGAATATAAACAACCCCATAAAAAATGGGCAAATGATCTGAACAGACACTTTACTAAAGAAGAGACACATGTCAAATGGTGCGTGTAAAGATGCTCAACATCTTTAGTCATTACAGAAAGGCAAATTAAAAGCACAGTGACATACCACTGTACACCTATTAGAAAGACTAAACTCAAAACACTGCAAACAACAAGTATTGGTAAAGATGCAGAGGAACTGATACTGCCATGTATTGCTTGTGGGAATGAAAAATATTACAGCTACCTTGAAAACTGGCTGTTTGTTACAAACTTAAAACATATACTTATCATGTGCCCCAGCAGCCCCACTCTTAGGTATTTGCTCGAGTGAATTGGAAACACTTGTTCACACAAAACCTGTATGCAGATGTTTACAGAAAGATTTTAACAACAACCAATAACTGGAAACAACCCATATATCCTTCAACCAGTGAATGGATAAAAAAAATTGTTCTGTATATACAGTGGAATACTGCTCAAGCAATAAAAAGGAATAAACTACTGTTTCATACAATATTAATAAACCTTAAACAGATATTGCTAAGTGAAAGAAGCCAGACCTGAGAGACTATATTTTATATGATTCCATTTATAGTGGACTCTTGAACAACACAGGTTTGAACTGTGTGGGTCCACTTACATGCAGATTTTCCTCCCCCTCTGCCACTCCTGAGAAAACATACCAACCCCTCCTCTTCCTCCTCTTCCTTAGCCTACACAACATGAAGATCATGAGGATAAAACCATTATGATGATCCACTTCCACTTAATGAATAATAAATATATTTTCAGTTCCTTATGATTTTAACATTTTTCTTAGCTTACTGTATTATAAGAATACAATATATAATACATATACAAAATTTGTGTTAATCAATTGTTAGTGTTATCAGTAAGGCTTCCCATCAGCAGTAGCTATTAGCAGTTAAGTTTTCCAGAGGTCAAAAGTTGCATGTGGATTTGTAACTGTGTGGGGGTTGGTGTCCTTATCCCGGAGTTGCTCAAAGTTCAACTGTATTTCACTTTTAAACTGTTTATGTTTTTTTTTTCCTGATCATATGAGAACTCTTGAAGGGATAAGACATGTCTATAGTTTCTATGGCATCTAGCATAGCACCTTGCATATAATAAGTAATCAAATAGTTACATTTTGGTGGAGCAAAAAGTTATACATAGATTTTTCAGCTGCAAGGGAGAAGGGAGCTGGCACCCCTCATTGCCACGTTGTTCGAGGATCAACTGTATATGACATTCTGGAAAAGGCAAACTATAGGAACAGGGTACCAATACATGGTTGCAGGATGGGGCAAGTTAACTATAAAGGAGCATAGCACAAGGGAATTTTTGAGGTGATGGAACCACTTTTTAGGTTACTGTGCCGATGGATGTAAGACAGTGCATTTTCACAATCCATGGAACAATACACCAACCAGCATCACTGAATTGCATTGTATGCAAATAAAAAGTAGGAGATGAAATGCAGAACTTTGGCAAATGAATCTAACTGCATTACAGATGAATCCAATTACATTACACATGAATGACTACATTGAAAGGTTAAGAAAGGAGCTGATCTAAGTAACTTTGGAAAACAGTGTTTTGATTGGATATTACAGAGCTAAAAAAACATTATTCCAAAACACAGTACTCTAGTTGGCAAATTTGTTTCACACAGAGGTACTGGCGAATGACTCTGAAACTACTTGATGTGTATACTAGGTTTGAACAAATACTTATTCTGCACACAATGCAAGCCAGGTTTCTCACTGATAGAGAATAGTTACAAATAATCAAAGAGAGAATGTAAGAATAAACTCTATGATTCTGGACTGGAGTTGGAGGTATTAGCATGAACTCATGTTTTGTTTTATTTTTAATTATATATAGTTAGGGAGGTACAGAAATAAATGTTGATATGTATGTATAAATAAGTTAGTATATACATACATTTTCTCCTCTGTTCACTGAATGGATCTAGAAGCAGTGATACCTCACTTAATAATGAGCACATCTAGTTCATTCCTAATAAAAAGAACTAAGGTTCTCTGGAGACACGATTGATTCCAGTGTTGTTGCAGGGCATCTTGTGATGTCAACCCTCCTTAAAAATATAAATAAATAGGCATGTAAAAAAGACACAGACATAAACAAAATGTGGTATATACATATAATGAATATTATCAGCCTTAAAAAAGAATGTAACTCTGACACATGCTGCAACATGGATGAGCCTTGAAGACATGTTGAGTGAAATAAGCGAGACACAAAAGGACAAATATTGTGTGATTCCACTTACACGAGGTACCTAAGGTAATCTTGAGACAAAGTAGAATGGTGGTTGCCAAGGGCTTGGGGGAAGAGGCAATAGGAAGTTGCTGTTTAATGAACACAGAGATTCAGTCTGGGAAGATGAAGAGGTTCTAGAGATGGGAAGTGGTGATTTTTGTGCAACACTGTGAATATACTTAGTGCTATTGAGCTATACCTTAAAAATTGCTAACGTGGGCCGGGCGCAGTGGCTCACGCCTGTAATCCCAGCACTTTGGGAGGCTGAGGCAGGTGGATCAAGAGGTCAGGAGATCGAGACCATTCTGGCTAACGCAGTGAAACCCCGTCTGTACTAAAAATACAAAAATTAGCTGGGCATGGTGGCGGGCGCCTGTAGTCCCAGCTACTGGGGAGGCTGAGGCAGGAGAATGGCGTGAACCTGGAAGGCGGAGCTTGCAGTGAGCCGAGATCGCGCCACGGCACTCCACTCTGGGCGACAGAGCGAGACTCCGTCTCAAAAGGAAAAAAAATTGCTAACATGATAAATTTTATGTTATGTGTATTTTACCAAAATTTTAAAAACAGTTTTACAATGCAAGTCATATGAAGACTAATTTGCAAAGATATTTTGATGAAATCCATGGCAAAATTATCCTTTTTGTAAGTTTAAAATTCTGCTGAAATTAATAAATTAGACTCAAATTCCATCCTGAGAGAACAAAAAGGAGAGTAACCAACCTGAGTCACCATGGCAAAAGCTGGAATAATTTAAGCAAGAAAATAAAAGTATTAGATTTTAAGTCAAAGAATAAAATAAGTATTCATGACTTCATACAAATATCAAGTATTGAATAAGTAAAGAAAGAGAGAAAAGGGAAAAATTTTTCTGTGTAACAGAATTTCAATTAACAAATATAAAAGGAATGAAGAAAATAGAAAATCTCAATTAGAATACCACAGTAATGATAGCTGCAGGCAAGAACAATCGATGAATGCTAAAATTAATAAATAAAAATTTAAGGAGAAATAACATATCTGCAGAACATCAAAAGTGTCTCCTCCTAAATATTGTTGATTATAAAGGGAAAGATAGTGACTTATCTTTGTCTGTTTGTGCTGCCTATAACAAAACACCTGAGACCAGGTAATTTGTAAATAATAGAGATGTATTTCTCACAGTTTTGGAGGCTGGGAAGTCCAGGATTAAGGTACAAGCATTTGGTGTCTGGTGAGGACTGCTTTCTGCTTCCAAGATGGTGTTCTGTTGCTGTATTTTCTGGAGGGGGCAAGTGCTGCATCCTCACATGGCAGAAGGAAGGGAAGGGCAGAAAGGGATGAAAGGAGTGAACTTGCCCCCTGAGCCCTTTTATAAGGTGCTGATTCCATCCATGAGGGTGGAACCTTCATGGACTAAGCACCTGCTGAAGGCCCCACCCCTAAAGACTGTTGTATTAGGGATTAAGTTTCAACATGAATTTTAGAAGGGACAAAAACATTCAAACAATGGCAGTGACTTTACAGCAAAGAAACTTAGTACACAGAACTTCAGTGAGGGGATTAAGATTCACATTGCAGGTAGTGGAATATATGATGAGTGTGCTCTTGATATGATCTGACAAGGGCACATTATCTTTGTGACATTCTTCCCAAAAATATGTGGCCCTGATCTAACCGTGAGAAAAAATCAGTTAACCTAAATTGAGGATCATTCTACAAGCTACCTGACCAGCATCCTTTAAAAGTATCAAGGTCATGAAAGACAAGAAAAGATTGAGGAGCTGTCACAGATGGAGGGAGACTAAAAGGACATAAATGGTATGTGGAATCCTGAATTAGATCCAGGAACAGAAAAAGGATATTGGTAGAAAGACTGGTGAAATCCAAATAGGGTTTGAATTAGGGTTTTGTTAGGGTATTGGTAGCAATGTTAATTTCTTAGAGGTGATACTTGTACTATGGTAGAATGCTAACACTGGGGAAAGCTGGGTGAGAGATGTGTGGAAATTCTATGTACTGTCCTTGCAACTTCTCTAATGAATGCTAAAATTAACGAATAAAATTTATTTTATTAATAAAATTAATAAGCATAAATTATTTAAAAATAAATTTTTAAAAAGAAAAAATACTGACAATATAAGGTGAGGGCAACTATGTGAAACAAGAGAACTGTCAATAAGAGTATAAATTCTTGCAAACACCTTGGAAATTGTTCGGTATTAACTAACAAAGGTGGAAACCTGCATATCCTATAGCTTAGCTATTACAGTTGTAGGTATATACAATAGAAATTCATACCTATGTGTACCAAAGACAAGCACAAGGATGTTCATAGCAGCATTATTTGTAAATGCCAATGAATGGAAATAATCCAAATATCCATCAATGAAAGAATAAAAGAAAATAAAGTGAAATGTTTGTATACTGAAAATGAAATAACTACATACAGCAATATAATTTTGAGCAAAAGAAATTGTAGTAGGCCATTCTTGCATTGCTATAAAGATACCTGAGGCTAAGCATGTGGCTCCTGCCTGTAATCCCACCACTCTTGGGAGACTGAGGTGGTAGTATCCCTCGAGCCCAGGAGTTCAAGACCAGCCTGGGCAACATAGTGAGACTTTGTCTCTGAAAAAAAAAAAAAAAGGCTGGGCGCGATGGCTCATGCCTGTAATCCTAGCAGTTTGGGAGGCCGAGGCGGGTGGATTGCCTGGGGTCAGGAGTTCGAGACCATCCTGATTAACATGGTGAAACCCCATTTCTACCAAAAATACAAAAAATTCGCCAGGCGTGGTGGTGTGCGCCTGTAATCCCAGCTACTCAGGAGGCTGAGGCAGGAGAATCACTTGAACCCAGGAGGCAGAGGTTGCAGTGAGCTGAGATCACGCCATGGCACTCCAGCTTGGGCAACAAGAGCGAAACTCCCTCTCAAAACAAAAAAAAATAAAAATAAAAATAAATTACCCAGGCATGGTGGTGCACTTGTAGTCCCAGCTACCTAGGAGGCTGAGGTGTGTGGATCGCATGAGCCTGGGAGGTCAAAGCAGCGGTGAGCCATGATTGCACCACTGCACTCCAGCCTGGGTGACAGAGCAAGACCTTGTCTCAAAAAATAATTTAAAAAATAATAAAAGAAAATAAAAGGAATTCTGTAGACTGAGTGATTTATAAAGAAGAGGTTTAATTGGTTTACAGTTCTGAAGGCTGTATAGGGAGCATGGTGCCAGCATTTGCTCAGCTTCTGGTAAGACCTAAGAAGTTTACAGTCATGGTGGAAGGCAAAAGGGGAGCCCCAGTATCACATGGTGAGTGCAGGAACAAGGGGAGGGCGGAGGGTGGAGGTGCCATACATATTTAAACAACAGATCTTTTTTTTTTTTCCAGGCTGGAGAGCAGTTGCACGCTGGGCTCACTGCAACTTCCACCTCCTGGGTTCAAACGATTCTCCTGCCTCAGCGTCCCAAGTAGCTGGGACTACAGGCATGCGCCACCATGCCCAGCTAATTTTTGTACTTTTAGTAGAGATGGTGTTTCACCATGTTGGCCAGGCTGGTCTTGAGGTCTTGAATTCCTGACCTCGTGATCCACCCACCTCAGCCTCCCAAAGTGCTGGGATTACAGGTGTGAGCCACCGTGCCTGGCCAACAACCAGATTTTGAGAGAACTCAGTATCACAAGGACAGCACCAAGTCATGAGGAATCCACCCCCATGACCCAAACACCTCCCAATAGCCCCACCTTCCACACTAGGGATTACATTTCGACACGAGATTTGGGTGGGGACATCTAAACTATACCAGAAATCAAACACAAGGCCAGGTGTGGCAGCTCATGCCTGTAATCCCAGTACTGTGGAAGGCCAAGGCAGGAGAATCATTTGAGCTCAGGAGTTCAAGACCAGTCTGGGCAACATAGCAAGACCCTGTCTCTAATTAAAAAAAAAAAAAGAAATCAAACACAAAAGATTTTATACTCTTTGATTCCACTTATATAAAGTTCAAAAACAGGCAAAACTACCCTGTGGGGTTAGAAATCAGAATGGTGGTTACCTTTGGGGAGAAAGAAAGAGGTAGTAATTTGTGAAGGTCACAAGGGGATCTTGTGGAGTGCTAGTAATGTTCAGTTTTTTGCAATTAGTGGTGATTACACAGTTTTTATTATATTTATTGTAACTCAGTTGTACTCTTATGATCTGTGTACTTTTTTGTATGTATGTTATACTCTAATAAAAAGTTTTAAAAATTAAAATATAATTTGTTTTTTTTTTAAACCACATAACTGAGATACATTTGAAGTGCCTTGCTTACTATTAGATAGGTGCAAGGCTGGAAACAGGGAAGCCACTATGGAGACAGCTGCATGAGGTCCTGAGTTGGAGTGGTGTGTATAGGGATAGGGTAGGTGAAACATAGCAATGCTGAGAGGATACAATGGGCAGAACTTAGTGTTTGACTGAAGATGATTAAAGATTTTGGACTATCTGCTTTAAGCCATAGGGACCAAATGGATTTTTCTTAGGGGAGGAGGAACACGGTAGAAGAGATATTTTTGAAAAGTTAATCTGCGTACCACTCATAGCATATGTTGCCTGCTATTATAATTATGTTAATTATAACTGATCTATTTGTAGACATGTCCCTGTTAGTAAATCACAAGCCTCTTGATGGAAGGGACCTGATTTTATGCTTCTATATCCAGGGCCTAACTCTCTGCCTCACTAAAGTAGATTTATTGCCATTTAAGTACATAAATAGTAGACAATAAACACCACATAATGTGGAACTGGATTGGGAATGAACAAGAAAAAAAAATCTTAGAAAGTACATGAAGGAAATGATATTCAAATATGTATTATTAATTTTTAAAGATTGTATTAAACCATATATAGAAAGATTCTTGATTAACCTAGTGAAAAATAGCTATGTCAAAACAATAGCCAGCCTCACACTCAGTGGCAAAGCAATAGAGATATTTGTAGTAAAGAAAGTAGTAAGAAAAGGAACAATTGTTGATCATCACCAATATTTACTATTATTTTGTCAACATAGTAAGATTTTAAATATAGATATAAATATTGGAAAGGAGACTAAAGTATCATTGTTTGTAGTTTAATATGATCACCCACCTAGAAAACTCAAGAGAATTAAGCAAAAAAGATATCAGAATAAAAGATTTAAATAAATTAGCCTTCTTTCCTTCTGTTTACATAACTCATCTTTTTGGTCTAGTGAAAGTCCCTCTTCCTTCATAAGCCAATGCTGAGGAGGGAGGGTGGGAGAGGGAGCTAAAAAGAATTCACCTCATCACTACTGTCACCATTGGATTTATCCATTTATTATCATCCATTCATTCAACAAATAATTTATAACTCTCCTTCCATGCCCCTTCCATTTCCTCCCCCCAAGGTAATTAATGTCAAGAGTGGGGTGTTTATCCTTCCTTGCCTTTCTCTATGCTCTACAAGCATATTCCAACAGTCAGGCTCTATGATACAGTTACAATGGTATATCAGGGCTGCTGGTTGCACCCAGTGTCTGTTCTCTTCTTTCACAGTCATAGAATTTTTATCTGTGTACATGGCTACTGAGTTAAAGACTAGATTTCTCAGCTTTCCTTGCAGATAGATGTGGTCATATGAGCAAGTTCTGCTACTGGAATTTAAACGAGTAATATGTACATATGTACAACTTCTGGTCATGTTCTTTTTCTTCTTCTTCTTTTTTTTTTTTTTGAGAAGGAGTTTCGCTCTTGTTGCCAAGGCTAGAGTGCAGTGGTGCGATCTCAGCTCATTGCAACCTCCACCTGCTGGGTTCAAGTGATTCTCCTGCCTCAGCCTCCCAAGTAGCTGGGATTACAGGCAACTGCCACCATGCTTGGCTAATTTTTTGTATTTTTAGTAGAGACGGGTTTTCACCACGTTGGCCAGGCTGGTCTTGAACCCCTGACCTCAGGTGATCCACCCGTCTCGGCCTCCCAAAGTGCTGGGATTACAAGCATGAGCCACTGCGCCCGGCCCATATTCTTAAAAGAAAGGAAAATGCCTTCCCCTTCCCCTTTTCCCTTTTGCAATGGCTGGAATGTGCACATGATAGTAAGAGTTGGGGCAGCCATGTTGGGTTTTGATGACAGAGCAACAAGATCAAAAGAGCATAAATCTCGAGTCCCAACACCATGGGCTCACTTATTTACCTAAACTTTTTAATTTTATGATTTTTTAAGTTCCAGGGTACATGTGCAGGATGTGCAGGTTTGTTACATATGTTTACCTAAACTTTTATATGAGGGAAAATCATACTTTTTAAAAAAATTTAAACCACTGTATGTGGGCTGTTCCAATGGACTACTGTCCATGCTAAATAATACAAATGTTGAACAACATAGTGTTTCCCCCTGTCTTTAAGGAGCTTGCAATCTAGCATAGAAGTTAAACAAATGATTACAATAGTATATGATAGATGCCATGATAGAGAAGGCACATGGTAAACGAAGCCACCGAGGGGCGATAAAGCCAGTCTATGGAGGACATAATGCTTTGTCTAGGATATGGAGGAGAGAGAGAGTGCAAACCACTTACACCTGCTTGAAACAACTCTTCTATAGTCTTCAGTGACAACATCCTCCTGAATTGCCTTCTACTTCTGACTGATCCTTCCTGGTTTTCTCTCCTATACCAACTGGTAAATGTTGGCCCTTCTCTGGGCTCTCTGAGTCTATTCTCTTCCTGAGTAATCCCCTTCAGTCCAATGACTGTAAATAGTACCTCAATACTGATGACTGCCAAATCCAGCCCTTTCTTCTGGGCTGTGGACTCAAGTTTAATTGCCTACTTCACAGCTCCACCTGCAAGGCTCACAAGCATCTCAAACTCACTGAGTCAAATGTGAATTCTTCCTTTTTCCCTTCCAGCCTGCTCCTCCCACAGTCTCCTCCCTCTCAGTAAAGGTTATCACAATCTTCCCTAGTTGCTCAAGCCAGAAACCTGTGAGTCATTCTTAACACCTCCTTTCCCTTGCCTCCCACATGCAACATATCACCAAGTATGCTCATATACTTCCCCAAACTCTCAAATCTATCTGTTTCTCTCCATCCCAGCCACTACCACTGTGGTCCATGCCACTGTTAACCTTTCTCCTTGCTACTGGTTACAGTTACTTTTTTTTTTTTTCTTTGAGACAGGGTCTCACTTTGTCACCCAGGTTGGGGTACAGAGGTGTAATCATGGCTCACTGCTAAGGTTGGGAGATTGACCTCTCGGGCTCTGTCAATCTTCCTACCTTAGCCTCCCTAGTAGCTGGGACTATAGGCATGCCACCACACCTGGCTAATCTTTGTACTTTTTGAGAGATGAGGTTTGCCATGTTGCCCAGGTTAGTCTCAAACTCCTGGGCTCAAGTGATTCGCCCACCTTGGCCTCCCAAAGTGTTGGGATTACACGCATGAGCTACTACGCCCAACACCAAAAGAATCTTTACAAACACCTTACCATGTAATTTCTTTGCTGTCTCATAGGATTGTGCAACACCATGAGGCACCCTTCACATTGTATTGTACCTCCTAGCTGTGCAACCAGCCAACATTTTGCTCCTCTCCTAAAACATAGTGAGACTCCACCTGTACAAAAAAAAATTAAAAATTGGCTGGGTATGGTGGTATGCACCTGTAGTCCCAGCTACCTGGGAGGCTGAGGTGTGAAGATCCCTTGAGCCCAGGAGTTCGAGGTTACAGTAAGCTATGATCACACCACTGCACTCCAGCCTGAGTGACAGAGCAAGATCCTGTCGAAAAGAAAAGAAAAGAAAACAGATTACTTTGGTGGCAAAGTGAAAAGTTGATTGGATGAGAGAACATTTTGAGGCAGAGAGACCAGAGAAATTTTGCAGGCAAAGGAGAGATAACAGAGATTAGGATAGCACAGGGATGGAGAGAAGAGGACAGGTGCTAGAGATATTTGAAAAGGTAGAATCAAGAGTTTGGCATCTGACTGGATGTCATAGACAGAGTCATGGCCCGCTGTAGATGTCCATGTCTCAATCCCAGGAGCCTGTGACTATGCTTCATGGTAAAAGGGACTTTGATGATGGGATTAAGATTCTTGAAAGGAGGAGATTACGCTAGATGATGAAGGTGAACCCAATGTAATGAGGGTCAGAGTCAGAAAAGGCAATGTGAGGATTGTGGCTAAGGTTAGAGTGGTGTGCTTTGAAGATGGGAGGAAGGGTCCATGAGCCAAAGTATGTGAGCAGCCCCTAGAAGTGGAAAAGGTAAAAGAAATGGGTTATTCTCTACAGCCTACAGAAAGAATACAGCCTTGTAGTCACCTTGGTTTTAGTTCACTAAAACCCATTTTGGACTCTTGACCTCCAGAATCGTAAGATAATAAATGTGTGTTTTAATCCACAAAGTTTACGATAACTTGTTACAGCAGCAATAGGTAACTAATACACTGGGCATGGGTATAAGGGTGAAAGGAGCATTGAGAAGAAGGGCCTTGTACAACTGGGTGGATGGCTGTTTGGGACCCCAGAGTCTGGGAACCCAGAAGCAAGAGTGAATGAGGGGCCGGGTGCAGTGGCTCACACCTGTAATCCCAGTACTTTGGGAGGCTGAAGTGGGGGGATCATTTGAGGTCAGGAGTTTGAGACCAGCTTGGCCAACACGGTGAGACCCCATCTCTACTAAAAATACAAAAATTAGCCAGACATGGTGGCACATGCCTGTAATCCCAGCTATTCAGGAGGCTGAGGTAGGAGAATCACTTGAACCCAGGAGGCAGAGGTTGCA